>NC_085988.1:6989123-7298290 GCF_030014385.1 Trichomycterus rosablanca | reverse complement strand
GTCGTTTCTGGAGAGGTGACCCAGGCATATATTAATAATAAAAGCAGATGATTGTAAATAGCCATAGTCAAACATAAACACCAGAGTAAATTTTGATAACTCACAGATGAAAAAAATTAGAATTTGTGGTTTTTGAAAGATAGAAAGAGGTCCGCTAGAGCAGGATAGCCGCGGTGCTAACAGCGAAGTCCGATGGAGCAGGATAGCCGCGGTGCTAACAGCGAAGTCCGCTAGAGCAGGATAGCCGCGGTGCTAACAGCAAAGTCCGATGGAGCAGGATAGCCGCGGTGCTAACAGCAAAGTCCGATGGAGCAGGATAGCCGCGGTGCTAACAGCTGCTCAAGATGTTCAGACATTCTCACCCGAAGAGGGTGATAACCCAATGCACAACAGTAACCAACGCAGAGCATCACAATGAGACAATAGACAATGAGAGTACCCAGAGTTTAAGTAGCAGGGTGTCATACAGCAAAGTGTCTTGTGGATCAGGGTTGATCCTAACAGTTCTGTCCACTTTTCAAGTTTAGTGTTTGTAAAGTATTTTGTGTAATTGTTGCAGTTTTACTTTTTGTGAGTTTGGTGAGTTTAATGATTGGTTATAGTAATAATTCTGATTATAAACAGTGAGGATCTGATCATTGTTCTCTCTGCAGGTTGAATAATTGTGGTGTATCAGATGAAGGTTGTTCTGCTCTGGCTTCAGCTCTGAGATCAAACCCCTCACACCTGAGAGAACTCAATCTGTCTTATAATAATCTAATAGATTCTGGAAGGAAGCTTCTTTTTGATCTGAAGGATAATGAACGTTGCAGACTGGAGGTTCTAAGGTGAGTAAGAACTATTAGAGAGAATCCAGTTCAGGAATAAAATGTTCTGATTAGAACTTTGTGTCTAACATAAACACTGAATTTATAACATTTATAAGACGTTACGACGAATCTTTTTGTCGAGAGGCCCTGAAGAAGCAGTCGGAGAATCCAGAAAGTACTCTTCAAAAACACTTTATTAAGTGTAAGAAATGATCTGTGAATATATGTCAGAGCTAAGCCGATCGGCGCTCCTTTTCTCCTGCAATCCAGATGATCGCCAGCCAAAAAGAACCCCGTGCGTCTGAGCGCGCGGTTTTTTAAACTAAGCTAGGCTCCTCCTCCTTCACTGCTGGTGGAGCCAATGAAATGTGCTAAAAAAGCCCAGGGCTCCGCCCCTCCCCCCCCTACGGCAGACATCTGGAGGGTCCCTAACGAGGGAACATGGTAGGCGCCATTTTGAGTGCACCTACCAGACAAAGAGCCACGTGGGGAAATGCCGTAAAACTTCTCACATTGAATTTATGTTTAATAATGATGTTATGTTCCAAAAATCCTAACAGACATCACTGAAAAAGAAATACAATTATAGTAATTTAAAATTAACTTAGATTAATTCCAGATAAGACCTGTAAACCAACATTAAAAGCTTATTGCCAAAAAACTCGACATGTCTTATCTGAGCATAAAACTTCATTTTAGTTTCAGGTTTCTTCTTCACACTCTGATGATCTGTGATGAACCCAAATGCATCTGAATACATGTTAGACTCTTATGATCAGTGTAATTGTGTTGATTTATGCTTGCTTATATTACAATTGATCTCATGTCACAGCAATTTATTAAACAACTGAGTCCAGTTTCAGCACAAAACTGAGCAGAAATTGTGTTACTATAAGAGTTTTAATAAATATAAAAGTGTTAATAAATATAAAATTATTAATAAATATAAACATGATTCTTAGCATAGACATTGTCATGAACGTGAACAAAGCCGGCAGACGCTCGCAGATACTCAGAGACCTTTTATTAATCAGTTTAAAGTACAGAAAGACGATCCAAGGCAGAGTCAAAAACAGGCAGAAGTTCGGCACGTAAATCATCAACAATAACAATCCAAAGGGAAAATCGAAGTCGTAGTCAGAAACAGGCGAAATGGGTCATACACAAAATTGCAATCAATATTCAAAAACGCTCAGTATGCAGGAGAAACACGGCAATACCTCGCAATTTGCCTATTGCGTCACCTGTTCACCCACTGACTCCTGGGAAATGCAGTCCTGTGCATTCTGATAGTCAGAGGTATCGTTTGAATCCGCAGAAGGTGTTACAGACATTGACATTTAGTTAAACAAAACACTTTAAATACACAAAATCATCACAAATATTTAGTTAAACATGACAGTGAGAAGAAGAGAGAACATGTGAGTTGATGAACTACAGATCAACCGTTCCATCATGTTTCCATCATTAAACATGAGAACACAGGGCTGTTATTAATTATTATTTTATTATTTTCAGGTTTTGGTGGTAAACTCAGATGAAGACGGAGATTAAAAGCAAAAATTATTTCTGACCACAGAGGTGATTTACAGCTGTGATTAAAACATCTGTACAGGATGTGAATGAGAAAATGAAACTGTGCAGGATTCAGACATCATGACACGACTGAGAAACTGTAGAAAAGGTTTTAATCACAAGAAGAAAGTGTTTATGATGCTGAATAGATTGTTATTATGATCAGACTCTGGAGACACAGCGCTCGTCCTGTACATTCAACATCTAATTCACTCAGATCAGTCACAGATTCATCTGATATTATCACTGAGGCCAGTGATAGCTCAGTGGTTAAGGTACTGGACTAGTAAACAGAAGGTTGCCGGTTCAAGACCCGCCACCACCAAGTTGCCACTGTTGGGTCCCTGAGCAAGGCCCTTAACCCTCAATTGCTCATCGTGTTCAGCTCATTGTGTAAGTCGCTTTGGATAAAAGCGTCTGCTAAATGCTGAAAATGTAAATGTAAATATTATTAAACCACATTCTGATTTTAATCATGTGTACAGTTATATCAATGAAATCATGATTAATTATTGATTTGTATTGAATGCTGGTGTATATTAATGTGTATAAAACAATAAAACTTTATTATATCAGCATCTGTAACTTTAACTATAACTTTTGTTATTGACCAAATACTTATTTTCCACTGTAATTTACAAATAAATTCTTTAAAAATCCTACAATGTGATTTCCTGGATTTTTTTTCTCATTTTGTCTCTCATAGTTGAAGTGTAGCTATGATGAAAATTACAGACCTCTCTCATCTTTCTAAGTAGGAGAACTTGCACAATCAGTGGCTGACTAAATACTTTTTGGCCCCACTGTACATCACATGTGTACTAATGTTGAAGCACTCAACTGTCCAGAAGTGCTGCTTTAACAGACGTCCCAAGTCTCCCGGAAGTTCCGAGAGTCTCCCGCATATACATAGCGGCTCCCTGATGCCCACAAGTCAGATCAAATCTCCTGGAATCTAGAACGAGCGGCCAAGAGTGACACAAACTTTATTCTTGATCGCGTATTAAATCCTTTATTTGATATACAACCTAGCACACTGTGTAGGGAACATTAATTGATTAATATACTGTCTAGTGCACTATGTAGTAAACATGAATGCGTTATCCAATACACTATCTAGTGCACTATGTAGGGAACATAAATTGTCTAATATACTGTGCATATTCTAGTGCACTAAGTAGGGAGCATAAATCCCTCATCTGATATACAATTTAGTGCACTATGTAGCGAACATAATTAATTATGTAATACACTATCTAGTGCGCTATGTAGTGAACATGAATGTGTTATCTAATACACTATCTAGTGCACTATGCAGGGAACATAAACTCATATCTAAAATACTATTTAGTGCACTATGTAGGGAACATAAATCCGTTATCTGATATATAATTTAGTGCACTATGTAGGGAACATAAATCTGTTAACTAATACGGTACCTAAAGCATTATGTAATAAACAAGTCTATTATCTAGTACACTATCTAGTGCACTAAGTAAGGAACATAAATCTATTATCTTTGACATTATCTAGTGCACTATGTAGTTGTCACGAATGGGGCTCTATGGCAAGACAAAGAGGGGCGGACACACACGCAGAGATGTAACAAAACCAAGGATTTATTAATGACAAAGGCAAGACAGAACAAACAAGATAAAACTAAACTAAACACAGCTAACTAAGGCTAATGCTAACTCAAACGGGCTAATGACAAAGACAAAGGCTAACTCAACAAAACACAGCTAAACAAGGACTAATTCACTAAAGCTAGGAACATGAATTAACATGACTTAGCATGACTTAGCATGACTTAACTGAAGAGAGAGACCAGAGCCACACAGAGTCAAAACAAGCCACCATAGTAGTCCAACCCCACCTGTGCTCCAGTGCACCTCTTAAATACAGGGCAGCTGGAGCCAATTAGTTCAAATGAACCAATCATGTGCAGGGGCGTGGCAGGTGACCTAGTGTGCTCATGAAGAGAGGGGCGTGGCACATCAAAGCACCAGAGCACACAGAGGCTTGGTGTGACATAACCCCCCCTAAAGGCACTCCTCTTGGAGTGCCTAAAAAACACAAACCACAAGGAGGTCCTGGGCCCTGCGGGGCAAATTTAAAGTCATTAGGCTTGTTCGACTTAACCCGGCGCTGCGCAGACCGATCGCCGCCTGGCTCGGTACGGTGCATGCCGGTTAGTTTTTTTTGTCCGACTTGCGTCGGCGCCACCGGCGCGTCACGATGACAGACTGGTTATAATCTCGCGAGAGCGGGGCGGCTGCAGGCGGCGGAACCGGTCCCTGCAGTTGCTCTCCACAGGCTGCGCTGCCTGAGAGAAGGCTTGATGACTAGCTTGAGCTAGTAGCTCCGCTGAATTCTCTGGCGGTTGTTTCGTTTCATTCTAAAATGTAAATCTCAGTTTATTTGTCTTAAAGACCTGATATGTGCGAAATACTATCATGCTTTCTAGTAGCATGACAGTTTATTTTCGTACAAATTGCAACATATGTCATAATTATCATTCCATATCATGAAAAGACTCAAGTAAGCTACCTGATATTCTTTAATGTAACATATCTTTTTATCTTGATGTTTTTCTAGAACTTCTGATGGTTCTTGTCTTTTAATTTTATTAATATAAATCTAAATTGCTTTAATATTTTATATCTTAACTGTTTTAATACCACGATCACTATTACACTTTGATTTATTTTTCATTCTTCTCTGTAAACTTTGTAAACATTTTAAAATATGCTACATAAATAAATGGATGTGCATGGTGTCATGTTTCTTTACAAGAACCAAGGCCAGAAGGTAAGCTGTTCTGGAAGAACAAAACAATCTTGTTCAGAAGATGATTGTGTTAAGAGATTCATCTTCAATAAACCACAGCCACTATTAATCATCAATGCCTAAATAACTGATTTGTCAGTGCTCGAAAAAGCACAAACTTCTACACAATTGTACAATGTACTTATTAACCACATTATTCATTAGTGACTCATACTGGGCACATCGGTGAGCATACTGAAGTTTACTGTTTAACAATGCATCTATAAATACAGTGGCATGCGAACATTTGGGCACCCCGGTCAAAATTACTGTTACTGTGAACAGTTAAGCAAGTTGAAGATAAAATTTTTCAATAAGGCATGAAGTTAAAGATGACACAAAAACATTTTTTTTATTATATCTCTATTATGAATTACATCTCGGTTGTAGTGAATGCTGTTCATCATCCTCTTAATCCTGCACATCATCACCATGGTCTCCTGGCTCCAAGCAAACACTGTGTAGAATGCAACAGACACTGCTGAGCTGATGGACTGGACATTCCTCATGTGCAGGCATCGGAGTCTCCTAAACTTTGCCGAAGGCATGCTCAATGACCACACGGCCAGTGTTTAGTTTTCTATTAAAGCACTTCTGCCTAGCTGTCAAGTGCCCATTATCTCTGTAAGGCCTCATCAGTTGGGGCAATAGAGGGTAGGCTGAATCCCCAATTATATACATCCCTTGTGGGACCAGGGACAGGGGATCTTCTTCTAAAAGACAAGCAACCTCTGTGAGGCGAAAGGCTCTGGCATCATGCCAGCTACCAGGATGACCCATGCTGATGTGGGTGAACTGCCAGTGACTGTCACAAAATCCAGTGAGAATGATAGAATAGAACTGTTTCCTGTTAAAATATGCCAGGGGGTTGTCACAGTGTGGCTTCTGAATATGAATGTGGCATCCATCTACTGCACAGACAGTGTTTGGAAATCCAGCTGCTTGAAAGCCTAACAAAGAATTGTGCAGGGTTTGTCCTAAAGGCCAGGAAATGTGGTGTGCCATGTGAGTACAAAACTCATGGAGATTTTTGGCAAGAGTGGATTTTGTGATATTGAATCTGTCTGAAATACCCCTATATATATGACTCCTGGTTCGACAGTGTCCATAGACAGGCTAGGACACTCTTTGTCAGTGGCAATTTTGTCTGCTGTGGATTCATATAGACAGGGCCAATGGTGCTTATAAGATCCTACATAGTAAGTGAGAGAAAAGAAGGTTATCATATCGTACCTCCACTTGTCCTTTGGAGAGTCTGAAATGACCTCTAAATTCTGAGAGACTATAGAGGGGGACAACATCCTCTACAAAATGTTGTATTTTTGGAACAAGCCTAAAGAAGGGTAAATGTGATTAAGTCCTTACTAGACAATATAATTAGACAGTTTGGACTTTAAGCCACTTTGACACAATATAATTGCAGTCTATTTACCATATACACAACCATAATGATTAAGGTCTGATTGAGTGCACTTTATAATTTCCATCTAATTATTTCTAGAACACTTTTACGTACATTGTTTATCATATTCACTAATTCTACCTTGAACAAACCGTATATTTGGAATGATGTATTCACACGTTTTCATGTGAAATGTTTCAATAGACAGTCTTGAAAAATAGGCTACTTAGTTTAGGTCTATTTATTTAAATTGTTGTAGACAAATATTTAAATCTATTCAATAACATAAATATGTGTTTGATAACATGTTTGTTAGAACTTTTCTTTTTCACCAATCTACAAGATAAATGAATGATGAGTAAAACTATAATTATTTACAGATTTTACAGAAACTTAGTTTGACACTTTATGGTCATTTATATTCACCACTATGGATTTGGAAAACAAACGCTGGGTTTAACCTGCTCAATGATCAAGAATGTTTAGTTCGATTTCACGCAAAAGCAGAGCGATTTCTACTGCATTCACTTCATCAGCCATGAAGAACGCAAACGCCGCAAGATCCACTGTAGCTCACGTGGGTTGCAGGTGGCGACTGTCCGACTTGACGGCTTTCTTTTAACCTCCTCCCCCAACTGCAACCGGCAGCTCTCGCTGACCACCAGGGCGAGGCGCAGTTCATCTCGAACAAGCCTTTTAGCTTTGCTCTCTACACCGTCATCCCTGAACGACTCTCAGATAAACTAATGCAGCTCAGCGTGTCTCAATCTGTCCACCAATAGATTATTAACATCATATGGGACTAAATAAGCAAGTAAATGTGTCTGTGATCTACACCAGCTTTACACCACTGTGACCCTGATCAGGATGAAGTGGTTGTTATTATGTTAATAATAATAAAGCTTGTATTTAGGAGCAGTAGTGAGTGAGTGAGATGTTTCCTGTACAGAGTGAATGATTGTACTGTATCACATCCTCCCCCTCAGCACCTGCAGTCGGTCCCAGCTGCAGCAGTGCAGTTACTGTACACTTCCACTCACCCAGGTTTTTGTACCACCATATAACACTGTGTGAAGATCAGGGTGCTACTGATATAATGGTAACTCTGACAGTAATAATCTCCTGCATCTCCAGTCTCAATTCTACTGATGGTCAGAGTGAAGTCAGATCCAGATCCACTGCCACTGAAACGATCTGGAATACCTGGTAGTAACTGCTTTACAAATTTAATCAGGAGTTTAGGAGCTTCTCCAGGTTTCTGCTGATACCAGGCTAAACGCTGACCGTGGCTATCAGAGTAAACATTAGAACTGGTTTTACAGTTGATGGTGACTGAAGCTCCTGGATCAACATGTTTTACTGCAGGACTCTGAGTCACAGTCACCTGACCTCTGGATCCTGAAAACAATAAGAAGAATAAAGACGTTCACTACATGAAGAACCATGTGGAGTTTGAAGTTCATCTAGTGGTTCTTCTCCACATGGCAGAGCCTCCTCACCAGTAGAACATAAAGCATCGTGTTACCTTGAGTGCAGAGAGCCAGTGTGCAGATGAAGATGGAGATGAAGGTCATGGTTGATGTGGGTGAAGATGCTGGTCAGCAGCTCTCAGTCATGAAGTGTTAAACTCACAGAGCTTTAAACACTGACAGAGCACTGAAGCATGTAGTGTGTGTGTGTGTGTGTGTGTGTGTGTGTGTGTGTGTGTGTGTGTGTGTGTGTGTGTGTGTGTGTGTGGAATCACTGGAGTGGAACAGTGTGAATGTGTCACTCAGAGATGCAATACTGCCACCTTATGGTGAAAGAACAATCAGCTGGTACATATGGAAGTATCTCCTGTACTGTCTCTTATTCTCCCTTTATTTACTATAGTAATTGTGACCTGCACTCATGTACTCAGTATTTAGGAGGGGTGTCCACATAATTTAAAATACTCCATATTATCTAAATAAAGACAGATGATAGTTTTATATAAAAGTTGTAATAAATGATCAGAAAGAGTTACAAGGTTTAGCTGAACTGAGCTGGAACTGAGATGCTGGTCTGTGGAACAAACAGACCATTTTAACCATCAACAGCAGAAACTGGAACCAGTCAGTATTTCATCTTAAATATTCTGTAGAATCCTCATGATCATCTGATCATCAGCTCTCATTTTATATTGGTGAGAACTGGTTATGTTTAAAACCACATCAAATGATGATCAGGTACAGAGAGTGTAGATGAAGATCCTCCTCCTCCTCCTCATATCCACTATTAGGTGAATCTACCATATGTTCACATTGTAGGTATACTGTTACTGACTGTAGCTCATCTGTAATTCTGCACAGTGTTACGTGTTCAGTGATTTATGGGGTAGAAAGGAATCGATTCAATCATGAAACGACCAATCAGGAGATTTGATCTAAGTGATGAATCGTTCTCAGCACATTTTATTGTTTGTATGAACTGATACTTGAATTGATCAGACCATACACTATATGACCAAAAGTATGTGGACACCCCTCCTAATTATTAGGTTCATGTGTTTCAGCCACACACATTGCAAACAGGTGTATAAAACCAGTTATATAAATTATATGCTTATAGCTTTGTGGCAACAGTTTAGGGAAGGCCCCTTCCTGTTTGAGCATGACTATGTCCCTGTGCACAAAGCAAGGTCCATAAAGACGTGATATGATGAGAAACTCTAGTGTCCTGATCTAAACCCTATTGAACACCTTTGGACTGAATTGAAACTTCAATTGTGAGGCAGGTTTTCATGTCCAGCATCAGAACCTGACGTCTTGTGGAAAACTTTCCAGAAGAGTGAAGGCTGTTAGAACTGCAAAGTAGGGGGGAGGGTTTTATGGGAACATGGATTTTGACTGAGCTGTCCAACAAGCACATGCTCAGGTGTCCACATACTTTTGGCCCTATAGTGTATTTTACATTCACTGTAATCACATCTATCTGAATGTACAGAACATGTCATGATGGTTTAATTCATATCATCTCTTCTAGCACTGCTGCTTCATCTCAAACCTTCATTCTACTAGTGAGATGTTCCATGTGCTGATGAGAATCCCTGTTCCACAGTGAGGAGAACACCACAAAGAGAGGAACATGCTCAGTACTGTAGTGCTTTGTAGATGATGATGTTCAGTGGAGTGCAGCTTTAGCAGCTCTGCAGATGGTCTCAGATCAGTGTGTGTTTCAGAGAACTTCCTCTACAGCTGAGGGAGGTTTTTGTATCAGTAAATAACACTGTGTGATGGGATAGCTGTCTCCCTGATGACAGTAATAATCTCCTGCATCTTCAGCCTGAACTCCAGTAATTTTTAGAGAATATTCTGTACCAGATCCACTTCCACTAAAACGTCCAGGACTGAAGAGTAGATGCTCTATAGATCAGGAGTTTAGGAGCTTGGTGGAGGAACCAAACTCACTGTCAGTAAGTAGTTTTATTTCTTCTACATTAAAAACATTTTTATTTTTAATATCATTTATTAATCTTCATATAAACAAGAGAAAAAAATAAGTATTAATAACAATAAATAAACAGTAACTGAATATTTCACCTTCAATAAATACTGTGCTACACTTTTGGTGGAGGAACCAAACTCTGTAAAAAGTAAGTAGTTTTTTTTCTTCTACATCAAAAATATTTTAATTATTATTGACAATAAATATACAGTAACTGTAATATTTATAATTGTGTACGTCTATTGATGGCTGAATATTAAAGACTCTTAAAGTTTGGTGTAAACTTGTACGAGTGACTGGTGCTGATGTAAAATCCAGACCAATGCTGCTGTGTGTTTGTGCTAAACAATGAATATTTCTGTCATCAGCTACAGTCATGTTAAAAAGTTAGGACACCCCATGAGAACCTTTGTCTTTTTGAAGACTGAGAGATTGAGGTTATATATTTTATATTTGAGCACGACATGTCTTTTGTTACTGTGCCCAAATAATTCAAATCTGGATTAATCTGTCCAAAGCATATTGTTCCAAAAGTCCTGATCTTGGTCTTGGTGTTTCTCTGGTAAACTTTAATCTCGCCCTAATTTTTTTTTGACAGCAAGTGTTTCCTTCTTGCTCACCTCCCATGAAAATTAAATTGTGTGTCTCTTTCTGATGGTAGATGTATGTACCTTGACATCAACTGTGCTAAGAGCAACTTGTAGGTCCCGGGACGACATTGTAGGATTATTGGAGCTTCTTGACACATCTTGCAGTCGGCTCTTGGGCTGAACTTGCTAGGATGGACTGACCTAGCCATGTTGGTGGTTGTTTAAAATGTTCACCACTTATTTTCTAATTATTATTATTATTATTATTATTTTCTAATTGTTTTGAGATCTTTTTAAATCCCTTTCCAGACTCATATGCATCTACAACCTTCTTTCTGAAGGCCTCAGAGAGCTCTTTAGATCTCACCATGGAGATACCACTCACTTCAACAATCAAGAGCAAACCAAACTAATGTCTGAACTTTAAATAAAACTCCAGTGTCCTCTAACGATGCTCTAATCATTACAGCTGATGTGGTGACCTGATTCTAATTTTAGACATTTTAAGTAGTAATAAATGTGGGGGTGTCCTAACTTTTTCCTCACAATGATATTCATTTTTGTGCATTACATTGACAGCTTGTGTTTAAATGTATTTTTTCAGTTTTGTTTAATGATATAAGCTCCATCTCTCAGTACTGTTCAAATGAAGCTCAAATGTTCATATCTTTAAATATGTTCAAAAAGACAAAAGTTCTCATGGGGTGTCCTAACTTTTTCACATGACTGTACACCTGGTGTTGAATGCTAAAGTAATAAGAGTTGATATTGAATATGTGCTAACAGAAGCTTGCAGATGTTTCTACTGAACTGCAGTGATGTGAGAACAGTGTGCAGCAGCACTGCATTGATGATTGAACACAGATGAAGGTTTCCAGTCTGGATGCTTAATAAGCAGTAAGGAGGAAATGATGTGGAAACGTTTCTAAATGGGACTTTTTGTTCTGTTTCTCCTGTACAGCCGGTCCCACGGTGAAGCCGTCCGTGTCTCTGCTCCCTCCCTCCTCTCTGCAGCTGTCTGAGGGATCGGCCTCGCTGCTCTGCCTGCTGTCTGGTTACTCTCCACAGGGGGCGCTGGTGAGCTGGACGGTGGACGACAGAGTGGTGCAGGATGGGGTGGTGACCGGAGCAGAAGAACTGAAAGGGGGCAGTTGGAGGCGTGGCAGCACCCTGACCCTCAGCAAAGCACAGTGGGAAAAGGGGGAGGAGTTTGGCTGTAAGGTCTCTCATGGTGGCGTCGATCATCATCCCGTCGTATTCAGAAAGAACCAGTGTGAAGGCTAGCAGCTCCCAGATAGAACTGAACATGGAGACACTTCCACATGCTTCTACAATGGAGTTTCAGTTCTACACAATGCTGCATTTCTGTCTTTCCTCTGTTCAGTGTCCTGTTGCTCTTCCTGTAGTTTTGCTGTGCTGAAATAAAGCTTGATTCTGGACATTGTCTGGTCTTTTCTTCTAGTTCATCATCATGATGAGTGTTAGGAGAGAAGATCTTTAGCTGGAGATTCAGTGCTGTGTGTTGTGTGAACATCTGGTGAAAGTGCTGCTTTATTCTGGAAGAAAGCAGATCACTCAGCCGTCTTCATGCAAATCTCACTTTCACCCCCATGTTCTCTCACTTTAGCTTCTACTCATTATAATTAGCTGATTTTGGTTGGTTGTTGGGGGGCTGGTTTCACTTCTTAAATTAATGCTGCACCCCTTTGGAAATGTGAATAAACACTTCTTGCTGTAACACTGAGAAATCATGAAGAAATGAAGCATTGAAGGTCATCACACATACACACGTTCTTTTATTCACCTTCAGGAGGAAAGATCAGACCTCAGAGTAAATGCATGTGAATAAGGAGAACATCAGTAGCACCAACACTAGATATTTTCTCCAAACCAGAAGTTGAAGTTCAGAGGATAGCAATCATGCCCAGCAAACCAGTGACCCTGTCAGCACTGCAAATCCTGAGAGTAAGCTAAATATATATGTATATGTATGTGTGTGTGTCTATTTATTGTAGATGTTGTGTATCATATTCATATAGCAACCTTTCTCCCACACAGTGTCCAGAAAACAGAAGCTGGATGAGGCCTTGGTGGACATGATAGTTAAAGATGGTCAGCCTTTTTCTATCGTTGAGGATGAAGGGTTCCAATGTTTCATTAAAATCCTGGACCCATCATACACCATTCCAACCCGCAAAACTGTAAAGGCAATGGTGGAAGCAAGGTACACTGAAACCAAAGAGAAAGCCTTGGCAGAAATTAAGCAGACTTCAGCTGTTAGTTTGACTGCCGACATGTGGACTTCAGTCAACATGGATGCATACATTGGTGTCACTTGCCATTATGTGTCAGACAGCCTAGATCTGGCTACTGTGCTTTTAGGTGTGCAGTATTTTCCTGTGACCCACACAGCAGCTAATATTTCAGACGCAATTGCAAATTTGATGACGGAGTGGGGAATCACTGAAAAGGTCTGTGGGATGGTTACTGATGGAGCTCACAATATTGTGGCAAGTGTTTCTCAGTTGAACATTAGACATGTTTATTGCTTTGCCCACATGCTCAATCTGATAGTAAAAAAATCACTCTGTCAGACTTCTGAGCTGGAAAACATGCGCAGTAGGGCCCGCAAAATAGTGGCACACTTCAAATGCAGTTCGAAAGCAAAGGAGAAGTTGTGCTCCATTCAAGCTAATATGGGTATGCCCCAAAAAAAGCTGGTTCAAGAGGTCGAAACCAAATGGAACAGCACTTATGCCATGCTCAATAGGCTTTATGAGCAGAGAGAAACTTTAGGGGCAGCCCTGGCATCACTTAGCACTGACATAGTGCCTTTCACTGCTGATGAGTATGCAGCAATCAACCAGTGCCTTACAGTTTTAAGACCATTCTATCAGGCAACTGTTGAGCTTTCTGAGGAAAGGAGAGTGTCAGGGTCAAAGGCAATTCCTATAGCCAAAATGCTAAGACATGTAATTTCTGCAGAATGTGCCCAAATGGCTCCTTGTATTGGTGCCATGCTTGCCAATTGTTTGAGAATTAATTTGAACGAAAAATTCAGTGGCTTGGAAAAGGTGAACTCCCTGTCTGTGGCCACCATCTTGGATCCACGGTTTAAACAGGCTGGCTTTACTAATCAATGCAATGCTCAGGCTGCTGTAGAAAGGCTGACACAAGAGTGTGCCAGTCTTATTGATGGGTCGGCAGAAGATGTGCCACTGGAGACTGCAACAACATCTGCCAGTGCTACTGAAGGAAATTACAACTTGTGGGCTTTACTGGACAACTATGTAGAGTCTCAGCACCGCACCAGCAGTGCAACTGCCAGCGCAGCAGTGGAGATACAGAGGTATGCATGTTGATTAATGTTGAAAGATCAGTTGTTTTATTCAGTCATTCATTGACTTACTGTCTGTGTCATAGATATTTAAAAGAACAAATTCTGTCAAGAGCAGAGGATCCCCTGAAGTACTGGGTGGCACGAAAGACTCCTACACTGTGGAAACTTGCATGCAAGTATCTGTGCATCCCAGCATCATCTGTTTCTTGTGAAAGGATATTTTCCAAAGCTGGGGAGCTGGTCAGCCAGAAGAGGAGCCGACTGAAGCCTGCTACGTTAGAAAAAATTATATTTCTCAATAAAAACTTGTGAAGACAAATAACTTGTCTGCTTCTGTAAATAATTCTTCCAAATCAACCATACAAGTACCCAAATGACAAACCAATATCTTTAAAGGTTTTCCGTAAAAACATTTCACACACAAAAAAACAGTGTTTCTGAATTCAAACACCATGACCTTTTGCAAAGTAGGAAGGATCTCTAATCCTGTTAGGCACTTTTAGTACAATTTTTTAAATAAAACAACATTTAACCCTTAATATAATTTGCATTTATTCGATGGGTTAATCTGGAATGTGTTAGAGTATGGGGGAGAGCATCTGCATATTTTATTGTAATGACAATATAATCATTATTTGGTATGAATGAACAAAACACTTGAATGACCACTCAGACTTTTCTGAACTTTTATTGCTGTCGTAGGATTGAAACAGTGCCATTGCTTCAGTGATGCTCTTTAGAGGTTGCTATGGCTTCAGTTGTCCACCAGATGTCACTGAAGCCTTGAAGCTTCGAATCTTTTTCGGCACAATTGTTAGGAAAGCCTCAGTGCTTCATGAGGATTCACTTGCCCATCACTACCTTTGTGTTTAAAACTAAATCAAAATAAGTCATATTCTTTTTCCCTTTTTTATTATTTTTATTTATTTTTAATGTGGTTGTAACTTGTAGCTACTTGATTCACCAGCGAGTCACAAACCAACAGAATCAAACAGCACATGGAGATAAAGTAGTTTCTACAACCCCTGGCAAAAATTATGGAATCACCACTCTTGGAAGATGTTCTGTCAATTGTTTAATTTTGTAGAAAAAAAATAAATCACAGACATGCCACAAAACTATCATTTTTCAAAATGTCAACCTTCTGGCATTAAGAAACAATAAAAAAAAGAAACAAATATAATAGTTGTGGTCACAATTGCTTTTTTTAGATCAAGTAGAGGAAAAAAATATGGAATCACTCAAATCTGAGGAAAAAATTATGGAATCACTCTGTAATTTGCAGTTTAAAAACAAAACATCTGCACTCAAAAAAAAAATTCGTTGGCTGAACTTAATTGAATTATGGAAAGTATTTCCACACAATTGTATTTATTTATTTGGACATAAGGCAATTTTGTTTATCCAACACAATTTATTTAAGTAGTCTAAACTTAATTTGATCTGTTAAGTTTAACTCAACTCATTAAGGTAATCTGGACAAGATTTTCTAGTCCAACTTATTTTCCTTAAGTTGATGCAACTTATTTAATTTAAGTTGTTCCAAACCTAATGTACCATGTTGATTTAACTTATTTTACTTATGTTGGTTCTACTAATTGTACTAAAATTGATGTAACAATTGAGTTATTTTGTTTATTTAACTTATGATTTTAAAACATTAAGTTATTACACATAAATGGCAAGTTGATTAAACTCTTTTTTTGTTATACCAACTGCTTTTCCCAATAATTCTACTTATCTTGAGCTCAATTAAAAAAAATAGTTTAAAATAGTTTGTTAAATACATTTTAAATATCAATTAGAAATGTTTATTTATAGAAAAACAATCATAAAATTCTTCTCTTTTTTATTTCACTTCAGAAGTATTTACTTAAAATACAACATGTCAAGGAAACATTAAAAACTGTACAGACTGTATGAAAGCACAAACAGCTCTTTACAGTAATCATGAACCTGTACTGTTTCACACGGCAAGCTGATTTCTTAACGTTTGGCTGGCAGCTCTCTAAAACAAAACAAAGAAACAAGAAACAAAAATATTAATATCAACATTAATAGCGTTCATTTAAGGATTACAATAAAACAAGCCAGCACACTCTTTGCTTCGTATGAAGGCTAGCATGCTAGCATGTAGCCTAAATACGGCAAATAAAGCAGCGCTGTTTGATTATTTATTTAGTGTCAACATTAAGATCATTTATTTTAAACAAAATTGTTAAGTAAAGTACAACACTTACCAACATTAGACTGGAGTTGGGTTAACGGATGAAAGATGAAAAAGCTCCGTCAGACTGGTGTACATGCTACTCAAACACAGCACAGTCGGGGGAATAAAGTTCGTCGACTTAGTTTAACAAAGGTTCTACTTTCCAAAAGATATTCGAGAAAGACACGTTTACTTTTCCAAAAAGCCTTAAATGAAAAGTAAAAAGTAATTTGAACACAAGAAAAAATGGCTACACTAAGACAAGAAAATCAGCTGAAAAGGGGCGGACTTACACGTTTATGGGAGGGTTTTCTGTTCAATTACTTAACTTTTTTAAGTTAATCAAAAGTAATTTTTTTGTTTAATGAACTTAAAACCTCGCGAGAGTTTGATAAACTCAATTTATTCTCTTTTGTTTCAGTTGATTGATTTAGGTCAATTTAACAATTAGGATAATTACGTTGTATTAACACAGATATTTTAAGTACATTTTAAAAATGGGTCAAATCAATTAATATCAATTTGATTTGTTTGCTTAACAAGAACGAATGCCAATTCTTTGTTTTTTGAGTGTGCAGCAGATTAGATTTGCTAATTATTCTTCAGTTTAAAAAGAGTGCTTACACCTCGGAGAGCTGTTGCACAAAGCAGATTGTCATGAATCATGGTTCCAACACAAGATATGTCAGTTGAAACAAATGAGAGGATTATAAAACTCCTTCAAGAAGATAAATCATTGTGGAATGTCGCAAAAAATGTTGGTTGTTCCCAGTAAGCTGTGTTTAAAATCTGGACCAAGTACAAACAAAATGGGAAGGTTGTAAAAGGGAAGCATACTGGTAGACCAAGTAAGACATCAAAGCATCAAGATAGACAACTTAAAGCAATATGTCTTGAAAACAGAAAATGCACAACAAAACAAATGAGAAACAAGTGGCCGGAAAGTGGAGTCAATGTCTGTGACTGAACTGTAAGAAATCACCTAAAAGAAATGGGATTTACATACAGAAAAGCCAAACAAAAGCCATCATTAACACCTAAAAAGAAAAGAACAAGGTTAAAGTAGGCTAAAGAAAAGCAATCGTGGACTGTGGGTGACTGGATAAAAGTGATCTTCAGTGATGAATCGCGAATCTGCACTGGGCGAGGTGATGATGCTGGAACTTTTGTTTGGTGTCTGTCCAATGAAATTTATGAAGATAACTGCCTAAAGAAAACATGTTAATTTCCACAGTTGTTGATGATATGGGCCTGCATGTCGGGTAAAGGCACAGGGGAGATGGTCTTCAATAAATGCCAAAGTCCACATTGAAATTTTGGACGCTTTTCTTATTCCATCAGTTGAAAGGATGTTTGGTGATGATGACTTCATTTTTCAAGATGATAATGCATCTTGCCATAGGGCAAAGGACGTGAAAACTTTCCTTCAAGAAAACATATAATGTCAATGGCATGGCCTGCAAATAGTCCGGATCTCAATCCATTTGAAAATCTCTGGTGGAAATTGAAGAAAATGGTCAATGACAAGGTTCCAACCTGCAAAGCTGATCTGGCAACAGCAATAAGAGACAGTTGAAGGCAGATTGATGAAGAATACTGTTTGTCATTAGTTAACTCCATGCCTCAGAGAGTTTAAACCATTATAAAAGCCAGAGGTGGTGCAACAAAGTAATAATGGTGCAGTGTTTGCTAATGATTCCATAATTTTTTAGTCAGATTTGAGTGATTCCATATTTTTTTCCTCTACTTGATCTAAAAAAAAGCAATTGTGACTGACCACAACTATTATATTTGTTTCTTTTTTTATTGTTTCTTAATGCCAGAGGGTTGACAGTTTTAGAAATGATAGTTTTGTGGCATGTCTGTGATTTATTTTTTTTCTACGAAATTAAACAATTGAAAGAACATCTTCCAAGAGTGGTGATTCCATAATTTTTGCCAGGGGTTGTACTAGATGAGCTCCAGCTGCTGATTGTTAGCTGTAATAAGGTGAAGTTCAATCCTGTTGGTTGGGTATAAAGGTGTGCACCAATCAATGCAGGAGTTTTTTTGTTAGTATATTGCAACTAATATTGTTGAGACCTGGGTTCAATTCTCACCTCTTGATGGAGGTACTTCTGCAATGCAAAAGATGGATAGGCTGCTATAAATCCTCCTGGGACTAAATGAGCAAGTAAATGTGTCTGTGATCTACACCAGCTTTACACCACTGTGACCCTGATCAGGATGAAGTGGTTGTTATTATGTTAATAATAATAAAGCTTGTATTTAGGAGAAGTAGTGAGTGAGTGAGGTGTTTCCTGTACAGAGTGAATGATTGTACTGTATCACATCCTCCCCCTCAGCACCTGCAGTCGGTCCCAGCTGCAGCAGTGCAGTTACTGTACACTTCCACTCACCCAGGTTTTTGTACCACCATATAACACTGTGTGAAGATGTAGCTACTACTGATCTTATGTACACTCTGACAGTAATAATCTCCTGCATCTCCAGTCTCAATTCTACTGATGGTCAGAGTGAAGTCAGATCCAGATCCACTGCCACTGAAACGATCAGGAATACCCGATGGTAACTGCTTTACATATTTAATCAGGAGTTTAGGAGCTTCTCCAGGTTTCTGTTGATACCAGGCTAAACAATTGGCACCAAAAAAACGATAAACGTCAGAACTGGTTTTACAGTTGATGGTGACTGAAGCTCCTGGATCAACATGTTTTACTGCAGGACTCTGAGTCACAGTCACCTGACCTCTGGATCCTGAAAACAATAAGAAGAATAAAGACGTTCACTACATGAAGAACCATGTGGCGTTTGAAGTTCATCTAGTGGATCTTCTCCACATGGCAGAGCCTCCTCACCAGTAGAACATAAAGCATCGTGTTACCTTGAGTGCAGAGAGCCAGTGTGCAGATGAAGATGGAGATGAAGGTCATGGTTGATGTGGGTGAATAGGCTGGTCAGCAGCTCTCAGTCATGAAGTGTTAAACTCACAGAGCTTTAAACACTGACAGAGCACTGAAGCATGTAGTGTGTGTGTGTGTGTGTGTGTGTGTGTGTGTGTGTGTGTGTGTGTGTGTGTGTGTGTGTGTGTGATCACTGTAGTGGAACAGTGTGAATGTGTCACTCAGAAATGCAATACTGCCACCTTATGGTGAAAGAACAATCAGCTGCTACATATGGAAGTATCTCCTGTACTGTCTCTTATTCTCCCTTTATTTACTATAGTAATTGTGACCTGCACTCATGTACTCAGTATTTAGGAGGGGTGTCCACATAATTTAAAATACTCCATATTATCTAAATAAAGACAGATGATAGTTTTATATAAAAGTTGTAATAAATGATCAGAAAGAGTTACAAGGTTTAGCTGAACTGAGCTGGAACTGAGATGCTGGTCTGTGGAACAAACAGACCATTTTAACCATCAACAGCAGAAACTGGAACCAGTCAGTATTTCATCTTAAATATTCTGTAGAATCCTCATGATCATCTGATCATCAGCTATCATTTTATATTGGTGAGAACTGGTTATGTTTAAAACCACATCAAATGATGATCAGCTTTTATTTTCAGAGTACAGAGAGTGTAGATGAAGATCCTCCTCCTCCTCCTCATATCCACTATTAGGTGAATCTACCATATGTTCACATTGTAGGTATACTGTTACTGACTGTAGCTCATCTGTAATTCTGCACAGTGCTACGTATTCAGTGATTTATGGGGTAGAAAGGAATCGATTCAATCATGAAACGACCAATCAGGAGATTTGATCTAAGTGATGAATCGTTCTCAGCACATTTTATTGTTTGTATGAACTGATACTTGAATTGATCAGACTGAACACTATATGACCAAAAGTATGTGGACACCCCTCCTAATTATTAGGTTCATGTGTTTCAGCCACACTTATTGCAAACAGGTGTATAAAACCAGTTATTTAAAGTATAAGCTAATAGCATTGTGGCAACAGTTTAGGGAAGGCCCCCTCCTGTTTGAGCATGAGTATGTCCCTTTATATACCATGAGTATATAAAGACGTGATATGATAAGGAATTCTAGTGTCCTGATCTAAACCCTATTGAACACCTTTGGACTGAATTGAAACATCGATTGTGAGGCAGGTTTTCATGTCCAGCATCAGAACCTGATGTCTTGTGGAAAACTTTCAAAAGAGTGAAGACTAAAGGAAGACAAGCATTAAGGCTGTTCTCTGTTCTAGCGCCCAAATGGTGGAACGAACTTCCTCTGTCTGTCCGAACATCTGAGTCTCTTGCTGTCTTTAAAAAACGATTAAAAACACACCTTTTTACTAAACACTTAGGCTGATTGGTACTTATTTACTAACACTTTATTCCAATCTTTTCCATTTGTTTTAGCAGAGTTGTGTTCTTCGACTGTTGTCTATCTAAACTTAAGGAATGAAATGTTCACTATGGAAGCACTTCTGTAAGTCGCTCTGGATAAGAGCGTCTGCTAAATGCTGAAAATGTAAATGTAAATGTAAATGAAGACTGTTAGAACTGCAGAGTAGGGGGCCGCCCTACAGTGTATTTTACATTCACTTTAATCACATCTATCTGAATGTACAGAACATGTCATGATGGTTTCATTCATATCATCTCTTCTAGCACTGCTGCTTCATCTCAAACCTTCATTCTACTAGTGAGATGTTCCATGTGCTGATGAGAATCCCTGTTCCACAGTGAGGAGAACACCACAAAGAGAGGAACATGCTCAGTACTGTAGTGCTTTGTAGATGATGATGTTCAGTGGAGTGCAGCTTTAGCAGCTCTGCAGATGTTCTCAGATCAGTGTGTGTTTCAGAGAACTTCCTCTACGGCTGAGGGAGGTTTTTTTACCAGTAAATAACACTGTGTGAGTGGAAAAGCTTCATCCTGCTGACAGTAATAATCTCCTGCATCTTCAGCCTGGACTCCAGTGATTTTTAAAGTAAATTCTATATCATACCCACTTCCACTAAATCGTCCAGGAATCCCAGAATGAAGATTAGATACACCATGGATCAGGAGTTTAGGAGCCTCTCCGGGTTTCTGCAGGTACCAGTGGAGATCATCATCAATTTTCTGACTTGCTCTGCAGTTGATGGTAACAGTTTGTCCTGGAGAAATCGAGTGAGATCCTGGTGTCTGAGTCATGATGATTTCTCCAAACGACTCTAAAGAGAAGAAGAGAGAAAAGTTGAAGGTGATAAAGAGACGGTGATGGTGAGCACTGATGTTGGAGGACTGATATGAAGATAGTAAATAAACAGTGAATCTCACGTTGAGTGAGGAGGCCGAGTGTATTCAGCAGTAGAATCAGAACCTTCATCATTGTGCTGTGTCTCTGTGACTCTGAAAGTCCTGAACCCAGTCTGATCAGAACTACAGCTCTTATAGTGTGTGTGTGTGTGTGTGTGTGTGTGTGTGTGTGTGTGTGTGTGTGTGTGTGTGTGGAATCACTGGAGTGGAACAGAGGTTTTTGTACGACGGCTTCATTGGAATGTATCACTGTGCTACACTTTTGGTGGAGGAACCAAACTCACTTACTTAATAACTAGATTTACTTTTGGGAGGAAGAAAAAGCTTCAGATGAAACACGTGTGGAAATTCATTTTTATTTATTTATTTACCTCTGTGGTTTTATTAGAATGATAATCTCTGAATGTATCACTCAGAGATGCAATACTGCCATCATGTGGTCAAAGAACAATCAGCTGATATATAAGTACATTGGTACACTTTAATTTATAAGTCTATCTTAGGTTTATTACCTTCTTATTTATGCAATTTTATAAATCGTAAAGAACCTGGAAATTACTGTCTGCGCTCTTGCACCTTGTATCTTCTTAAGGTCCCCTTGGCACGTACGAAATTAGGGAAACAGGCTTTTAATTATGCTGCACCATCAGACTGGAATATACTGCAGAATGTTTTAAAATTGCAGGATTTGGTGAATTTAAGTCATTTTAAAAACATGTTTTTGAATATGGACATAGGTAAAACGGTTTGTAATTGTTTTAAATGATCATTGTTATGTCTATATTATGTATTCATGTTTGTTGTATGTTGTTTGTGTAGGTGTAACTATGTAGTATGTTGCTGCTTATCTTGGCCAGGACTCTCCTGCAAATGAGATTGTAAATCTCAGTGAGATTAATTTCCTGGTTAAATAAAAAAAAAAAAAAAAAAAAAAAATAAGGAAGTATCTCCTGTACTGTCTCTTATCCTCTTTTTATTTACAAATTTGAGGAATCTGATGAGCTACTGAAGCTTTTAGCAACAGATGAGCCAATAACCTGTTTTATCTCCATGTTCAGATACCTTTATGTTTTAGAAAGTGTAAGTCCATCAATACTGGGGCATGATCTGATATGACTATTGCATTGTATGAGCAAGAGCGCAATGATGGGATTAGATGATTATCTATAAAAAAAAGTTAATACGAGTAAAGCTGTGATGAAGTGGAATTCAGTCATAAAAGATTGTATGGTTTTAGCAGACAGTTCTCTGTGTCTGGTGGAAGAACGGTCCAGAGTAGGATTAAGCCAACAATTGAAGTCCCCCCCCCCCCCCCCCCCCCCCCCCAAATAAGTTGGAAAAGAGTTGAAAGCATGAGTAATTTAGAGAAGACTAATTGGAAAAAAAAAATGTCATTGTCCCAGTTTGGGCCGTAAATATTTGCCAGAATCACCGGAGTATAACAAAGATATAGTGTAATCTAATACCGAAAAAGTCTTTTAAGCTGGTATTAACAAAAGCCATAGCAGCGTTTGGGTCATCAAACATGTGCGAAGTATCATCGGATAAAGTAATCTTCAGAATAGCTGGATACAATAATCCGAATTTGATGCCAGAACATGTGTGCAGCTGCCGTTTCACTGCTCCAAAAGCCGCCTATTTCTTGGCAACGGAAGTAGTATAGTCAGCAAAAATGAAGAGAATTTTGTTCTGGTACCATAAAAGTGTTCAGCGGGAGACTTCACTGGCTCGGCGTAGGATCTCATTTCGAACATGGAAAAAATTCACCCTAATCACAAAAAGACGAGAAGTGTCACCGACTTTAGATTTTGGACGCAAAATGAGATGCGCTCCATCTAGTAATGGCACCTCGTCTAGGCCAGGAATATCCGTTAATAGCTGAGCAACGAAGTTAGTTGGGCGCTGGGCTTCCATAGCTTCAGGTAATCCAACTAGACAGATGTTATTTCTAAATCTTCCTTCTAAGTCATCACATTTATCTGTTAATATACTTATTTGGGATTTCAAAACATTAAACTGGCCTTGGTTAGCTTGCCGCTATGGTTTGAGCATGCATGCTCCAGGTCCTTAATAGTTTATTCATGCGTGTTAATCTTGAGTTTTAGAGGCTCAATCGCACTCCTCAGTTCGTTTCGAACAGAAGCAACCTCTTCGTGGAAATCCGATGCCAGAGAGTCAATCCTTCCACATATGTCATGTTTTAATGCCTCCAGCATATCCCGAAGTTGACCTAGATTTGGAATGTACGTAATATTAGAGGAGTTATCCCGTCGCGTCCGATGAAGCAGCTTCAGTGGATTGCAAAACTTTGTTGCGGCCTGCGCGAGTCACGTCTGCTTTCTGTTTAGAGCCTGACATAGTTGAACCAAACTTGCAAAACAGCCCCACAATGTGCAAAATGTTACCTTAATAATATCCATCAAATAAAAGAATAAAAAACTGCATTAATTAATCAAATTTTCTTAATACTACACAGAGTGACCGGGAAAAGCGTCCTTCATCCTCGGGATCTCGAGCGCCCCCTCCCTTTATTTACTATAGAAAGTAATTGATAGTTTGTATTGTTAAGAACTGGTTATGTTTAATACCACATCAAATGATGATCAGCTTTTATTTTCAGAGTACAGAGAGTGTAGATGAAGATCCTCCTCCTCCTCCTCATATCCACTATTAGGTGAATCTACCACATGTTCACATTGTAGGTATACTGTTACTGACTGTAGCTCATCTGTAATTCTGCACAGTGTTACGTGTTCAGTGATTTATGAGATAGAAAGGAATCTATTCAATCATGAAACGACCAATCAGGAGATTTGATCTAAGTGATGAATCGTTCTCAGCACATTTTATTGTTTGTATGAACTGATACTTGAATTGATCAGACCATACACTATATGACCAAAAGTATGTGGACACCCCTCCTAATTATTAGGTTCATGTGTTTCAGCCACACTCATTGCAAACAGGTGTAAAAAACCAGTTATATAAATGATATGGTTATAGCTTTGTGGCAGCAGTTTAGGGAAGGCCCCTTCCTGTTTGAGCATGACTATGTCCCTGTGCACAAAGCAAGGTTCTTAAGGACGTGATATGACGAGGAACTCTAGTGTCCTGATCTAAACCCTATTGAACACCTTTGGACTGAATTAAAACATCAATTGTGAGGCAGGTTTTCATGTCCAGCATCAGAACCTGACGTCTTGTGGAAAGTAGGGGGGAGGGTTTTTTGAGAACATGGATTTGGACTGGGGTGTCCACATACTTTTGGCCGTATAGTGTATTTAACAATTACTTTAATCACATCTATCTGAATGTACATAACATGTCATGATGGTTTAATTCATATCATCTCTTCTAGCACTGCTGCTTCATCTCAAACCTTCATTCTACTAGTGAGATGTTCCATGTGCTGATGAGAATCCCTGTTCCACAGTGAGGAGAACACCACAAAGAGAGGAACATGCTCAGTACTGTAGTGCTTTGTAGATGATGATGTTCAGTGGAGTGCAGCTTTAGCAGCTCTGCAGATGTTCTCAGATCAGTGTGTGTTTCAGAGAACTTCCTCTACAGCTGAGGGAGGTTTTTGTACCAGCAAATAACACTGTGTGTACCCGCTGTTACCCTGCTGACAGTAATAATCTCCTGCATCTTCAGCCTGAACTGAAGTGATTTTAAGAGTAAATTCTGTACCAGATCCACTTCCACTAAAACGTCCAGGAATCCCAGACTGACGAGTAGTTGCATAATAGATCAGAAGTTTAGGAGCTTCTCCAGGTTTCTGCTGGTACCAGGCGAGGTAGCTGCCAACGCTCTGACTGGCTTTGCAGTTGATGGTAACAGTTTGTCCTGGAGAAACCGAGTGAGATCCTGGAGTCTGAGTCATGATGATTTGTCCAAACGACTCTAAAGAGAAGAAGAGAGAAAAGTTGAAGGTGATAAAGAGACGGTGATGGTGAGCGCTGATGTTGGAGGACTGATATGAAGATAGTAAATAAACAGTGAATCTCACGTTGAGTGAGGAGGCCGAGTGTATTCAGCAGTAGAATCAGAACCTTCATCATTGTGCTGCGTCTCAGTGACTCTGAAAGTCCTGAACCCAGTCTGATCAGAACTACAGCTCTTATAGTGTGTGTGTGTGTGTGTGTGTGTGTGTGTGTGTGTGTGTGTGTGTGTGTGTGTGGAATCACTGGAGTGGAACAGAGGTTTTTGTACGACGGCTTCATTGGAATGTATCACTGTGCTACACTTTTGGTGGAGGAACCAAACTCATTGTAAAAAGTAAGTAGTTTAACCTTTAATAAATATATACAACTACTGAATAACTGACATTTCATTAATATACAGTTTTTTTGTTAGTAAATGTTAAGCTGCCCTAGAAAACAAATGCACTTAACTGTATTGAACAAACATTAAAGATGTTAAAAATATATTGCAAGTATAAGTATAAACTTATAAATGCTTTTAAAAATACAATTAATCAGGTGTCTTTCTGCGTTTCAACTAATGAGCTCTGGGTTAAACTTCAGCACCCCATGACCCTAATTATGATAAGATGCTGATGGATGAACGAGTTAAAATATACATTTTAAAAGTATTTATAAGTGATTGGTGCTCACAATAAGATTAAACAGTTTATTTAACATACCATCAGTATTACAGATCAAACTGACTCACTAATTAATGCAGATTTAAAAATCATGTAGAACATCTAACAACAAGCTGATATAAATCTTTATATTTCTAAAGTGATGTGTAAAAGAATCTTAACTTCTGAGGTGCTGTGGTAAAACACGCTAGATAACCTAAACTGACATCTCAAGCTTGTGAGTTCAAATCTCACCTCTGCTACCGGCACAAAACCTCCTCATAACTGATGTAATTACGATCCCTGTTAGTTCATTGATGGCGCCAGCAGTAAACAAAAAATGGAGATCAGTGTGTTGAATGCTAAAGTAATAAGAGTTGATATTGAATATGAGCTAACAGAGGCTTGCAGATGTTTCTACTGAACTGCAGTGATGTGAGAACAGTGTGCAGCAGCACTGCATTGATGATTGAACACAGATGAAGGTTTCCAGTCTGGATGCTTAATAAGCAGTAAGGAGGAAATGATGTGGAAACGTTTCTAAATGGGACTTTTTGTTCTGTTTCTCCTGTACAGCCGGTCCCACGGTGAAGCCGTCCGTGTCTCTGCTCCCTCCCTCCTCTCTGCAGCTGTCTGAGGGATCGGCCTCGCTGCTCTGCCTGCTGTCTGGTTACTCTCCAGAGGGGGCGCTGGTGAGCTGGACAGTGAACGGCAAAGTGCTGGAGGATGGGGTGGTGACGGGAGCAGAAGAACTGAAAGGGGGCAACTGGAGGCGTGGCAGCACCCTGACCCTCACCAAAGCACAGTGGGAAAAGGGGGAGGAGTTTGGCTGTAAGGTCTCTCACGGTGGCGTCGATCATCCCGTCGTATTCAGAAAGAACCAGTGTGAAGGCTAGCAGCTCCCAGATAGAACTGAACATGGAGACACTTCCACATGCTTCTACAATGGAGTTTCAGTTCTACACAATGCTGCATTTCTGTCTTTCCTCTGTTCAGTGTCCTGTTGCTCTTCCTGTAGTTTTGCTGTGCTGAAATAAAGCTTGATTTTGGACATTGTCTGGTCTTTTCTTCTAGTTCATCATCATGATGAGTGTTAGGAGAGAAGATCTTTAGCTGGAGATTCAGTGCTGTGTGTTGTGCTTCAGTGAGTTTGGATGAAGGAAGTGGTGAACATCTGGTGAAAGTGCTGCTCTATTCTGGGAGAAAGCAGATCACTCAGCCATCTTCATGCAAATCTCACTTTCACCCCATGTTCTCTCACTTTAGCTTCTACTCATTAAAATTAGCTGCACCCCTTTAGAAATGTGAATAAACACTTCTTGCTGTAACACTGAGAAATCATGAAGAAATGAAGCATTGAAGGTCATCACACATACACACGTTCTTTTATTCACCTTCAGGAGGAAAGATCAGACCTCAGAGTAAAAACATGTGAATAAGGAGAACATCAGTAGTACCAACACTAGATATTTTCTCCAAACCAGAAGTTAAAGTTCAGAGGTGATTCCTTCACAAAACATTGCTGTTTGATGTGCCTAATAAAATTCGTGGTAAATAACTCGTGGTACAGAACAACCCCATATAAGGGGGGGAGAGCTTTAAATTCCTCAGCCTTCGGCACATCCGGCTCTCCGTAACTGCTGTGCCCAGCTGTGCAGCTGTGCCCAGCTGCGCACACACACCCACCCCCCAAACATTTGGTAAAACCATAGATCAGCTAAAGCCAGGAAAAAAAACAGTTAGGACCGGTTGGTGACTAGGGGTACGTGTCACTTTGCGAGCATAAGATTTCGGCAAGGAATATAAAAACGTTTTGCATGCACAGTACGGGGTCTGTGCTTCATCTTCCCGCTGGGGGTGAAGACTCAGAACGCTGCAGCCTAAGAGCCTGGGGAGAGCTGATTTCTTTGCAACTTTTCAATAAACCTCTTAATTATAATATGAGTGTGTAGAATTGATCAATTATCTAGAAAAGATTCATTAGATACAACATTGAGAGTGGAGTTATTTCAGATTGTTCATTTCAACACCAACCACGTCCACATATTTATGCTCCTTCATTCATTATTACATTTCTGTCTGAGGTGTGAATAACATTTGAAGATCCTTTAAAATTGCATCTATCAAAAGTCTTTGATCTTTAGTCATTTTCATCTGTGGTTTTATTAGAATGATATCTCTGAATGTGTCACTCATAGATGTAATACTGCCACCTAGTGGTCATAGAACTGTCAGCTAAAACACATAAAAGATTTACATGAATAAAAACTAAAAATAAACTACATGACAAAAAATATGTGAACACCTGACTGTGACCATGCAGGACAATGTATTTTAAAACCACAGTTATCAATATAGAGAGGGAATAACAGTCTCCACTATTCTGGGAAGGTTTTCCACAAAATAAATGGAGTTTGATTTTTAACATTTCTGCCAATTCAGCTAAAAGACATTTGTCAGGCACTGATGTTCAACAAGAACTGATTTGTTTTATAAGGGTTTAGTATGGTTAAACATTGTCAGAAGTATGTAGACACCTCCACATACATTTGTTGGGCATTAATTCTGAAGATTAGGCATTAACTGGAAATGTCTCCCACACACCCATCACAGCAGAGATGTTCACAAGTTACAAAATACAGTCAAGTCACAAGTCAATATAACACAGACAAAGCATATATAGTAAATGTGTGTTTTTAATGTGAACATATATATTAGTTGTTTATTTTTTATGCTACACCAGTTGACATTGTTTTAGATGAATCGGAAAAGTTAAAATAATCAGATTGATCTGTAACAAATATTCCAGTTTTAAGGACTGAACATCTGGAGGTGAACAATGAGGTGATAGTGGGTGCAGCTTCTGTGCTGGGATGCTTACAAGCACTAGTAGGTGATTCTGGCTAAAGTTCTGATGATGAAACTCATGTTTAAGTGAATTTGAATTTGATACAAAGCAGAACTTTCATATTCATATATATTTCACTTCATCTCTAGCTCAGCAAAGTTTGCTCCAGAACTGCCATCATTTTATATCTGTGTTAGTGTGGGGGGACAAAAAACGATTTCTTAAAGGCTGTTTCTCTTAAACTCCACACATCTTCTGCTGAGTCCAAAATCCGTCCTAGTTTATTTAACACCTGTATTGGAATATGAGGAGTTTATTGTCTATCTTAACGCGCAAGAACAGTCTGGGTCATCCTGACCCGCTTAAGAAACTTGTTTTTCACATATTGACGCAGATTTTACTTATCAGATGTTCTTCGCATATTTTAGCGGTCAAATCTGGTCTGTGCAGGCAGCCAGTTAAACTTGCTTTTGTGTATCTTGGTGAACTTAAGGTTCTGGGAAAATCACGAGATGTTATCAACAATTCCCAGAATAATGGTCTGGGAGCAGAGCCATATAGAACCTTTTTCCTCTGCCTCATTATTGATTCTTGAAAGCTTCTGTCTTGTTTTGAGATTGTTTTCAGTTAAGTTTAGATTTTTCTTGATACACGTTCTGTTGTAGCAACACAACACTATATTACCAAAAATATGTGAACACCCCTCCTAGTTATTTCCTAGTTCAGGTGTTTCAGCAACATACACGGCTAAGAAAAAGGTATTTGCTCTCTTCCCAATTTTTTTCTATTTTTGCCAGTTCGTGTAATAAGATACAACAATAGTAAACACAAAATGCAGCTTCTGAATGATCATTTCATTTCTCAAATATAAAGATTAATTCAAAACCTATATCACTGTGTGAACAAGTAATTGCCCCCTTTGCTACTAAATCAACCAGTTAACTAAATTCAGTTGACAACATGGTTGAATTTCACTAGCCACACTCAGACACGATTACTGCCAGACCTGTTTAATCTAAACATGACTTAACTAGAACCTTTTTGATAATGTGAAGCAGGGTAGAAGGTCTCAAAAAGCAGCACATGATGTAACATTCTAAAGAGCTTCAAATACAGATCTGAAACAAAATCATTGAAATCTACCAGTCTGGAATAGGTTACAAAGCCATTGCTTTATTCACGCTAGTGGTACAAACTTCGTGTACTCGAGGGATGACCTACTAGAACTTCGGACAATGGGGCGCTTCGGCATAATGCACCCCATCCCGGAGGAACTCAAGCGCAAATACAGAGGATGCAGAGCTGGTGCTAAGCTAAAAGCTAAGCGATTGGAAAAGCGTAGGAGATATAAACCATCTAGTCCCTCTGTGGTGATGGGAAATGTGAACTCGCTGGTAAACAAGACGGACGAGCTAGCGGCTTTGGTGAGAAATCAGAGGATATACTGTGAATGCAGTCTGTTTTGTTTTACGGAAACATGCCTAACCGGCAACACTCCCGATGCCAATGTGGATATAACCGGCTTCACCACTGTGAGAGCTGACAGGAATAATAAACTCAGCGGCAAAAGCAAAGGTGGGGGACTTGCGCTTTTTGTTAACATAAAATGGTGCAACCCTGGGCATGTGACTGTGAGAGAGGTGATCTGCTATGGGGACATTGAACTGCTAGCGATGAGTCTGCAACCTTATTATGTGCCCAGAGAGTTCTCCCACGCCATTGCTGTCTGTGTTTACATTCCGCCACGGGCAGACGCAGAGACAGCGTGACGTTATCCACACTACCATCGTGAGGCTTCAAACACAGCACGCTTTCATTTTCATATCTGGTGATTTTAATCACGTTAACCTGGACCCTACACTCACTGCTTTTCATCAATATGTAGACTGTCCGACCAGGAAAAACAGAACAATCAACCTCTTCTACAGTAATATTAAGGATGCATACACCACCACACCACTGCCCCCTCTGGGAAAATCAGATCACAATCTGGTCTATCTACAACCTCATTACCATCCGCTCGTCCAAAGACAACCACCAACTTCATGAACCTTCAGGAAATGGACTGTAGAAGCAGAGGAGGCTCTCAGAGACTGTTTTGCATCCACTGACTGGAGTGTGCTTCAGGAAGCACATGGTGAGGACATTGAGGGCATCACACACTGTGTTACGGATTACATGGACTTTTGCATGGACTTATATGTTCCCACTAAAACTGTGCGCTGCTTTGCCAACAACAAGCCCTGGCTTATCAGCAATGTTAAGGACCTTCTAAATAAAAAAGAGGGCCTTCAAAGACAAGAACCAGGAGGAGCTGAGGAACGTACAGAGGGAACTCTAAATCTGCTTACGAGAGGCAAAAGCAGCATATGGGAGGAAGGTTGAACAAAAGTTACAGGAGAATAACATCAGTGAGGTATGGGATGGAATGAGGACCATCACAGGCTGTAAGCAGAGGAGGAACGGCACAGTAGATAGGAAATGCAAACCCATGCTCACCTCCCCCAGGATATCAGCACAGACACCACAGCCAATTCAATACCCTCTTCACACATTCTATTCACCAGCTCTTCAGACCAAGTCATCAGCACCCCTCCTCTGTCTCACCCATACATCACTGTGGATCAGGTTAGGGGTCAGCTAAAAATACTTCAAACAAGGAAAGCTGCAGGCCCGGACAAAGTGTGTTCAAAAATGCTCAAGTCCTGTGCTGCTGAACTGGGTGAACCTTTACAGTACATCTTCAACCTGAGCCTGCGACTGGGTAGGGTCCCAACACTGTGCAAGATGTCATGCCTCATTTCTGTGCCAAAATCTGTGCGTCCCAGTAAGCTAAATGACTTTAGGCCTGTTGCACTAACCGCACACATAATGAAGACTATGGAAACACAGTGGGAAAAGGGGGCGGAGTTTGGCTGTAAGGTCTCTCATGGTGGCGTCGATCATCCCGTCATATTCAGAAAGAACCTCTGTGAAGGCTAGCAGCTCCCAGATAGAACTGAACATGGAGACACTTCCACATGCTTCTACAATGGAGTTTCAGTTCTACACAATACTGCATTTCTGTCTTTCCTCTGTTCAGTGTCCTGTTGCTCTTCCTGTAGTTTTGCTGTGCTGAAATAAAGCTTGATTTTGGACATTGTCTGGTCTTTTCTTCTAGTTCATCATCATGATGAGTGTTAGGAGAGAAGATCTTTAGCTGGAGATTCAGTGCTGTGTGTTGTGCTTCAGTGAGTTTGGATGAAGGAAGTTGAACATCTGGTGAAAGTGCTGCTCTATTCTGGGAGAAAGCAGATCACTCAGCCGTCTTCATGCAAATCTCACTTTCACCCCCATGTTCTCTCACTTTAACTTCTACTCATTATAATTAACTGATTTTGGTCGGTTGTTGGGGGGCTGGTTTCACTTCTTAATTTAACGCTGCACCCCTTTAGAAATGTGAATAAACACTACTTGCTGTAACACTGAGAAATCATGAAGAAATGAAGCATTGAAGGTCATCACACATACACACGTTCTTTTATTCACCTTCAGGAGGAAAGATCAGACCTCAGAGTAAATACATGTGAATAAGGAGAACATCAGTAGTACCAACACTAGATATTTTCTCCAACCCAGAAGTTAAAGTTCAGAGGTGATTCCACTCTCAAACAGCAATATGAAGGTTTAATGAAGGAGTTATTTCAGATTGTTCCTCTCAACACCAAACACGTCCACATATTTATGCTCCTTCATTCATTTTTACACTTCTGTCTGAGGTGTGAAGAACATTTGAAGATCCTTTAAAACTGCATCTATTAAAAGTCTTTGATCTTTAGTCATTTTCGTCTGTGGTTTTATTAGAATGATGAAATCCCTGAATGTGTCACTCATAGATGTAATACTGCCACCTTGTGGTCATAGAACTGTCAGCTGAAACACATGAAAGATTTACATGAAGAAAAATTAAAAATATACTACATGACCAAAAATATATGATCATGACCATGCAGGACAATTTATTTTAAAATCACAGTCATCAATATAGAGAGGGAACAACAGTCTCCACTCTTCTGGAAGAGTTTTCCACAAAAAGATTGAGTTTGATTTTTAACATTTCTGCCAATTCAGCTAAAAGACGTTTGTCAGGCACTGATGTTCAACAAGAACTGATTTATTTCATAAGGGTTTATTATGGTTAAACGTTGTCAGAAATATGTAGACACCTCCACATACATTTGTTGGACATCAATTCTGAAGATTCAGGCAACTCGAAATGTCTCCCACACACCCATCACAGCAGAGATGTTTACAAGTTACAAAATACAGTCAAGTCACAAGTCAATATAACACAGACAAAGCATATATAGTAAATGTGTGTTTTTAATGTGAACATATATATTAGTTGTTTATTTTTATGCTACACAAGTTTTCATTGTTTCAGATCCATCAGATGTGTTAAAAAATCTGATGGATCTGTAACACATATTCTAGTTTTAAGGACTGAACATCTGGAGGTGAACAAAGAGGTGAGGGTGGGTGCAGGTCCTGTGCTGAGATGCTTACAAGCACTAGTAGGTGATTCTGGCTAAATTTCTGATGATGAAACTCATTTTTAAGTGAATTTGAATTTGATACATTTTAACAAAGCAGAACTTTCATATTCATGTATATTTCACTTCATTTCAGTTCAGCAAAGTTTGCTCCAGATCTGCCATCATTTTATATCTGTGTTAGTGTGGAAAAAAGAAACAACTTCTTAAAGGCTGTTTTCTTAAACTCCACACATCTTCTGCTGAGTCCAAAATCCATCCTAGTTTTATTAACACTTGTATTGGAATATGAGGAGTTTATTGTCTGTTACCTCATCTTAACCCACTTGCTGATTTTTCTGTTCACTTGAACAGTCTGCGTCACCCTGACCCACTTAAGAAACTTGTTTTTCACATATTGACGCAGATGTTACTTATCAGATGTGCTTTGCATATTTTAGCCGTCAAGTCTGGTCTGGGCAGGTTGCCAGTTAAACTTGCTTTTGCGTATCTTGGTGAACTTAAGGTTCTTGGAAAACCACGAGATGTTCCCAGATTAACGGTCTGGGAGCAGAGCCATATAGAAGCTTATTCCTCGGCCTCATTACTGATTCCTGAAAGTTTATGTCCTGTTTTGAGATTGTTTTCAAGTCAACTTTATTTATATAGCGCTTTTTACAATAGACATTGTCTCAAAGCAACTTTACAAAATCCAGGACCAACAGATACAAAAACCCCTGTTGAGCAAGCCGAGGGCGACTGTGGCAAGGAAAAACTCCCTGAAAATTACAGGAAGAAACCTTGAGAGGAACCAGACTCAGCAGGGCCCATCCTTCATGGGTGGCCTGGAGGATACTTTAAATAAATACACGATTTACACAAATCATACAAACACAGAATTAAATGATCTAAAAGTCATAACTGGTAATAAATAGATAAATAAACAATTAAATAATAATAGAGTTGTTATCCGCTCTAGTCTTCAATAAAGTCTGTAGTGATTTCTTGTCGTTGCAATTACTCCAGACCCGTCACATCTGACAGGAGCAGCATCGTTGTCCCGGCAGTCTCGACTTTAATCCTTAACCTCGGCGGGTAAACAGGTTTCCATCAGAATGCCCTCGGGGTAAAACAACAGAGAATGTAGTTAATAATGTACAATGCTAGTTGACAAACAGTTTTACAGAGAGTTTTAGACTCCGGCAGCCCTAATTATTACAGCATAACTAAAAGGGAGAGCGAGCAGGTAACAAGGTCATGAAGGCTTTCACAGGACATCAGCGCCCATCTCCCCACCGTCACCAAACCTGAGTGATCGGACAAGAGAGGCAGAACGACAGCAACCCAACATCCCTGATCACCACAAGTTTCTATGACCAAGAACCCCCAAGCTCTGCGCCTTTGTCTATACTAATCAAAAGCCTGAGAAAATAAATATGTTTTCAGTCTAGACTTAAACATTGAGACTGTGTCCGAATCCCGAATAGAGGCAGGAAGATTATTCCAGAGTTGTGGAGCTTTGTAAGAAAACGCTCTTCCACCAGCCGTGATCTTTTTAATTTTAGGAACTATAAGTAACCCTGCATCTTGTGAACGAAGTGGACGCGCTGGGCTGTAGTGATTAATAAGTTCACTCAGATACTGTGGAGCCAGACCATGTAGCGCTTTATAAGTTAGTAAAAGTATTTTGTAATCAATGCGAAATTTAACTGGCAGCCAGTGTAGAGATGATAGAACAGGAGTAATATGGTCAAATTTTTTAGTTCTAGTTAGCACTCGAGCTGCTGCATTTTGAACTAATTGGAGTTTGTTTAAGGATCTACCAGAGCATCCAGTTAGAAGAGCATTACAATAATCTAACCGAGAAGTTATAAACGCATGGATCAGTTTTTCGGCGTCATTAACAGATAGTATATTTCTTATTTTAGAAATGTTACGCAAATGATAGAAAGCAACTCTAGTAATATTATTAACGTGTGTATCAAATGAGAGATCTGAATCTATTGTGACACCTACGTTTTTTACATCTGGGCTGGGAGTAACAGAGAACGTGTTTAAGTTTAGCACCAGGTTAGACAACTTGTCTCTTGCAGCTTTAGAGCCAACAAGTAAAACCTCTGTTTTATCTGAATTAAGTAAAAGAAAATTACATGACATCCAGTTTTTTATGTCGTTTACACAATCTTCTATCTTACTGATTGTGTCAGTATCATTTGGTTTGGCTGATATATACAGCTGTGTGTCATCTGCATAGCAGTGAAAGTTTATGCCATGTTTATGAATAATTTCACCTAGTGGAAGCATATAGAGTGTAAATAATAGCGGTCCCAGTACCGACCCCTGTGGAACACCATACTTTACTTTTGTAGTTTCCGAGCATTTATTATTTACATAAACGAATTGAGAGCGGTCAGTCAGATATGATTTAAACCAAGAGAGTGCGAGTCCTTTAACACCTACTGTATTTTCTAGCCTCTCCAGTAAAATGTTATGATCGACCGTATCAAACGCTGCGCTAAGATCTAATAGAACAAGAAAAGAGACACATCCATTATCAGAAGACATTAACAACTCGTTAACTACTCTAATTAATGCGGTTTCGGTACTATGGTTGGGTCTAAATCCTGATTGAAATTTTTCATGAATACAATTTTCATTCAAATAAGAACATAGCTGTTTGGAAACGACTTTTTCTAATATCTTAGAGACAAAAGGAAGGTTTGAAATTGGCCTATAATTAGCTAGTACATGTGGATCAAGATTAGGTTTTTTAATCAGGGGTTTAATAACAGCACTTTTAAACAATTTAGGTACATATCCAAGGCTAAGGGATGCATTGATTAATGTAAGCAGGGGCTCTACAATAGCTGGGAGTAAATCTTTAAGTAAACGAGTTGGAACAGGATCGAGTATACACGATGATGACTTCGATGATTTAATCAACACAGTTAGTTCATTTTGGGAGATTGGATTAAAGGAATTTAGTTGGATTAACTCGTTACTATTATCACCAATGCTGCTCGGAGTGAGTCCATACTTAACATTGGCAAGTGACACACTCTGACTCTGAAGTCGTATTTTTTCTATCTTGTCATTAAAGAATTTTAAAAAATCATCGCTGGTACAGTCAGGCGGTATATTAGATTCAGTTTCATTAACGTTTTTAGTTAATTTGGACACTGTCTCAAAAAGGAATCTGGGATTGTTTTTATTTTTCTCTATTAGGGACGAATAATATAAAGATTTAGCTTTTATAAGTGCATGTTTATACTCAGTTAGAGCATATTTCCAAGCAATCTTATACACTTCCAGTGTAGTGTGACGCCACTTGCGTTCTAATTTCCGTGCTGCTTGTTTAAGTGCGCATGTGTGGTCATTGTACCAAGGAGCAAGTTTTTTCTCCCTAATCAGTTTAGTTTTGAGTGGGGCTACGTTATCTAAGGTTGTGCGCAATACAGTCTCTAGGTTTTGAGTTGCCTGATCTAGTTCTTTAGGTTCTGATGCTGGTATATTTGGTAATTCTGGTAGGCAGTTTATGAACGCTGCTGCAGTTGCAGATGTAATAGTGCGCTTATATTTAAAACGATGCGGTTGCTGTATATTATTGGACAGGGACACTTCATAAATTAGTAGAGAGTGATCAGAGATTAAGTCATTCTGTGGTACAATTTCCAGGTTGTCTATGTTTATACCATAAGTAAGTATTAAATCTAAGGTATGTTTACAGCGGTGAGTGGGTCCTGTTACATTTTGGGTGATGCCTAAGGATTCTAAAATAGAATCAAACGCAGTTTTGAGTGGATTACATTTATCCTCATAATGGATATTAAAGTCACCAACAATTAAAGCTTTCTTAGTTGATAAAACTAATTTAGAAAGAAAATCGGCAAATTCGTTAAGAAATTCTGAGTAAGGACCAGGGGGTCGATAAACAGTAACCAGCTTAAACATACTAGTTTTATCAGATGAACATTTATTGGTTATGTCAGAGATAAGAACTTCAAACGAGTTTGTTATGGGAGTTGATTTTACAGTGAGACCTATGTCCTTGTCATAAATTGCGGCTATTCCTCCGCCACGACCACTAAGACGTGGCTTATGTTCATAACTGTAACCCGGAGGAGATGCTTCATTTAAACCTAGATACTCATCAGGTCTAGCCCAGGTCTCAGTTAAACAAAGTGCACTAAGACTATTATCTGTAATTATTTCATTTACAATTACTGTTTTGCATGCAAGTGACCTGATGTTTAGAAGTCCTAACTTTAGTTTAGCTTTACTATGGTTTTCATGATGCTCATTTAGATTAATTTTAATTAAGTTATTATGACATACTTTTTGATTTTGTTTTGGCTTACACCTGCCACGGTAAACAGACACAGTCTCAATGGTTTGTGACCTAAGGATTCCGGGTGACGTCCGATGGCGACTCGCAGACAGTCGGTTAGGCCTGTTAGTCTGCTGCCTGGTCTTGGCTCTGGATAGTCATTTAACACTATCTGCCGCTACACTAACGCGGTGGTAAAGCCTGTCACCTATGCTGCAAGAAATGCGAGCAGCACCCTCCCACGTGGGGTGGACACCATCCCGCTTCAAAAGACCAGGCCTTCCCTCAAAGGTGGACCAGTTATCTACAAAATCAATGCAGTTTTCTGAGCACCATTTAGACATCCAGCGGTTCAGCAACAACAACCTGCTGTAGGTTTCGCCACTGGGTCGAATCGGTAAGGGGCCAGAGCACACTACTGCCTCAGACATCGACCTAGCTAACTCACACACCTCTTTAACATTACTCTTAGTAACCTCAGACTGCCGTAAACGAACATCATTAGTGCCGACGTGGATAACAATCTTCGAAAATCTACGATTAGCATTAGCCAGCACTTTCAGGTTTGCTCTGATGTCAGGCGCCCTGGCCCCCGGAATACAGGTGACTATGGTTGCTGGTGTCTCTATGGGGGTTGCAATACGCACGTGTCGGAGCTGAGAATCTCCTATAACCAGAGCACTTACATTAACAGGCTGCTCAGCGGGTGGCTCACTGAGTGGGGAAAACCTGTTGGACACGTGCAACTGAGATGGTCGGTGCTTTGCCCTACGACTATGTCGCCGAGATGTCACCCAGTCGCCCCGCTGTGAGGGCTCTAATGCCGGAGTCTGGGGTTCTGTACCTGAACTGCTGGCATTCGGGGCTGCTACAGCTGAATCTAAGCACTCACTAGTAGTAGTCTGTTCTAATGCCCGAATGGCCCTTCTAACACTGAGATCTTCTCCGTCAGACTAACAACTAATCTACAATTATCACATATAAAGTTATCACTAAACACGGAGAAGGAATAACTGAACATGTTACACTCGGAACATGGATATAATGCTCCTGCTGGGGCCATAATAACAAAGAAATGTACTTAGCTTTACAAGATGAGTTGGAGATGATGTTTATGTTGGATTCACCGGCGCTTCTGCTGGTAGTCACAGAAGAACGGCTTTAATTCCGGATGAAACAGGCGATGATAAGCTGGAATACAAAAACCAGCAACCAAACCAACACAAACGCGCTTCGTTCGGACAAAAGCGGCTGTAATTCTAAAGGAGAACGGTGTTATGCGCTGGTGTACAAAACAAATAACTCCTCACAAAACAGAGGTGTTTTAAGAGCTGAAATACAGAACACAACCAAACACAAACGCGCTTCGTGCGGACCGAAAACGGTTTTAATTCTGGATAATTAAGATATTTATGCGCTGAAGTACAAAAACAAACAAAACCGGCTTCGTTCGGATGCCGGTAGCAGAAGTTTCCTAGTTTCCAACACAGCACGAATTTACGTTAGTAAACACAAGCGCTTTTTTACGATAAACAAAATAAAACTAAATCAACAACACACGGAAGATAAACGTATAAATTATATGTTTAAAACATACGTATATAAAAAGTTATTTAGCTAAAGGCTACAAACAAACAACTAGGCTAGCGTCTCAGCGTGCGTACCACCGGAAGTTTTCAGTTAAGTTTAGATTTTTCTTGATATTAGTTTTGTTCTAGCAACACAACACTATATTACCAAAAATCCCCTCCTAGTTATTTCCTAGTTCAGGTGTTTCAGCGACATACACGGCTAAGAAAAAGGTATTTGCCCTCTTCCCAATTTCTTCTATATTGCTAATCCGTGTAATAAGATACAACAATAGTAAACACAAAATGCAGCTTCTAAATGATTATTTCATTTACCGAAGATAAAGATTAATTCAAGACCTAAATCACTGTGTGAACAAGTAATTGTCTCCTTTGCTACTAAATCAACTAGTTAACCAAATTCAGTTGTTAACTGGGTTGAATTTCACTAACCACACTTAGACACGATTACTGCCAGACCTGTTTAATGAAGGGTCGAATCAGTATAGAGGATGCATTCAGGGTAATTGGACACGACTAGACTGGGGGATAAAAATTGGGGGGAAAATGAGCGGGAAAAAAAATCTAAACATGACTCGGCTAGAACCTTTCTGTAATGTGAAGCAGGGTATAACGTCTCAAAAACAGAATGCTGTAACGTTCTAAAAAGCTTTAAATACAGATCTGAAACAAAATCATAAAAATTAATAAGGTCTGGAATAAAGACTCCAGTTAACTACAGTGAGAGCCATTATCCACACATGGAAAAATTATGAAACATTGTTGATTCTCTTTTTTTAACCATACAGCTAGACAACAGATCAGACTGAGAAAAACTATTTACATTGCATATGTGGTTCCTTAAGACAAGCTAATTCACTGACATCTCAGCTTAGATTCTTCCTGTCTGTGTCAGAATTGGTGTTAGTGGTCACAGAACAATGTGCTTCATTCTAGAAGCAGTTTGATGCTTGGGTGTGATATGTGGGAGGTAACATAGGAATGGTTGTTAAATGATGTTTATATTAATAACTAAGTCTGTAATTTATTCCTGCGTTTCTCTCAGAGTCTTTCAGCAGCTTGGCATGTTTTCTTCATGTGCAGGTTTTCTCTGATACTCTGCAGAAGGTGGATTAGCCACATTTTACTTTTACTGTAAATGAATGACGGTGTAATTCTAAGGTCTAATGCTGCCTGCATTCTGAACTGATCCTGATGAAGTGGTTGTTATTATTTTAATAATAATAAAGCTTGTATTTAGGATAAATAGTGAGTGAATGAGGTGTTTCCTGTACAGAGTGAATGATTGTACTGTATCACATCCTCTCCCTCAGCACCTGCAGTCGGTCCCAGCTGCAGCAGTGCAGGTACTGTACACTTCCACTCACCCAGGTTTTTGTACCACCATATAACACTGTGTGACGACACCACTATGGTAACTCTGACAGTAATAATCTCCTGCATCTCCAGTGTCAATTCTACTGATGGTCAGAGTGAAGTCAGATCCAGATCCACTGCCACTGAAACGATCTGGAATACCTGATGCTCTGCTGTTAGAATTATAGATCAGGAGTTTAGGAGTTTCTCCAGGTTTCTGCTGATACCAGTGTAACCAATATTCATCTTCTAATTCATCTTCTAATTCATAAAAATCAGCACTGGTGTTAGGTTTTTCGGAACATAAAAACGTACATTTAATAAGGGAAGTGTTCCGGCATTTACCCACGTGCTCCCTTTGTTCAAAATGGCGCCGAGCATGCTCCCTTTGTTCAACATGGCGCCGGCCAGGCTCCCTCCCTGACTCCTACCGAGGGGGGGGGAGGCGGAGCCCTGGGCTTTTTAGCACATTTCATTGGCTCCAACAGCAGCGGCGGAGGAGGAGCCTAGACTAGTTTAAAAGAAGGGCGCTCTCAGAGGCACTCTCTCTCTTCCTGGCTGGGGATTGTTTTGAATTGCAGGAGAAAGGAGCGTCGATCGGCTTAGCTCTGACATATATTCACAGATCATTTTGTACACTTAATAAAGTGTTTGGTAGAGTACTTTCTGGATTCTATGACTGCTTTCTTCAGGACCTCTTGAACTAAAAAGATTCGTCCTAACAGATGGTAGCAGAGGACGGTCGTAGAAACCTGAAGTAGAATCAAATTGATTCAGCTGACTGAGCTAAAGACCGAGATTCCGAGGATCTTTTGTACTCAGTACAAGGCGCGCCTATACAAGGTAAACAGATGTTCTCTGTATATATATTAGCTGCATTTATTATTTAGCGTATTGAGTATGAAATTGAGTCTCGGAATCCGTAAGTGTCTGATTAAATTACTAAAGTATTATTAGATAGTTTAAAACTGTGAATATATGCTGGAACTAAAAATGTATGTGTCCTGATTGCTGAATTTGAACCAGACCGGTCTAAATAAACTGTACAGGGCGCCATTGTGTTAGACTGGGCTGGGCCCGGGAACACCATTGGAATGCAAGGAGAATCTGTCTGTTTGGGCAACGGGATTCGCCTAATTCGATTGTTACACATCTTAAAAGAATCTGTCTGTTTGGGTAACGGGATTCGATTAAGATTAAGATTCGCCTAATTCGATTTGGAACGCAGCGTGGTTTCCCGTCTATCCGCCATTTTGGTCTTGGGAACGCAGCGTGGTTTCCCGTCTATCCGCCATTTTGGTCTTGAGAACGCAGCGTGGTTTTCTGTCTATCCGCCATTTTGGCTCTGAATAAGCAGCGTGTTATGTCTGTCCAACAGCCGTTTTGTCTTTGTGTGCCTGGATTGGGTAAGTGCTGCAGTTAATTTTATAATTTAATTTAATTTTATAATCTTAATATAACTGAGTTAAGATGAAGTATTTGTTATGGTACCTTATTAAGTGTGTTTTAATGTGGGTGGCGTCTGAAAGAATCCAGTGAGTTTTGCGACGGGGAGTCGAGTCTTTTGTCTCGGTTCCTTTTAGGGAGCCGTATATTTACATAATGACTCCTGGAAGAGTCGGTTCCTTTGTTTCGGTTAGAAGAGCCGGCTCATAGATTCGAATCATTTTACGACACATCGCTAGTGATTATACAGTTTGAAAAAGCTTTATGTCATTTGAAATGACACATTACACATCCCTAACTGTTTTAATTGTTGCATCAACATGTTTCTTCTATTGCATTTGAGTTAAGGACAACGTTTCTTCTATTGCATCTGAATTAAAGACTACGGTTGTGAGGTTTGTATCCACTCCTGTTTGCATTACACCGAAGAGACCCCCCCCCCCCCCTTGCTGTTTGTTCTGAGTACGTTTTAAATGAGTTACTTTCTACTTTTTACTTGAGTAGATTTTTAGAGTAGTAACTTTACTTGTAATTAAGTAAAGATTCATTAAAGTAATAGTACTTCTACTTGAATACAATTTTTTGGTACTCTTTCCACCTCTGATTAGGACATATGGTAATATATTAGATTATATATTGTCAAAGCTTATGTTTATTTGAGAGTGATGTCGTGTTTTTCTCTGTATACAAATGCTGAATACAAGTAAAAGGTAAAAGCTATTATACTACTGTTTCTAAAATATTGTGTAGTTGTGAAGGGTGAGATTTCGTAGACTGTTGCAAGGTTCAAAGGTTTGCAAGTGAGGCTTTTCAATGTTGTTGTTTTTGGCAGTTTTTCTGAGATTTGTGTTGTTCGTGTCAATGTCGGAATTGTGTCGTGTCGACCGAAACTAGGAATCATATCGTGATATAAATTTTAGCCATATCATCCAACCCTAGTGTGGGGGTTGTGGAGTTAGGAAACACGTGGCTACGTGATCCAAAAAGTTTAAAGGCTTCCATTGCAAATGTTGATGGTAAACTTTAGAAATACTGTATGTGGTCCCTTTTGCAGTAAGTAGTGAATTGGAGGAATCCCACCAGGAAGCCCTGGACGACCCTCAAGAGGCAGAGCTAAAGTGACGTCACGAGTGACTAACATCATCTGCGACTCCCCACCTCTGAGTAAGACCATTTCCTCCTCAGGTGAATAACTTGGTGTGTGTTGCCTTTTAGCTTGACACTTTATACAGTCCATCACACTTGTGTTTGACTTTAACTGCCCTGTTAACAATAAATAACAGTAGTGTAACCTAAAATGGGAGATCTAACAGCAGGACAATTGCAGCAGGTAGTTATTAATAGGATTAAAGACACCACTCCAACAAAAGGTAGAGACAAGGAAGGGGAGAAATATAAAAAAATATTTCATAGTTGGGTAACTAGGGGATTGTATCCAATTTCAAGTGAGCCTGTTCCTCCAGCTGCACAGAGATTAAAAATTTTGGAATACCAGCAGGGAGAAGTTGGGGTACAACAGGAGAGATTAGATCAAGGAGGGCTACTGAAGTCATTAGCATACAGGCGACAGTTGATAAAACTGCAAGACCAATTAGCAAAGAACTAAGGTATGTTTGCAACATATGAAAATTGTAATAAGCAAAGCAGATAGGGAAATGAACAAAGGCCTTGTGGCTCCAAACGTTGACACACCTCAACCTAAATTACCAGTCCCTGATCCACCCGCTTTGGATTCTGGTGCAATACCCCTGCCCAAGGCCGCTCCTCCATATGAAAATGCAAATAATATGTTGAAAGCTCTCCAGCAGATGTCGCTAAGGAATGGGGAGCATTCGGACCCTACCAAGCAGTATGTTGCTTCACCCACACATCACCGTCCGGAAGCCCAAGAGACTACGATGGTAGTGACCGGAGGGCAGTTAAGTGTACACTTGGCCATGTTGGACGACTTAAACGCCGAGATGGCTAACCTAAGACAGAAACACAAACAAACAATAGATAGACTGACTGATCTACAACAGTCACCAACTGGCACAAAACGACAGAGACCTGAAAATAACATGGTAAGATTCCCCGAACAGGTACCTACACACTCACTTCAAGGCAATCGTAGTGATTGTGGTGAGTCGGAACAAGATAGTGTAGGCTCTGACCAGACCAGATCCTCTTTTCGAGCTCTCCCAACCATATCCCCCACATCCAAGCCACCTGGACCCCCTGAACAGATAACAGTGACTGGTTATCATTTGACATCAACTGACCCCCACCCAATGACATACCCCCAGGTAAACCAGCAGGACTGTCACCCCACCACAGTGACCGTCACACGGACTCACCCTGTAGCCATACCCACTGCAACACGTAAATCCCCTAGTACAGACTATAGGGCGCTTCCCATGACTGTTACTCCACCACCTGTGAACCCCATTGATTCGGCAATCTCGGAACACCTAGAGGACGATTATATGCTAGATAAAATGCATCAACAGCCCATCAACCACCCTGACGACGGACTCAGACTAAGAAGCGGGAAACACCTGCAACTCCCACTAATTGAAACTGCCAGATTTTTGTCCCATTTTTGTCAGATTTTTGTCCCATGGTCTCACCGCGATATGCAATCATTAGTGAATAGTTTACCTCCCCTAATTAAAGGGGCCCAACCTTGGATAGAGGAGTTTGAACAGTTAACCGCAGCTGACAATTTATGTATGGGCGACCTTAGAGCCATAATGCTGAGGATGGATTACAAGGAACCCTTTGGGCGAATAGAAACACAGCTAGGAACTACCGCATTGTCATCTCGTACCCCGTTGTCACGCCATAGAGGAGATGTCTGGGACGCATTACGCAGCATGTACCCCACACAAAAGAACCTACAGGCGTTAGAGGGCATGACTATGAATAAGGGTGAAGAGGGAGGTGAATTTTTGAGGCGAGCTCAGAAAACCTGGAGACAGTGTACGGGAGAGCGACATGACCACAATTCAGTAAACTCATTGTTATTTAAGATGCAAGTTGTCAAAGCACTCCCAACTGCTATACAGGACAAACTAGACGATGTAGTAGGACTGTTAAATAAACCAGAGGACGAGTGGACAGCCATTGTGGTGCATTGCATCACCAAACATAATAAAAAGGAGTCAGAGCAGGTGGACGTACTACAACATATGCAACAACGCCTGATTAAGTTAGAACTGGCAGAAATGGATAACAAGAGTAAAAAGAAGCAATTGGTGGTAAGTGAGACGTTTACTAACAATAATGTACAGCCGGCCCAAACCGCAACTCCCGCCCAGCCGTTAACATCGCAGAGGCCACAGCAGTACATACAGCAATCTGCCCCTGTCCAATACCAGCACCAGTACCAGCCACAATATTGTCCCAACCCTCCTGTACAGCAATGGGCAACCCCACATAATAGGCGAAGTTATGGAGGCTTACGTAGGCCACACCCCCAGTACAAACGACCAGATAGGACAGGATGTTTTACCTGTGGTGAATCAAACCACTGGGCAAGACATTGTCCTTACCCAAGCCAGCCTGCGGGGACACCGCAACCGAGGTTTACACAGGGACCTACACCACAAGCACATCCCGAAATTCCAAATCAATCCCTAGCACCCGCCTACCAGCCCCAGGGCCCTGGAAACTCCGGAGGCCCTTACTGATGCTGCCCAGTGTCCACCACAGGTCGTGACATTTTCCCAGAACCAATTGTCACCTGTGGTGTAGGTGGTGAGCAATTTGACTTTTTGATTGACACTGGAGCTACAGCTTCGGTCATCACTGGTAAGCCCAATTGGATTCCTCCGCTTACGTCAAACACAATCACCACCGTTGGATACTCGGGAACAACGCAGACCCAATACTTCACCACCCCAATGGTTCTGGAAATTGGAAAACTACAACTAACCCATTATTTTTTATATTCCCCAAATTGTCCTATTTGTCTGTTGGGTAGAGATGTATTGTGCAAGTTGTCGGCCACTGTCTATTGTACCCCACAAGGTACAAAGTTAGTTTTACCAGGCCAGGAGCCTCCTCCAGAGGCCAGAATTTGTGTAATGCAGCCTGTTTCTGAGCCAAAACCTCAGTCCTGCGACATCTATTGGGCTAGATTGACCGCACCCGACAAACAAGGTAACACATCCAATTTAATGTATGTATTTAACATGTGGAAACCTTGGTTGATGGCACAAGCCTGCTCGGTTCCGCCCCAAGACCCATACCATTGTACCTTGTACTACACCAGCGACCCTGATGACCTTTACGATGACTTATGGAAACAAAACATGGAAGGATTAAATAACCAATTGTGTAGTGTAGCCATTTTCTTAGGACCTGAGGGAGTAGCAGCAGCGGTGCAGCTAAACCAGGAGCAGAAAGAATACTTCAGAATGGATCCGGACATCTCGCAGGCACCACATGTCTCCTTGATGTTGGCTAAAGGTTTTGAAGCTAGATCCCTTGGTCCTATGGTATGTCTTGCACAGACCCTGACATATACACCGACGGACATTCCATACCTGTCACGAACTCAGGACAGTAAGTATTGGAAAATTGACTGTAAGTGTGTGGACAATGTACATTATGAACAGGTTTCCCTCCCACGTCACCATGGACGAGAACACACAGATCACCACCTGACTGATCAGATGCTAAGGACTGTCCCTACTTCTTTATGGACCACTTCCAATATAGACGTAGGGAACGTAAAACATCATGTCGCCCCTATTTCTCTGAAACCTGAGGCGGAGGTCGTGTATAAAAGACAATACCCACTCTCCGCTGAGGCCGAGACTGGCATTGCTCCTACTATACAAGACCTATTGGATACCGGGGTCTTAGTCCCAACCCGATCAAATTGGAACACACCCATACTTCCAGTTAAAAAGCCGGACAAGGACGAATACAGGATGGTACATGACTTGAGACTGATCAATCAGGTGACTGTCACTGAAAGCATACCTGTCCCAGACCCCTACAGATCACTACAGAACTTGACCCCTGAACACAAGTTCTTCACAGTTATTGACTTAGCCAACGCTTTCTTCTGCATACCAGTACCATCACATTTAGCAAACATTTTTGCTTTCACATATCGGGGACAACAATACACCTACACTAGATTACCACAAGGTTACAAGGACAGTCCCGGTATTTTTAACAAGTGTCTGAAACAAGATCTTTCCCAGCTTCTGACTGACCAATTGCTGGACACTGACACAGCACTAATTCAGTATGTAGACGACCTACTTATTGCCTGCACTGACTCACGCACCTGCCTGACAGACACCCAGACGGTCCTTTGTAGGCTAGCACAAGCAGAATATAAAGTCAACAAATCCAAATTACAGGTTTGTCGACCCGTTGTCACCTTCTTAGGTCGTTGCATTTCTCCAAAGGGACACACATTGACTATGAAAGCTGTACAAACGATCCGAGCCTTCCCTAAACCTAAAACAGTCAGCCAGATGTTATCTTTTTTAGGTTTGACAGGCTATAGTAGAAATTACATCCCAAATTACACAGGCTTAACCTCACCACTGAGGGCTGAAGTGACCAGATTGGGTCAACGTAACCTCACTGCTCTAATTGAGTGGAGTACCAGCCTGGAAGCCAGTTTTGTAGAAGTAAAACAAGCACTCGCACTTGCAGAGCATCTGCAGTCCCCTGACTACACCAAACCTTTTTATCTGGATGTCTCTGAAAAAGAGGGCATTGTAAATGCTGTTCTTTTTCAGAGAGGGGGGAGCAATGGGGAAAGACAAATTCTCCAATACCATAGCTCAAAATTGGATCCGGTAGTACAGGGACAACCACAATGTACTAAACATTTGGCAGCATTAGCCACAGCAGTGGACAAAACAGCCCACATTGTAATGTGTCATCCTTTGGTAATCAACACATCGCATGGAGTGATAGCATTCCTGACCTCAGCTGCGTTTACACTATCTAATGCTAGGCGTTCAAAGATTAGTGACACCCTGCTTCAGCCAAGTATCACCTTTGCACCTGCAAAAACCGTTAACATGACCAGCACACTTCCTGGTAGAGTAGACGAAGATGAGCTACACATTTGTGAATTAGTAGCTAGTAAAGCGCTAAGGGTTAGGGAGGAACTGAGCACCGAACCTCTAGGAGAAAGAGACATGGACCTGTACTGTGATGGATGCTGCTACAAGAGCAATGAGGGGTTGGTGGCCTCATATGCGGTGGTAAGTGAAAAACAGGGACAGTTTGAGACCTTAGAGGATGGAATCATACCGCAACCAGCTTCCGCCCAGCTGGCAGAAATCACTGCCGTAACTAAGGCACTGAAGCTGTCAGCTGGTAAAAGGGTTAACATCTACACTGATTCAGTCTATGCACACTCAGCCATACATGTAGATGGACCTCAGTGGCTCCGACGCGGCCTAGTCACCTCACAGGGCACCCCTATTAAACACATGACTGAGTTACAGGAACTGTTAACAGCAGTACACCTACCAAAGCATGTAGCCATAATAAAGTGTAAGGGACATTCCAATTTGAAAACAAAGGTAGCCCAGGGAAACAATGCAGCCGACTTAGCAGCTAAAGCAGCTGGGGGTTATGTAAGACAGCTGGTAGCACTGACGACACTGGGTCTGCCGGAACTTACAGACACTCATCTTAGACAGATGCAAGAGAGGGTAGGAGCGTATGAAAAGAATAGCTGGTTACAGAAAGGGGCAAAAGAGGTAGACGGAATCTGGAGGAATCACGAAGGGAAGATAGTGGCACCAGGGGCCGTATTAAAGCTGCTCTTAATCGAAGCCCATGGTCCCACCCATGTAGGGACAAAAACCATGCTGCATTACCTTAGGGCCAGTTGGTGGCATCCAAATCTAGCAGACATGGTTCAGTTGCATGTGAGGGAATGCGGGGCGTGCCAGGAGAATAATCCGAAACCAACCTACAGGTTACCTATCGGAAACTTCCCAGTACCAGACGCACCTTTTAAAGAAATTTTTATTGATTACACTGACATGGGTCCAGACAGAGTGGTGAAGGGTTACCGTTACCTACTGGTAATGATAGACAGATACACAAGGTGGGTGGAAGCCATACCTGCCAGGCGTGAAGATGCCAAAACTGTAGTGAAATGGCTTAAGACCGAATTGATTCCAAGGTATGGTGTACCTACAACAATCAGGTCGGATAATGGGACCCACTTCAGCAACAAGCAACTACAAGAAGTGGAAAAAGCCTCGGGAATAACCCATAAATTTGGCTCAGTGTATCATCCGAGTTCGCAGGGTATTGTAGAAAGAGCCAATCAAACAATCAAGACCAAATTGGCCAAAGCTTGCTATAAATCCAAGATGACTTGGGTTGAAGCATTACCATTAGTGCTCATGTCCATGAGGAGCTCCCCTAGGGGGGACTCTCATTACTCACCTCACCAGCTGCTGACTGGTCGACCCATGTCAGGTCCGCCACGAGATAGAGCAGTAGGCAAAATGTTAGATTTGTGGGATGAAGAGTTGGACAATTACATGGAAGCTTTAACTAAGTTTGTTGCCAGTATCTCTCCCCAGAAACTGAAAGAAGGAGAGGAACGAGTACCATTGGTGTCTGAGGTGGAACCAGGACAGTGGGTCAGGATCAAGGTGCACAAAAGGAAGTGGGATCAGCCGAGGTGGACCGGACCTTGGGAAGTGACTGAAGCCACTTCACATGCAGTCAGAGTAAGAGGGAAGAAAGGTAACAACTGGTATCATCTGAGCCACTGCGTCCGTGCTGAACCTCCGACCAGAACCCTCGCAGGGACTGGACAAGATCTGCAGGCACCCATCCTTGAGGGTGATTCCTAATTCTGCATAAGGCGGGTCAGCCTAGTAAGAAAAAGGGGACATTTTTCAGAAGGATGGTGTAAGGAAACCATTATCCTGGATAGTGATGGGAAGTATACAGGCAGCCAGCTGAATGCACAAAAATTCAGTAGGGCGGATTTAGTATGGTTGTGTGGAGATATGAGAATCCGGCGAAGGTTGTATGGGAATTGGGCTGGGGAGTGGGCGTTGGTCTTTCTGATTATGCCTTTCAGAATTTACAAGCAGCACGGAGTGGAGGATGCCGCGGACGTCCTGACCAATCACCACAGCCATCGAAGAGACACCCGAGAGGTCAAACCTGGCGGATCCTTCGACAAGACCGTGTGGATTGATGGTATAGGGGTCCCAAGGGGGGTCCCAGATGAATTTAAGGCTGGGAACCAGATTGCTGCAGGGTTTGAAAGTGCACTCTTTTGGTGGGTAACTATCAACAAGAATGTAGACTGGATAAACTATCTCTATTACAATCAGCAGAGATTTGTTAACTTCAGTGTTCAGGCCATTGAGGGACTGGGAGACCAGCTAGACCAGACTTCACTTATGACCATACAGAATAGAATGACATTAGACATGTTGTTAGCAGAGAAAGATGGAGTTTGCCAGATTGTGGGTTCATCGTGTTGCACCTTCATCCCTAATAATACTGCACCCGATGGTAGTGTGACACGAGCTTTGGAAGGATTAAGGGCTTTGTCACGAGAATGGAAGGAAAATTCAGGGATAAACAATGAATGGGTCAAGTGGCTAGAAAAGATATTTGGACCATGGGAGGGAGTTATTACGAGTTTAGTGATGTCAGTATGAGAGTGTGGGATTGGCAATTTTAGTGGTGTGTCGGGATCAGATTGGATCCAGGATCGGGAGAATTCGAAATCTGCCAGACTCAAAAGGGTACCCGACTAAAAAGATAAGGGCGATATAAGTCCTCATTTAGATGCAATCAAATATTTAGTTCTGAGTCTGGTATGTTGAGAATTCTCTTGTAGATAATTAGAACTAATTACTGATAAATGTTAAGGCGTGGTTCCTCTTTCACTGACAAAGGTATGGTGGGCATGCCTTGACTCCTGGTGAGTCTAAAGGATCCGGTGTGGTTAGAGTCCATGCCAGTTTGGTTAGAGTCCAAACTCAAAGCCTGGTACCAGGTCAGTTGGTTCGAGCCCAGCTGTGAAAGCCTGAACGGGTTCAGGTCGGTTGGTTAAAGTCCAACCGTTTGTGTGGTAAGTTATTTTCTGGTCGGTGTCGGGCAGTCGGTCCTGAAAACCAATATAGCAATTGCTTTGTGGAATAATCAGTGGAATTGATTAAGTTTCCGATTACGTGGTTAGCAATTGGTTAGTAAAGTCAGTGAGGCTAGAACTGATCAGGGAAACTAATTACCGGGGTCTTGGTGAGGTCAGTATGTGTAGGATTGGTAATATTAGTGATATGTTGTTGTGGTGGTATCCCGTGCATCAGGGTATTAATAGAAAATTTGTAGTAGATATAGTGAGCAGAGGAAGCAGAGGGGGGCAGGATCCACCAGGTATCCAGATGATGTTGGCTGATTTATCTAGATATCATGTAGATGATGAGGAGGAGGATACCCTTGAAGGTGGGCCGGAAGACCCACTTCGAGCAGTATAAGTGCTACTAACTCTGCTTAATTAAAGGTAAAACCGACCAGACAAGACGAGGAGAGAGGACCAGCACTACTGATCACACACCGTGATGAAGGAAGGAGACTTGGAAGGACTGGCAGAGGCAGACACTGAGGGGACTGGAAGACCCACTCCAAGGGACAGAAGTGCCACTAACTGGACCTGCCTACAGGGAACAAATCACAGCAGAAAGCCCGACAAAACCGACTATGTGGAAGAAGAGTCCAGTGGAGCCAACGGAACGGAACAAGAAGATGGGAAAGGATTTGGTTAGACTAGGAGGGAAAAACATAAGCATATAGTTCGCAGACACGCAGATCATCCTTGAAAACACTAGTTAAGTACAACACACATAGTTTAGCTACAAAACGCAAGGGGTTAGCTCAGGATTGTGTACGATGTATATATGTTTGGTACTCTGCTATTTTTAGAAAAGATATTCTCTGTGTTTCATCGTTTAAATGTTTGTGCCGCTGCGGAAACCGGTAAGACCGACAGGGTAGAATCCATGGGACAGCAGGAGCCATGCAGAGAAACAGGAGCTATGGGCCCTTTCTGAATATCTGCAGCTCCGTCCGGTGGAGGACAACCTGAACGGACTTCCTGTGAAAGCTATGCACCCATTGTTTTTATTTTTCTTCTCTTTTTGATTTCCTATTTTTTAAATTACTTTATTTTGTTTTCCTGTTTTTATTATTTTTTGTTGTTTGTTTGTTTGTTTTAGGGTTAGGAGCTGTTGCGATAGGTACGGTTCCTTTAGTTTAACTGGTAGCCTTTTTATTTTAGATACCTTTTATTGTAAAAATTCAGCCCAGTGGCCATGTAGTCAGAAGAGGTTAAATTGGGGGTTGCTGATGGCTATCCTATCTCCTGGAATCTAGAAACACCTAACCTATAGTTAAAAGTTAATGTGAAAGCATTAAGATGCTTTCAAGGGCGGATGGTTAGGTTTTTCGGAACATAAAAACGTACATTTAATAAGGGAAGTGTTCCGGCATTTACCCACGTGCTCCCTTTGTTCAAAATGGCGCCGAGCATGCTCCCTTTGTTCAACATGGCGCCGGCCAGGCTCCCTCCCTGACTCCTACCGAGCGGCGGAGGAGGAGCCTAGACTAGTTTAAAAGAAGGGCGCTCTCAGAGGCACTCTCTCTCTTCCTGGCTGGGGATTGTTTTGAATTGCAGGAGAAAGGAGCGTCGATCGGCTTAGCTCTGACATATATTCACAGATCATTTTGTACACTTAATAAAGTGTTTTGTAGAGCACTTTCTGGATTCTATGACTGCTTTCTTCAGGACCTCTTGAACTAAAAAGATTCGTCCTAACACTGGTTTTACAGTTGATGGTGACTGAAGCTCCTGGGTCTACATGTTTTATTGCAGGACTCTGAGTCACAGTCACCTGACCTCTGGATCCTGAAAACAATAAGAAGAATAAAGACGTTCACTACATGAAGAACCATGTGGAGTTTGAAGATCATCTAGTGGATCTTCTCCACATGGCAGAGCCTCATCACCAGTAGAACATAAAGCATTGTGTTACCTTGAGTGCAGAGAGCCAGTGTGCAGATGAAGATGGAGATGAAGGTCATGGTTGATGTGGGTGAAGATGCTGGTCAGCAGCTCTCAGTCATGAAGTGTTAAACTCACAGAGCTTTAAACACTGACAGAGCACTGAAGCATGTAGTGTGTGTGTGTGTGTGTGTGTGTGTGAGTGTGTGTGTGTGTGTTTGTATGTGTGTGTGTGTTTGTGTGTGTGTGTGTAGAATCACTGTAGTGGAACAGTGTGAATGTGTCACTCAGAGATGCAATACTACCACCTTATGGTGAAAGAACAATCAGCTGATACATATGGAAGTATCTCCTGTACTGTCTCTTATTCTCCCTTTATTTACTATAGTAATTGTGGCCTGCACTCATGTACTCAGTATTTAGGAGGGGTGTCCACATAATTTAAAATACTCCATATGATCTAAATAAAGACAGATGATAGTTTTACATAAAAGTTGTAATAAATGATCAGAAAGAGTTACAAGGTTTAGCTGAACTGAGATGCTGGTCTGTGGAACAAACAGACCATTTTAACCATCAACAGCAGAAACTGGAACCAGTCAGTATTTCATCTTAAATATTCTGTAGAATCCTCATGATCATCTGATCATCAGCTATCATTTTATATTGGTGAGAACTGGTTATGTTTAAAACCACATCAAATGATGATCAGCTTTTATTTTCAGAGTACAGAGAGTGTAGATGAAGATCCTCCTCCTCCTCCTCATATCCACTATTAGGTGAACCTACCACATGTTCACATTGTAGGTATACTGTTACTGACTGTAGCTCATCTGTAATTCTGCACAGTGTTACGTGTTCAGTGATTTATGGGGTAGAAAGGAATCGATTCAATCATGAAACGACCAATCAGGAGATTTGATCTAAGCGATGAATCGTTCTCAGCACATTTTATTGTTTGTATGAACTGATACTTGAATTGATCAGACCGAACACTATATGAACAAAAGTATGTGGACACCCCTCCTAATTATTAGGTTCACTTGTTTCAGTCACACTCATTGCAAACTGGTGTATAAAACCAGGTATATAAATTATATGCTTATAGCTTTGTGGCAACAGTTTATGGAAGGCCCCTTCCTGTTTGAGCATGACTATGTCCCTGTGCACAAAGCAAGGTCCATAAAGACGTGATATGACGAGGAACTCTAGTGTCCTGATCTAAATCCTACTGAACATCTTTGGACTGAATTGAAACATCAATCGTGAGGCAGGTTTTCATGTCCAGCATCAGAACCTGACGTCTTGTGGAAAGTAGGGAGAGGGTTTTTTTGAGAACATGGATTTGGACTGGGGTGTCCACATACTTTTTGCCCTATAGTGTATTTTACATTCACTGTAATCACATCTATCTGAATGTACATAACATGTCATGATGGTTTCATTCATATCATCTCTTCTAGCACTGTTGCTTCATCTCAAACCTTCATTCTACTAGTGAGATGTTCCATGTGCTGATGAGAATCCCTGTTCCACAGTGAGGAGAACACCACAAAGAGAGGAACATGCTCAGTACTGTAGTGCTTTGTAGATGATGATGTTCAGTGGAGTGCAGCTTTAGCAGCTCTGCAGATGTTCTCAGATCAGTGTGTGCTTCAGAGAACTTCCTCTACAGCTGAGGGAAGTTTTTGTACCAGTAAATAACACTGTGTGAGTGGATAGCTGTAACCCTGCTGACAGTAATAATCTCCTGCATCTTCAGTCTGGACTCCAGTGATTTTTAGAGAATATTCTGCACCAGATCCACTTCCACTAAAACGTCTAGCAATCCCAGACTGACGAGTAGTTGCAGCATAGATCAGGAGTTTAGGAGCTTCTCCAGGTTTCTGCTGGTACCACTGAATGTTGAAGCCAATGTACTCACTGGCTTTACAGTTGATGGTAACAGTTTGTCCTGGAGAAACCGAGTGAGATCCTGGAGTCTGAGTCATGATGATTTCTCCAAACGACTCTAAAGAGAAGAAGAGAGAAAAGTTGAAGGTGATAAAGAGACGGTGATGGTGAGCGCTGATGTTGGAGGACTGATATGAAGATAGTAAATAAACAGTGAATCTCACGTTGAGTGAGGAGGCCGAGTGTATTCAGCAGTAGAATCAGAACCTTCATCATTGTGCTGCGTCTCAGTGACTCTGAAAGTCCTGAACCCAGTCTGATCAGAACTACAGCTCTTATAGTGTGTGTGTGTGTGTGTGTGTGTGTGTGTGTGTGTGTGTGTGTGTGTGTGTGTGTGTGTGTGTGGAATCACTGGAGTGGAACAGAGGTTTTTGTACGACGGCTTCATTGGAATGTATCACTGTGCTACACTTTTGGTGGAGGAACCAAACTCATTGTAAAAAGTAAGTAGTTCAACCTTCAATTAATATATACAACTACTGAATATTTGTCATTTCATTAATATACAGTTTTTTTTGTTAGTATATGTTAAGCTGCCCTAGAAAACAAATGCACTTAAATGTATTAAAGAAACATTAAAGATGTTAAAAATATATTGCAAGTATAAGTATAAACTTATAAATGCTTTTACAAATACAATTAATCAGGTGTCTTTCTGCGTTTCAACTAATGAGCTTTGGGTTAAACTTCAGCACCCCATGACCCCAATTATGATAAGAGGATGATGGATGAACGAGTTAAAATGTACATTTCAAGTGTATTTAGAAGTGACGGATGCTCACAATAATGTTAAACAGTTTGTTTAACATACCGTCAGTATTACAGATCAAACTGACTCACTAATTAATGCAGATTCAAATACCATGTAGAACATTACCAACAAGCTGATGTAAATGTTTATATTTCTAAAGTGATATCTAAAAAGAATCTTAACCTCTGAGGCGCTGTGGTAAAACACACTAGATAACCTGAACTGACATCTCAAACTTGTGAGTTCAAATCTTACTTCCGCTACTGTCACAAAACCTCCTCAGAACTGATGTAATTACGACCCCTGTCAGTTTATTGATGGTGCCAGCAGAAAACAAAAAATGAAGATCACTTGTGTTGAATGCTAAAGTAATAAGAGTTGATATTGAATCTGTGCTAACAGAAGCTTGCAGATGTTTCTACTGAACTGCAGTGATGTGAGAACAGTGTGCAGCAGCACTGCATTGATGATTGAACACAGATGAAGGTTTCCAGTCTGGATGCTTAATAAGCAGTAAGGAGGAAATGATGTGGAAACGTTTCTAAATGGGACTTTTTGTTCTGTTTCTCCTGTACAGCCGGTCCCACGGTGAAGCCGTCCGTGTCTCTGCTCCCTCCCTCCTCTCTGCAGCTGTCTGAGGGATCGGCCTCGCTGCTCTGCCTGCTGTCTGGTTACTCTCCACAGGGGGGCGCTGGTGAGCTGGACGGTGGACGGCAGAGTGCTGGAGAACGGGGTGGTGACCGGAGCAGAAGAACTGAAAGGGGGCAGTTGGAGGCGTGGCAGCACCCTGACCCTCAACAAAGCACAGTGGGAAAAGGGGGAGGAGTTTGGCTGTAAGGTCTCTCACGGTGGCGTCGATCATCCCGTCGTATTCAGAAAGAACCAGTGTGAAGGCTAGCAGCTCCCAGATAGAACTGAACATGGAGACACTTCCACATGCTTCTACAATGGAGTTTCAGTTCTACACAATGCTGCATTTCTGTCTTTCCTCTGTTCAGTGTCCTGTTGCTCTTCCTGTAGTTTTGCTGTGCTGAAATAAAGCTTGATTTTGGACATTGTCTGGTCTTTTCTTCTAGTTCATCATCATGATGAGTGTTAGGAGAGAAGATCTTTAGCTGGAGATTCAGTGCTGTGTGTTGTGCTTCAGTGAGTTTGGATGAAGGAAGTTGAACATCTGGTGAAAGTGCTGCTCTATTCTGGGAGAAAGCAGATCACTCAGCCGTCTTCATGCAAATCTCACTTTCACCCCCATGTTCTCTCACTTTAGCTTCTACTCATTATAATTAGATGATTTTGGTTGGTTGTTGGGGGGCTGGTTTCACTTCTTAAATTAAAGCTGCACCCCTTTAGAAATGTGAATAAACACGTCTTGCTGTAACACTGAGAAATCATGAAGAAATGAAGCATTGAAGGTCATCACACATACACACGTTCTTTTATTCACCTTCAGGAGGAAAGATCAGACCTCAGAGTAAATACATGTGAATAAGGAGAACATCAGTAGCACCAACACTAGATATTTTCTCCAAACCAGAAGTTAAAGTTCAGAGGTCATTCCACTCTCAAACAGCAATATGAAGGTTTTGTGAAGGAGTTATTTCAGATTGTTCATTTCAACACGTCCACATATTTATGCTCCTTCATTCATTATTACACTTCAGTCTGAGGTGTGAAGAACATTTGAAGATCCTCTAAAATTGCATCTATCAAAAGTCTTTGATCTTTAGTCATTTTAATCTGTGGATTTATTAGAATGATAAAATCTCTAAATGTGTCACTCATAGATGTAATACTGCCACCTTGTGGTCATAGAACTGTCAGCTAAAACACATGAAAGATTTACATGAAGAAAAACTAAAAATACTGTATACTACATGACCAAAAGTATGTGAACACCTGACCATGACCATGCAGGACAATGTATTTTAAAACCACAGTCATCAATATAGAGAGGGAATAACAGTCCCCACTCCTCTGGAAAGGTTTTCAACAAAAAAATGCAGTTTGATTTTTAACATTTCTGCCAATTCAGCTAAAAGACATTTGTTAGGCACTGATGTTCAACAAGAACTGATTTATTTCATAAGGGTTTAGTATGGTTAAACATTTTCAGAAGTATGTAGACACCTCCAAATACATTTGTTGGACGTCAATTCTGAAGATTCAGGCATTAACTGGAAATGTCTCCCACACACCCATCACAGCAGAGATGTTCACAAGTTACAAAATACAGTCAAGTCACAAGTCAGTATAACACAGACAAAGCATATATAGTAAATTTGTGTTTTCATTGTGAACATTTATATTAGTTATGTATTTTTATTCTACACCAGTTTAAATTGTTTTAGATCTATCAGACGTGTTAAAAATAATCTGATGAATTTGTAGTAAATATTCCAGTTTTAAGGACTGAACATCTGGAGGTGAACAATGAGGTGATGGTGGGTGCAGCTCCTGTGCTGGGATGCTTACAAGCACTAGTCACCTACTAGTGCTTGTAAGCATCCCAGCACAGGAGCTGCACCCACCATTCTGCCCAAAGTTCTGATGATGAAACTCATGTTTAAGTGGATTTGAATTTATTAAATTTTACCAAAGCAGAACTTTCATATTCATATATATTTCGCTTCATCTCTAGTTCAGCAAAGTTTGCTCCAGATCTGCCATCATTTTATATCTGTGTTAGTGTGGAAAAAAGAAACGACTTCTTAAAGGCTGTTTCTCTTAAAAGTTATTTTATTCAGTTTTATTTGTTTTTTATTTTATTTGGTTGCCAGTGGTTTAGACATTAATGGCTGTATATTGAGTTATTTTGAGGGAAGAATACATTTACACTGTTATATAAGCTGCACACAGACTACTTTTCATTGTGTCAAAGTGTCATTTTGTCAGTGTTGTCCCATGAAAAGATATACTTAAATATCTGCAGAAATGTGAGGGGTGTACTCACTTTTGTGATACACTGTATATATATATATATATATATATATATATATATATATATACATATATAATTGTATTCTATGTAATGTAAGCACACATGATGCAATAAACAGTAATTGTACTTTATCATCATGTTACTATGTGAGCAGGAGGAGCTTTAGGCACTCCAGTGTCCTCACACCTCCCAAATATCTGCATAAGGACCCACTGTGACCCTGACCAGGATGAAGCGCATGATGGAAATGAGCTGAATGTACTGAAGCACACATAAGTGAAGGTGAGTGGAAGTGAAGGAAGTGGAAGTGAGGTGCTGAGTATTGTGACATCATCTCTGTGTCACCGTGTATCAGGGTTCTAAAGTCTGACTGGAATGAAGCTTCAGCATTTTGCTTTTCTCTCATGGTGGAGGATCAAGAGAAGAGATCTGCTGAAACAAACGCCTCTATAACGCCCAGCTCAGCCACATTCACACTCTTTTATCCAGCTTCTAATAAAGTTTCACCTCAGGACGACTCGGGTGATGATCTGGACGTGGAGGACGGTACCATGAAGCAGGGTTATCTGTTCATGAAGAGGAACAACATCTTTAAAACATGGAGCAGGTTTGTGTTGAGCTAAAATCACACGGCTTAGTGAACAGTGGAGACGTGACTGTAAATCATGTTTAATGTTATTACATCACAATCATCAGAAAATCACTTGTTTTATTAGTGTAGCAGTGAAATCAGGACACGACCTCAGTACACTTCAGCTTTATTACCTTCATCACATTCAAACACTTTTATTCATCATTTTAAATAGAATTCTTCTCTTTAAACATCACATTTAGTGTAAGAGCTTCTTTTTAAAGATCTAAAATACACTTTAATTTCACTAAGTTTTAAATTCACAGTAAATTACAGGCTGTGTTTGTTACAAATGTTCTTACTGAAGCGAAATATCATTAAAATCCATTTATTTACTTTTATTTATAACTGTTAATCTAATAGTAAAATGTTCAGATTTACTACAAATATCCATTAACACGATTTTATAAATGTACAGCTAACAGGAAGCTACAAAGCAACAACTACTGACTGTAGAGCCACAACTGCTGGATGAAAAACCACAACTGCTAGCTAAGAAGCCACAACTGCTGTCTGAAGAACCACAACTGCTGGCTTTGGAACCACAACTGCTGGCTGAAGAACCACAACTGCTACCTGAGAAGCCACAACTGCTGGCTCAAAAACCACAACTGCTGTCTAAAGAACCACAACTGCTAGCTGAGAAGCCACAACTGCTGGCTGGAAAACCACAACTGCTGGCTGGAAAACCACAACTGCTGGCTGAAAAACCACAACTGCTAGCTGAGAAGCCACAACTGCTGGCTGTAGAGCCACAACTGCTGGCTGAGAAACCACAACTGCTGGCTGTAGAGCCACAACTGCAGGCTGAAAAACCACAACTGCTGGCTGAAGAACCACAACTTCTGGCTGTAGAACCACAACTGCTGGCTTAGAAACTACAACTCTTGTCTAAATAACCACAACTGCTGACTGAGATGCCACAACTGCTGGTTGTGGAGCCACAACTGCTGGCTGAAGAGCCACAACTGCTGGCTGAAGAGCCACAACTGCTGGCTGTAGATCCACAACTGCTGGCTGAAGAACCAACTCTGCTAACTTTGGAACCAGAACTGCTGGCTGAAAAAACACAACTGCTGGTTGTAGAACCACAACTGCTGGCTTTGGAGCCACAACTGCTGGTTGTAGAACCACAACTGCTGGCTGTAAAGCCACAACTGCTGTCTAAAGAACCACAACTGCTGTCTGAAGAACCTCAACTGCTGGCTGTAAAGCAAAAACTGCTAACTGAGAAGCCACAACTGCTGGCTGAAGAACCACAACTGCTAGCTGAGAAGCCACAACTGCTGGCTGAGAAACCACAACTGCTGGTTAAAAAAACACAACTGCTGGCTGTAAGGCAGCAACTGCTGGCTGTAGAGCCACAACTGCTGTCTGAAGAACCACAACTGCTGGCTGTAGAACCACAACTGCTGGCTGTAGAGCCACAACTGCTGTCTGAAGAACCACAACTGCTGGCTGTAGAACCACAACTGCTGTCTGAAGAACCACAACTGCTGGCTAAAGAACCACGACTGCTGGCTCTAAAGCCACAACTGCTGTCTGAGGAACCACAACTGCTGGCTGAAGAACCACAACTGCTACCTGAGAAGCCACAACTGCTGGCTGAAGAACCACAACTGCTGGCTTTGGAGCCACAACTGCTGGCTGAATAACCACAACTGCTGGCTGAGAAGCCAGAACTGCTGTCTGAAGAACCACAACTGCTGGCTGTAGGGCCACAACTGCTGGCTGAATAACCACAACTGCTGGCTGAGAAGCCAGAACTGCTGTCTGAAGAACCACAACTGCTGGCTGTAGGGCCACAACTGCTGGCTGAATAACCACAACTGCTGGCTTTGAAGTCACAACTGCTGGCTTTGATGCCACAACTTCTGTCTAAAGAACCACAACTGCTGGCTGAGAAGCCACAACTGCTGGCTGTAGAACCACAACTGCTGGCTGTAGAGCCACAACTGTTTGCTGTAGAACCACAACTGCTGGCTGTGGAGCCACAACTGCTGGCTGTAAAGCCACAACTGCTGGCTTTGGAGCCACAACTGCTGGCTGAAGAACCACAACTGCTGGCTGTGGAGCCACAACTGCTGGCTGTAGAACCACAACTGCTGGTTGTAGAATCACAACTGCTGGCTGAAGAACCACAACTGCTGGCTGAAGAACCACAACTGCTGGCTTTGAAGCCAGAACTGCTGTCTGAAGAACCACAACTGCTGGCTGTAGGGCCACAACTGCTGGCTGAGAAGCCAGAACTGCTTGCTGTAAAGCCACAACTGCTGGCTGAGAAGACACAACTGCTGGCTTTGAAGTCACAACTGCTGGCTGAAGAACCACAACTGCTGGCTGTGGAGCCACAACTGCTGGCTGTAGAACCATAACTGCTGTCTGAAGAACCACAACTGCTGGCTGAAGAACCACAACTGCTGGCTTTGAAGCCACAACTGCTGCCTGAAGAACCACAACTGCTGGTTGAGGAACCACAACTTCTGGCTGTAGAACCACATTTGCCTGTCAGACTATCGGACCAGAACCACAGGAAGCTCCAGCACATCGTACACTGTGTTGTAAATGACAGTAGATGAGAGGAGACTAGCAGACCATCACCAGCGCATCATGGTACATCACTCCTAATGTATTATAGCATCGCTTCAATACTCTAAATGTTTAAATACAGTCAGTGATTGTGAACATTAAACACTGGCTAATATGAATGTATTATTTTTGTAGTGTCACACAGCTCTACATCAACTTCTGCTGCTCACATATCCTCACCAGTGCAGTCCAACAACCACAGAAGATCCCTGTCCATGGTATTAAAGAGATCATCTTGAGGAGACCCCCCAGATCTTCAGTCACGTGGACTGTAGTCTGTTTCATTTAAACAACAATAAACTTGAATTCTAGACATTTCACTGATGTTTTTGTTCTTTCTTAAACATGTTTAACACGGTTAAAGTATTAGTTCACATTTCTATTAGTAATGAAGTGAAGCCACTGTTCTGGATCAGGCTCAGATGAAGTCCAGCTCTTACTGCCACAGTGGTGAGGACCAGAGTATTACCATGTTTGTTGGCTTATATGAAAGCTGCTCACATCACTGACATCATATTTAATTACATGTCAGGAAATTCTTCATTTAAAGATGAATGAGTGATGATCGAGCTCTGGTTTAATCTGCTCTTTATTTACTTCATTCACTCATCAATAGATGAAAGTGAATCTTTCACTCCAAAAGTCCTAAAAGCAGACATCCCAAGTTACAAAAACTCATTTCAGGGAGGTACCCCCGGACCCGGACCTCGACCCCCAGGATATGAGTGATAACAGAACTTTTAGGACCTGCTAACTGAGCTATTAAGCTAACTGTTCACGTCACAAACACATTAATGTGTACTACATAGTGCACTAGATAGTGTGAAAGATAATAGATTCATGTTCACTATATAGTGCACTAGATAGTGTGAAAGATAATAAAGTTATGTTAACTACATAGTGCACTAGATAGTGTGAAAGATAATAGATTCATGTTCACTACATAGTGCACTAGATGGTGTGAAACATAATAAAGTTATGTTCACTATGTAGTGCACTAGACAGTGTGAAAGGTAGATTTCTGTTTCTTAGTGCACTAGATAGTGTACTAGATAATAGACTTATTTTTCTTACATAATGCTTTAGGTAGCGTATTAGTTAACAGATTTAGGTTCCCTACATAGTGCACTAGATAGTATTTTAGATATGAATTTATGTTCCCTATGTAGTGCACTAGATGGTGTATTAGATAACGCATTCATGTTCACTACATAGTGCACTAGAAAGTATAACGAGATGATGATTTGTGTTCCTTACATAGTGCATTAGATAGTGTATTACAAAATACATTATCTAGTGCACTATGTAGGGAACATAATTAATTATGTAATTAATTATGTTCCCTACATAGTGCACTAAATTGTCTAATATACTTTCTAGTGCACTAGACGTCTGTAAAAGCAGCACTTCTGGACAGTTGAGTGCTCCCCCCCCATGTCTCTTTCTGGCTGGGATCTCTGGGCTTCTCGGCCTAACAGAGGGGGGTGAAGCTTCAGCAGCACCCTGGTCAGAAGAGGCAATAAGGGTCGGTGGGGTAATCGATGGCCTCCCATCTATTGTCTCATCCATGTCAGCAGAACATTTCTAGGATGCTGCTGTTGCTTCACTACTCTCTGTTCTCACCCCAGTAGGGGGGCACTCGAGTTCCTACAAGATTCATAAACACAGAACAAGGAAATTAACGTGTAGTAATAAAATCTGTACTGATATTTTTACTGAAGATTATTTTGTATTTCTGCTTCAGGTTCTCACTTTTGTACATTAATGGGGGTCACCGCCCCCTGCACATTGTTCTCCAACACAAAGGTTCTACAACATGATGAACATAACGGTTATTACAGTATAGATCATGCACTGCTTCAAAACATGTCGTCATTAAAAGTTGTTCATGCTTTAAATACTAAATCACGTCTATATAGAACCTTTGTAATGAACAGTAATTAACCGTCTGCATAAGATGCAACAGATTTTGTTCTCATTCAAACCAACAGTTACTCAAATCCTCAAACAGCTGCATTTCTTTTTCCAGTGAAGAGGGTCTGGTTGGTCACCCTTCACCAGATAAGCTTTTAGGTGTCTTCATCAGATCCTGCAATATCAATCTTTAGTTTTAAAAGGGATGATAAAATTATAACATAATTATAATAATAATATTTAGCCTGAACAACCCCAAAGCCACATATATTCCTTCCTAAGGAGAGTTTAACCTTTCACTAACATTACAGATAAAATGAGGTGAATCCATCAACTGTATCTAAGTAAATGCACATCTGTATTCAGACACGTGTAAATAAATCTACCAGCACCAACATTAATTCTGCATATTTAACCTCGCAGATGTTTAACATTTGTGTTATTGTGAAACAAACATTTCTTAAGTATTTGCTTGGCTAGTTAGCTAGCTAACACATTATCATCAGCTAGCATTCACTGCTAGCGTTAAAAACTCACAGGTTACGTAAATAACAACTTTAATATCAGACAAAATTAATTCTGTAGTTCTCCACAAAGTTACTAATAATGTTATTCAGGGTTGTACACAATCATAACATTTATCAAGAAAACATTTTAACAAGAAAACAAAATAAAAATATTTTTTTTATCTGGTTACAGACATCAAGTCTGACATGATTAAAACTTGGATACTCGTGTCTCTGTATATTCATTTATTAGGATTCATTGTCAGAATTGAATGTAAAATATTCACACATTATTCTGACTTGTTGGGACGAACAGCTGTACAGTTCAGCACTAGAAGCTTTAAAACGACTCTCTGGAATCGACTTACGAACTTTTTAGAGCGTAACAGAATCGACTAATGAAGGAATCGACTCCTGGTCTTTTTCAGGCGTTTGATATATGAATCAATTCATTTAGGGATCAATTCGACTCCAAAGCTTTTCGATGTGGAAGATCAACATCTGCAGTGTTAAATCTTATCACTTAAAAGAACTAATTTGTGATAAACTACTCTGCTTTACCAGAGGATTAAAAAGATAATGTTTAATTAAATCAAATGTAATAATTTAGTTCATTAATTATAAACTTATTACCTCAGTTTATTTACATTTACATTTATTTACATTTACATTTTCCTTCAGGATGTAGAAGGAATGGAAGGTGAGGTATTTATTTTTAACCTGTTTAGATATAAAAGTGTATAAGCTCTAGTATTTGTAAAGATTTATCACGATTTATGATAAAAAATAGATAAAATTAATTCCTGTCAGATGATTTTTGATCAAACTGAATACTTAGCACAAATGGCTAACTGTAATGGCTAATTGTTCTCTAGAATTCAGCTCGTCAGGAACATTTCCAACACAAAACGTGTCCATACATTTGTGCTTCACACTTTACACAACATACAAACAACAGATGCTGATATAATAAAGTTTTATTGTTTTATACACATTAATATACACCAGGATTCAATACAAATTAATAATTAATAATGATTTCATGTATATAACTGTACACATGATTAAAATCAGAATGTGGTTTAATAATATCAGATGAATCTGTGACTGATCTGAGTGAATTAGATGTTGAATGTACAGGACGAGCGCCGTGTCTCCAGAGTCTGATCATAATAACAATCTATTCAACATCATAAACACTTTCTTCTTGTGATTAAAACATCTGTACAGGATGTGAATGAGAAAATGAAACTGTGCAGGATTCAGACATCATGACATGACTGGGAAACTGTAGAAAAGGTTTTAATCACATCTGTAAATCACCTCTATGGTCAGAAATAATCTCTGCTTTTAATCTTCGTCTTCATCTGAGTTTATCACCAAAACCTGAAAATAAAAAAAAGAATAAATTAATAACAGTCGTGTGTTCTCATATTTAATGATGGAAACATGATGGAACGGTTGATCTGTAGTTCATCACCTCACATGTTCTCTCTTCTTCTCACTGTCATGTTAGAAAACAAAACATTTTTGATGCTTTTGTGTATTGTGTTTGTTTAGCTAAATGTTATTGACTGTGCTAAGAATCATGTTTATATTTGTTAAGATATGAATGTTTCTGTTTATTATTTTTTATATTAAAATGTAAATAATTTACCAATTATCAATATAATAGTATACATATAATATTACAATTTAAATCTGAGCAGAGCACAGATATCTTGCAACTGTTACGGGTTGGCAATAAGGTTTTTTAGCAAACACCACACCACGGACACAGATGTAAGTTTTAACGGGTTTATTAAAGACAAAGAAACCAAAGTAGGAGGAGCAACACGGAAAGGGGCAGCAAAGGAACCAGGGGGCTGGGATGGAGGCAGGTGGAACCGGTGGGAACACTGGAGTGGAGTAAGGTGGTGAGGAACTGGAGATCCAGGAGAGGGGAAAGACTGCGTCCAAGAACAAGAAGAAGCAGGATGTCAAAAAAAAATAAGAAAAGGGGGAGGTTGATGAGCAGGAAAATTAGGATAAAACCCAGTAGAGCTGAGCACTGTTAGCAGTAACATCAACAGATGATCTAGTGAAGACTTGAATGTGCAGGGGTTGGCTTGGAGGTGGCTATGGAGTGCAAAATGGGAACTCCTCAAGCTGCTTGGGGGCTATTCCAGGATTCAGGATCATAGCTTTGATGCTGATGGTCTCTGCTTGGTCTAGGACCTCAAGATCCTGTCCTGCCATTTAATGCCCAGGATTGAATGCAAGCTCCATATGTGAAAGTGCTCCAGCAGTTTAAGGTGTCTTCTGTACAAGGTTTAAGTCTCACATCCATAGAGGAGGCTGGTGAAAACAACTGATTAGTATATGTTGAGTTTGATCAACTGCCAGATGTTGTGTTGATTCAGCACACACTCGCAGTCTGCCCAGGGCTTGGCTTGCAAATCCTGTCATTGATCTATCATTTGAAATGACACTGCCCAGGTACATACATTTCTCCACAGTCTTCAGCTCTGTTCCCTCTAAGGCAGTGGTGGGCAAACTACGGCCCGTTAGGCTGTTTAATCCGGCCCGCTGAGTATTTACAAAACTGTCCTAAAACCGCATTAATTTAAATCTTTTTCCTGCACTAAACTTGCGTTTTAATTGATTCCACTAGATGGCGCACGCCAGGCGGTTATGTTATGAAATATATAACGTGTCTCACACCGTCATAGGAACATGGATTCTGCTGTTTACCATTTATTATTTTTATTCTTTATAATAATAAACCAGAACCATGTTTTAGGCAAACCAACATCCATAAAGAACATCATGTAATCATGTAACCATAGTGCAACAACATTTTTACATAATTCGAACCTAGGGCGGAAAAACATGAGCCACGCGCTCTGCCCACTGCGCTACTCAAACAGCGGTGTAATAAACAGGCTGTTATGCTGATATCCCTGCGCACACATGGCGTTACTGAGACTAAACGTGAACACTAAGAATAATAACCAAACGCTTTCTAATTCCCACGGTAGCAGCAGTTTCCTTCTGTTTCATACAGATCGCCCCGTCTCTGTCTCATCTGCTGCATTTCTCTACCATTGATAAAAAATACGGAATAAAGTGCGTCCCATATCAGTTCAATACGGAACGCAGCCTTTAGTTTCCAAATAAGGAAGGATTCCGTATTTTACGGGACGGTTGGCAACCCTACTATCACCCCAGCATGATCAAACCACTTGACTGGTTTAAAATGTAACACATAAACCATTAACTTATGTTGAAAGTGCTGCTTTAAAGGCTGAATTGGTTTTGTTTAGACGGCGATACACCAAGTGGAAACAAAGATAAAAATAATTTTAAAAAATGCATTAAAAAAAATCACATTCACGCATGTGTAAATGTGCACATAAAAGGATGAGTCTGGTGTTTCATTTATATTCAAAAATTCATCCTTTAATCACGAAAATAAAGGTTTAAATGTGAACTTATATTAGTTCCAAACCCCCGCACCCACCCGGCCCGTCTGTCAATTTTTAAAACCCAGTCTGGCCCTTGAGCCGAAAAGTTTGCCCACCCCTGCTCTAAGGAGATGGACGGGCGGCAGGCTGTTAAGTCTCTTGAGGAAGGGCTGGGCATCCATTCTTGCATTTCAGGCCTGCAACACATTCCAAAAATGGCTTTTGGACTTGTTGCTGATAACATTTCAATCATTCATTACACATTTGTTGATAAACTGGAGATCCTCTGATCATATCTGCTCATCAGAGACTCTCAGCCTTTCCTGGATGCTGCTTTTGTACCAAACCATGATTACAATCAATCACCTGTTTGAAATCACATCATTATTTAATTTTTTCACCTCATTACTAGCCCTAAATTTCCTCTGTTCCAACTTTTTTGGGAATGTGTTGCAGGCCTGATATGCAGGAATAGATGTTTACTAATAAATGAAATGAAGTTGAATAGATAAAACATGAAATATCTCAGGTTCATCCTGTCTGAAATCAAATTAAAGTCAAAATCTTGTATTTTCCATGCTGTCCCAACTTTTTCAGATTTTGGGTTGTTTGTTTTGTTTATTAGGATTTTAACGTCATGTTTTACACATTGGTTACATTCATGACAGGAATGGTAGTCACTTAATACATAAGGTTCATCAGTTCCAACTGTGTTATATCCAACACAGTCTTAGACAATTTTGTATCTCCAGTTTACCTCACTTACACGTCTTTGGACTCTGGATGGAAACCAGAGCACCCGGAGTAAACCCACGTGCACACAGGGAGAACATGCAAAATCCACACAGAAATAACCTGGATCCTCTGGGGATCGAACACAGGACCTTCTTGCTGCGAGGCGACAGTGCTACCCTCTTAGCCACCGTGCCGCCCCATTTGGGGTTGTAGAACATAGACTAGAATGAAGTTCTATGGTAAGATAAGATATTTATGTACAGTTGTTTGGCAGTTAGCCCTTAATGTTGGTTTACAGGTCTTATCTGGACTGAGTTCATTATCAATTATCAATTATCAATTGTTAATCAATTATTATCCAGTAGACCCTTGGCAAATTTAACTGTTTCTGAAGGGCTGTTCTTAAGTCAAAATGTTTGTTAGTTAAACCTATTTCTCCCATAAGAAATAATGTAAATATGGTTAATCTGTGACAGACACCCCCCTCCCCCCCTTTATCCTAACCTTTCTAATGTCTTAAATGGTCGTTTTTGTTATAAATACAAGAATATTTTTACTTCAATCTTAAATGATAACAATACACAGTAGTACTGTACATAAACACACGTCACATATCAGTACAGTACGTGCTGTATTATGGTGTATGCTGTACCATAATACATTTACATTTCCTTTTTATATAAAATGCATCTACTAGAAAAAACAATAACTCTCATTTCTCTATTATTTCCTTTCCTAATTTCAATAGTGTTGTATTTTGTAGGTGTAACTCAACAAATAGTAATAGATTAATTTTCTCACCACTGTGCTTTTTCTGCGTCTTCTTTGAGGCCATTTTAATATTGAAGTTTACAAAATATAAAGAAAAAACAGTGTCCGCTCACTGTATATATAGAGAGAGACGGTCAGAGTCAACTTGTTCGTGATGTCACGTGTTTAGTGAATTTCGGTTCATTATCTAGCATGAATAACTTTTTCCAGGTCAGAATAGCAGAGAAAAGGCTTAATCTTCGCAATATTTCTGAGCTGGAAGAAGCTATTCCTTACCACAGAGTTGATTTGTTTATCAAATCGGAGGTCAGAGTCAAAGATAACACCAAGATTTCTCACAGATGTTTTGACACATGTAGACAAGTGACGAAGGTTATTGGAGACACTATTGATGTGATGAGGACCCCCAAAAACGATAACCTCTGACTTGCTTTCATTCAGCTGAAGAAAATTGTCAGCCATCCACCTCTTTATGTCCTCAAGACAACTGCTAAGAGATGTTAACGAGCCATTGTCATTCGGTCTAATGGGAAGATAAAGCTGTATGTCATCAGCATACAGGTGAAAGCTGACATTGTGCTTCCTAATTATTTGACCCAATGGCAGCATATAGAGAGAAAAAAGGAGGGGCCCTAGTATGGACCCTTGTGGAACACCACAAGAGACATCAGCAGAAGAAGAGAAATAGCTGCTAATATTCACTGAAAAGGTTCTATTCTTAAAATAAGATATGAACCAATTCAGGGCCTCTCCCTGTAACCCCACCCACTTTTCCAGGCGACCAACAAGTATGTCATGGTCAACAGTATCAAAAGCAGAACTAAGGTCCAATAAAATGAGGATGGCACAATTTCCCTCATCAACAGTAAGTAGCAAGTCATTTGTCACCTTCAGAAGAGCAGATTCAGTGCTGTGCATAGACTTAAAGCCAGACTGAAAAATCTCAAAAATACCATCTCTACTCAAAAATGGTAAAAGCTGAGAATATACAACCTTTTCCAGCAATTTAGCCAAGAATGGTAATTTAGAAATCGGCCTATAGTTACTAACCACTGTAGCATCAAGATTATGCTTTTTGAGCAGAGGTGTAACTACAGCATGTTTAAAGCATGCTGGAACAGTACCAGTGGATAGGGAAGTATTAATGATATCCAGGACAAAAGGTCCTAATATATCAAATGTCTCCCTAACTATCTGTGGGGGCATCACATCAAGTGGGGAGGTTGTTGGCTTTGTTTTCAGCACCAAATCTGTTAATTCGGAGATTGAAACAGCCTCAAACTTTTCAAACACACCTGGGCACGGCGGTGGAAGTGGAGAAACTATACCCAAGTAAGTAATGCCAGACCTAATTGTTTTAGTTTTTTTCCACAAAAAAGTTTAAAAACTCTTCACAGACACGTCGGGAAGGCGGAGCTTACACGTCACTTCCGGTGGTACGCACGCTGAGACGCTGAGACGCTAGCCTAGTTGTTTGTTTGTAGCCTTTAGCTAAATAACTTTTTATATACGTATGTTTTAAACATATAATTTATACGTTAATCTTCCGTGTGTTGTTGATTTAGTTTTATTTTGTTTATCGTAAAAAAGCGCTTGTGTTTACTAACGTAAATTCGTGCTGTGTTGGAAACTAGGAAACTTCTGCTACCGGCATCCGAACGAAGCCGGTTTTGTTTGTTTTTGTACTTCAGCGCATAAACATCATAATTATCCAGAATTAAAACCGTTTTCGGTCCGCACGAAGCGCGTTTGTGTTTGGTTGTGTTCTGTATTTCAGCTCTTAAAACACCTCTGTTTTGTGGGGAGTTATAACCGTTTCTGTTCGTAGGAAGCGCGTTTATTTGTTTTGTACACCAGCGCATAACACCGTTTTCCTTTAGAATTACAGCCGCTTTTGTCCGAACGAAGCGCGTTTGTGTTGTTTGGTTGGTGGTTTTTGTATTCCAGCTCATCATCGCCTGTTTCATCCGGAATTAAAGCCGTTCTTCTGTGACTACCAGCAGAAGCGCCGGTGAATCCAACATAAACATCATCTCCAACTCATCTTGTAAAGCTAAGTATATTTCTTTGTTATTATGGCCCCAGTAGGAGCGCTGTATCCATGTTCCGAGTGTAATATGTTCAGTTATTCCTTCTCCGTGTTTAGTGATAACTTTACATGTGATAAGTGTAGATTAGTTGTTAGTCTGACGGAGAAGATCTCAGTGTTAGAAGGGCGCATTCGGGCGTTAGAACAGACTACTACTAGTGAGTGTTTAGATTCAGCTGTAGCAGTCCCGAATGCCAGCAGTTCAGGTGTAGAACCCCAGACTCCGGCATTAGAGCCCTCACAGCGGGGCGACTGGGTGACGTCTCGGCGACATAGTCGTAGGGAAAAGCACCGACCATCTCAGTTGCACGTGTCCAACAGGTTTTCCCCACTCAGTGAGCCACCCGCTGAGAAGCCTGTTAATGTAAGTGCTCTGGTTATAGGAGATTCTCAGCTCCGACACGTGCGTATTGCAACCCCCATAGAGACACCAGCAACCATAGTCACTTGTATTCCGGGGGCCAGGGCGCCTGACATCAGAGCAAATCTAAAAGTGCTGGCTAATGCTAATCGTAGATTTTCGAAGATTGTTATCCACGTCGGCACTAATGATGTTCGTTTACAGCAGTCTGAGGTTACTAAGAGTAATGTTAAAGAGGTGTGTGAGTTAGCTAGGTCGATGTCTGAGGCAGTAGTGTGCTCTGGCCCCTTACCGATTCGACCCAGTGGCGAAACCTACAGCAGGTTGTTGTCGCTGAACCGCTGGATGTCTAAATGGTGCTCAGAAAACTGCATTGATTTTGTAGATAACTGGTCCACCTTTGAGGGAAGGCCTGGTCTTTTGAAGCGGGATGGTGTCCACCCCACGTGGGAGGGTGCTGCTCGCATTTCTTGCAGCATAGGTGACAGGCTTTACCACCGCGTTAGTGTAGCGGCAGATAGTGTTAAATGACTATCCAGAGCCAAGACCTGGCAGCAGACTAACAGGCCTAACCGACTGTCTGCGAGTCGCCATCGGACGTCACCTGGAATCCTTAGGTCACAAACCATTGAGACTGTGTCTGTTTACCGTGGCAGGTGTAAGCCAAAACAAAATCAAAAAGTATGTCATAATAACTTAATTAAAATTAATCTAAATGAGCATCATGAAAACCCTAGTAAAGTTAAACTAAAGTTAGGACTTCTAAACATCAGGTCACTTGCATGCAAAACAGTAATTGTAAATGAAATAATTACAGATAATAGTCTTAGTGCCCTGTGTTTAACCGAGACCTGGGCTAGACCTGATGAGTATCTAGGTTTAAATGAAGCATCTCCTCCGCGTTACAGTTATGAACATAAGCCACGTCTTAGCGGTCGTGGTGGAGGAATAGCCGCAATTTATGATAAAGACATAGGTCTTACTGTAAAATCAACTCCCATAACAAACTCGTTTGAAGTTCTTATCTCTGACATAACCAATAAATGTTCATCTGATAAAACTAGTATGTTTAAACTGGTTACTGTTTATCGACCCCCTGGTCCTTACTCAGAATTTCTTAACGAATTTGCCGATTTTCTTTCTAAATTAGTTTTATCAACTAAGAAAGCTTTAATTGTTGGTGACTTTAATATTCATTATGAGGATAAGTGTAATCCACTCAAAATTGCGTTTGACTCTATTTTAGAATCCTTAGGCATCACCCAAAATGTAACAGGACCCACTCACCGCTGTAAACATACCTTAGATTTAATACTTACTTATGGTATAAACATAGACAACCTGGAAATTATACCACAGAATGACGTAATCTCTGATCACTCCCTACTAATTTATGAAGTGTCCCTGTCCAATAATATACAGCAACCAAATCGTTTTAAATATAAGCGCACTATTACATCTGCAACTGCAGCAGCGTTCATAAACTGCCTACCAGAATTACCAAATATATCAGCATCAGAACCTAAAGAACTAGATCAGGCAACTCAAAACCTAGAGACCGTACTGCGCACAACCTTAGATAACGTAGCCCCACTCAAAACTAAACTGATTAGGGAGAAAAAACTTGCTCCATGGTACAATGACCACACATGCGCACTTAAACAAGCAGCACGGAAATTAGAACGTAAGTGGCGTCACACTACACTAGAGGTGTATAAGATTGCTTGGAAAGATGCTCTAACTGAGTATAAACATGCACTTATAAAAGCTAAATCTTCATATTATTCGACCCTAATAGAGAAAAATAAAAACAATCCTAGATTCCTTTTTGAGACAGTGTCCAAATTAACTAAAAACGTCAATGAAACTGAATCTAATAACCGCCTGACTGTACCAGCGATGATTTTTTAAAATTCTTTAATGACAAAATAGAAAAAATACGACTTCAGAGTCAAAATGTGTCACTTGCCAATGTTAAGTATGGGACTCACTCCGAGCAGCATTGGTGATAATAGTAACGAGTTCATCCAACTAAATTCCTTTAATCCAATCTCCCAAAATGAACTAACTGTGCTGATTAAATCATCTAAGTCATCATCGTGTATACTCGATCCTGTTCCAACTCGTTTACTTAAAGATTTACTCCCAGCTATTGTAGAGCCCCTGCTTACATTAATCAATGCATCCCTTAGCCTTGGATATGTACCTAAACTGTTTAAAAGTGCCGTTATTAAACCCCTGATTAAAAAACCTAATCTTGATCCACATGTACTAGCTAATTATAGGCCAATTTCAAATCTTCCTTTTGTCTCTAAAATATTAGAAAAAGTCGTTTCCAAACAATTATGTTCTTATTTGAATGAAAATTGTATTCATGAAAAATTTCAATCAGGATTTAGACCCAATCATAGTACCGAAACCGCATTAATTAGAGTAGTTAACGAGTTGTTAATGTCTTCTGATAATGGATGTGTCTCTTTTCTTGTTCTATTAGATCTTAGTGCAGCGTTTGATACGGTCGATCAGAACATTTTACTGGAGAGGCTAGAAAATACAGTAGGTGTTAAAGGACTCGCACTCTCTTGGTTTCAATCATATCTGACTGACCGCTCGCAATTTGTTTATGTAAATAATAAATGCTCGGAAACTACAAAAGTAAAGTGTGGTGTTCCACAGGGGTCGGTACTGGGACCGCTATTATTTACACTTTATATGCTTCCACTAGGTGAAATTATTCATAAACATGGCATAAAATTTCACTGCTATGCAGATGACACACAGCTGTATATATCAGCCAAACCAAATGATACTGACACAATCAGTAAGATAGAAGATTGTGTAAACGACATAAAAAACTGGATGTCGTGTAATTTTCTTTTACTTAATTCAGATAAAACTGAGGTTTTACTTGTTGGCTCTAAAGCTGCAAGAGACAAGTTGTCTAACCTGGTGCTAAACCTAAACACGTTCTCTGTTACTCCCAGCCCAGATGTAAAAAACTTGGGTGTCACACTAGATTCTGATCTCTCCTTTGATACACACATTAATAATATTACTAGAGTTGCTTTCTATCATTTGCGTAATATCTCTAAAATAAGAAATATACTATCTGTTAATGACGCTGAAAAACTGATCCATGCGTTTATAACTTCTCGGTTAGATTATTGCAATGCTCTTCTAACTGGATGCTCTGGTAGATCCATAAACAAACTCCAGTTAGTTCAAAATGCAGCAGCTCGAGTGCTAACTAGAACTAAAAAGTTTGATCATATTAGTCCTGTTCTATCATCTCTACACTGGCTGCCAGTTAAATTCCGCATTGATTACAAAATACTTTTACTAACCTATAAAGCGCTACATGGTCTGGCTCCACAGTATCTGAGTGAACTTATTAATCACTACAACCCAGCACGTCCACTTCGTTCACAAGATGCAGGGTTACTTATAGTTCCTAAAATTAAAAAGACCACAGCTGGTGGAAGAGCATTTTCTTACAAAGCTCCACAACTTTGGAATAATCTTCCTGCCTCTGTTCGGGATTCGGACACAGTCTCAATGTTTAAGTCTAGACTGAAAACATATTTATTTTCTCAGGCTTTTGATTAGTATAGACAAAGGCGCAGAGCTTGGGGGTTCTTGGTCATAGAAACTTGTGGTGATCAGGGATGTTGGGTTGCTGTCGTCCTGCCTCTCTTATCCGATCACTCAGGTTTGATGACGGTGGGGAGATGGGCGCTGATGTGCTATGAAAGCCTTCATGACCTTGTTACCTGCTCACTCTCCCTTTTAGTTATGCTGTAATAATTAGGGCTGCCGGAGTCTAAAACTCTCTGTAAAACTGTTTCACTCAACTAACATTGTACATTATTAACTACATTCTCTGTTGTTTTACTCCAAAGGCATTCTGATGGAAACCTGTTTACCCACCGAGGTTAAGGATTAAAGTCGAGACTGCCGTGACAACACTGCTGCTCCTGCCGGATGTGACGGGTCTGGAGTAATTGCACCAAGAATGACAAGAAATCACTACAGACTTTATTGAAGACTAGAGCGAAGAATCAACTCTATTATTATTTATCCATTTATTACCAGTTATCACTTTTAGATCATTTAATTCTGTGTTTGTATGCTCTGTGTAAATCGTGTATTTATTTAAAGTATCCTCCAGACCACCCAAGAAGGATGGGCCCTGCTGAGTCTGGTTCCTCTCAAGGTTTCTTCCTGTAATTTTCAGGGAGTTTTTCCTTGCCACAGTCGCCCTCGGCTTGCTCAACAGGGATTTTTGTATCTGTTGGTCCTGGATTTTGTAAAGTTGCTTTGAGACAATGTCTGTTGTAAAAAGCGCTATATAAATAAAGTTGACTTGACTTGACTTGACACAGTAACACACCACCACCACGTCAGTGTCACTGCAGTGCTGAGAATGATCGACCACCTAAATAATACCTGCTCTGAGGTGGTCCTGTGGGGGTCCTGACCATTGAAGAATAAGGTAAAAGGGGGCTAACAAGGAACGAGGAACTGATGGACGACAGTGGAACTGTAGAGCTACAAAGTGCTTCTATACTTTATTAATCCCATAGGGAAAGTCAGTAAATGGTTAGTAAACTATATGGTTAGTGGAGCTGATAGAAAAAGAGTATACATACAAGGAGGTGGTTTTAATGTTATGGCTGATCGTATATAATTTTATAGCCCAAAGATTGTCCCTTGTATTTTTTGTAGATATTCAAGTGTCCACTACCATCACTGAGCCACATTTGCTTATTCACCTCTCATACATGAGTAAAAACTATGAACACTACTCTGCAGCATCTAACATCCGGCGTAGATCATCAGCCAAGGTCACAAGATCCAGCAAGAAGGTCCTGGGTTCGATCCCCAGGTGGGGTGGTCTGGGTCCTTTCTGTGTGAAGTTTGCATGTTCTCCCCGTGTCCGTGTATAGTTTCATCCGGGTGTTCCGGTTTCCTCCCACAGTCCAAAGACATGCAAGTGAGGTGAATTGGAGACACTAGATTGTCCATGACTGTGTTTGGTATAACCTTGTGAAGTGATGAATCTTGTGTAATGAGTAACTACCGTTCCTGTCATGAATGTTACCAAAGTGTAAAACATGACATTAAAATCCTAATAAACAAACAAACTGTACTTCTTTACATTGTTTATATACAAGGGTTGGACAAAATAACTGAAACACTTGTCATTTTAGTGTGGGAGGTTTCATGGCTAAATTGGACCAGTCTGGTGGCCAATCTTCATTAATTGCACATTGCACCAGTAAGAGCAGAGTGTGAAGGTTCAATTAGCAGGGTAAGAGCACAGTTTTGCTCAAAATATTGCAATGCACACAACATTATGGGTGACATACCAGAGTTCAAAAGAGGACAAATTGTTGGTGCACGTCTTGCTGGCGCATCTGTGACCAAGACAGCAAGTCTTTGTGATGTATCAAGAGCCACGGTATCCAGGGTAATGTCAGCATACCACCAAGAAGGACAAACCACATCCAACAGGATTAACTGTGGACGCAAGAGGAAGCTGTCTGAAAGGGATGTTCGGGTGCTAACCCGGATTGTATCCAAAAAACATAAAACCACGGCTGCCCAAATCACGGCAGAATTAAATGTGCACCTCGACTCTCCTGTTTCCACCAGAACTGTCCGTCGGGAGCTCCACAGGGTCAATATACACGGCCGGGCTGCTATAGCCAAACCTTTGGTCACTCGTGCCAATGCCAAACGTCGGTTTCAATGGTGCAAGGAGCGCAAATCTTGGGCTGTGGACAATGTGAAACATGTATTGTTCTCTGATGAGTCCACCTTTACTGTTTTCCCCACATCCGGGAGAGTTACGGTGTGGAGAAGCCCCAAAGAAGCGTACCACCCAGACTGTTGCATGCCCAGAGTGAAGCATGGGGGTGGATCAGTGATGGTTTGGGCTGCCATATCATGGCATTCCCTTGGCCCAATACTTGTGCTAGATGGGCGCGTCACTGCCAAGGACTACCGAACCATTCTGGAGGACCATGTGCATCCAATGGCGGTGCCGTGTATCAGGATGACAATGCACCAATACACACAGCAAGACTGGTGAAAGATTGGTTTCATGAACATGAAAGTGAAGTTGAACATCTCCCATGGCCTGCACAGTCACCAGATCTAAATATTATTGAGCCACTTTGGGGTGTTTTGGAGAAGCGAGTCAGGAAACGTTTTCCTCCACCAGCATCACGTAGTGACCTGGCCACTATCCTGCAAGAAGAATGGCTTAAAATCCCTCTGACCACTGTGCAGGACTTGTATATGTCATTTCCAAGACGAATTGACGCTGTATTGGCCGCAAAAGGAGGCCCTACACCATACTAATAAATTATTGTGGTCTAAAACCAGGTGTTTCAGTTATTTTGTCCAACCCCTGTATATATATATATATATATATATATATATATATATATATATATATACTACATAATAATATATATAAATATATATATTATATTGTTCACTTTTATAATTATTATTCTTATATGCAATTATATGTTATTTTCTATATATAATATTCATATAGTTGTCATTTTGGTTCTACTATGTGCTGCAATTATCGTAATAAAATACTTTCTGCTGCACAATCTGTAGTTAATCTGTAGTATAAATCTGTAGTATAAATCTATAAATCTCCCCCCCCCCATTACTTTGGGCCGGCCCTCAGTGTGGCGAGCGCTCCACGTGAACGCGCACACGGAGGCGGAGTGGGATTGGGGGTCTGTACTAAAGTGAATCATCTGTAAGTAAAACATTTACTTATTTATTTATTACACTCTCATTATTAACTACATTCTAACCAATAACAAAACTGGAGTTCATAATAAAATATCACTGTGAGGATTCGAGGAGCTTTAATTTCACTTTTAAACAAACTACTAGCTGCTCCGCTAACTGTTAGCATCTCACATGATTCAGTACTGATGAACCGATTCATGTGAACCGATTCAGCAAAATGAATCAGTTTATCAGAACTAAATCTAACATTTTTAAAAAGAATTTTTATTTACATTCATGACATTTAGTGGACATGTTTAGCTAAAGTGACTTTAGTTTTAATACAATAAAACAGTGTAAACAGCGGTAACTACCCAGCTAACAACATTACGTTCTGAGAACGTTCCCTAAACGTTCCGTTTTGGTTGTGGGAACGTTGCATTGGCATGTTCTCTCAACGTTATTCTCTCCAGTTCTCTTCATGTTCTCAGAACGTTTTTTTAAAGTTATGAAAACGTTTATAGATCGTTACCTAAACCTCATTTACAACCATAATGTAACGTTCTGGGAACGTTGTGTTGGAATGTTCTGAGAACATTGTAAATAAGGTTTTCTGAACGTTCCCTTAATGTTCCATTTTGGTTGTATGAATGTTTTGTTAGAACGTTCCTTCAACGTTATTCTGCCAAGATTTCTTATTGTTCTCAGAACGTTATTTTAAAGTTGTGAAAACGTTCCCTGAACATCCCCACAACCTCATTTACAAAGATTATAGGAATGAGAATGTGTCATTTTATTTTCATTTATTTACTTATTTAATTCTATTATAAAACTGTTGTTGAAAATGTTGCTAAAAAACGTCCTTAAACTTTTCCACGTCTTTCTTACAATGTTTTATATTTTCCTTATAAATCTTAAAACATTTAATACAAGTTAAAGAACAAACCCAAAAACATGTCAATGATTTTTAAATGTTACTTTAACAAACTTTCAACATAACTACAGATAATGTTAATCCAGGACCATGTTAATCCAGGACCATGTTAATCCAGGACCATGTTAATCCAGGACCATGCTAATCCAGGACCATGTTAATCCAGGACCATGCTAATCCAGGACCATGTTAATCCAGGATCATGTTAATCCAGGACCATGCTAATCCAGGACCATGTTAATCCAGGACCATGTTAATCCAGGACCATGTTAATCCAGGACCATGCTAATCCAGGACCATGTTAATCCAGGACCATGCTAATCCAGGACCATGTTAATCCAGGACCATGTTAATCCAGCACCATGTTAATCCAGGTGTTAATCCAGGACCATGTTAATCCAGGACCATGCTAATCCAGGACCATGCTAATCCAGGACCTTGCTAATCCAGCACCATGTTAATCCAGGTGTTAATCCAGGACCATGTTAATCCAGGACCATGCTAATCCAGGACCATGCTAATCCAGGACCTTGCTAATCCAGGACAATGTTAATCCAGGACCATGTTAATCCAGGACCATGTTATTCCAGGACCATGTTAATCCAGGACCATGTTAATCCAGGACCATGTTATTCCAGGACCATGTTAATCCAGGACCATGTTAATCCAGGACCATGTTAATCCAGGACCATGTTATTCCAGGACCATGTTAATCCAGGACCATGTTAATCCAGGACCATGTTAATACAGGACCATGTTAATCCAGGACCATGTTAATCCAGGACCATGTTAATCCCTCTGTCTGTGTGATAGATCTGATGAAGGAGAGATAATCTGTTTAACTCTGCACATTTATTCCACACACACACACACTCTCACACACACACACACACACACACACTCTCACACACACACACACACACACACACACACACACACACACACACACACACTCACACACACACACACACACACACACACACTCACACTCTCACACACACACACACACACACACACACACACACACACACTCACACACACACACACACACACACACACACACACTCACACACACACACACACACACACTCACACACACACTCACACTCTCACACACACACACACACACACACACACACACATTCATGCTTACAACCCGTTACATACAGGGGCGGCACGGTGGCTCGGTGGGTAACACTGTCGCCTCACAGCGAGAAGGTCCTGGGTTCCATCCCCAGGTGGGGCGGTCCGGGTCCTTTCTGTGTGGAGTTTGCATGTTCTCCCCGTGTCTGCGTGGGTTTCCTCCGGGTGCACCGGTTTCCTCCCACAGTCCAAAAACATGCAAGTGAGGTAAACTGGAGATACTAAATTGTCCATGAGTGTGTTGGATATAACCTTGTGAACTGATGAACCTTGTGTGAAGATAAACTCCCGTTTCCTGTCATGTATGTAACCAAAAGTGTAAAACTAGGGGTGCACCGATCCAACTTTTTCAGTTCCGATACCGATCCGATACATATACTCTGCATATGGGTCGATACCCGATACCGATCCGATACCATTGTTGAATTAATAAACCGTGTACTTTATCATGTGGGAAAGACTTAAGGCATCAGGATCGACTTATACATTACTAAGTTTGCAAAACAAAATATAATGAACACAGATATAAATGTACTGAACTGCTGTTTATTTGTCAATAAAATAATAAACAATTGTGCAGGACCTTGGCACAGCATTCAGATTCAAAATAAAAAGGGCAAACTTCTTAAAATATTTTAAAATAAATGAAATGTATCAGCTGAAACTGAAGTAGTTACACAAACAGTAATCAATCTTATTTTTTAAATATGTAAACAGTAATTCAAAATCAAATCTAGCAGCGGAAGAACCTGAGAATAAACGAAAACCCTGGTACAATACAATCAGTAATCAAACACCGTAAACAAGCAAACATCTAGTGCAATTCAACATAACATGTAGCTGCTGACAATGAGAAAAACAGTAGTAGCTTAAATAACTTTTTCAAATAAACTTATCTGTAAATATGTAGTGTAAACAGTAATTCAAAATAAAATCTAGCAGCTAAACCTGAGTAATAAACATGTAAATTGGTCAAATATACAAGCAGTAATCAAATATTATAAACATAAACATTAGGTGCAGTCTCACACCACTCACAGTCTGTGGTTACCATGAATGCTCACTTACGCAGCAATGACTTGTTCTTTCTCATGAAAACAAGCATTTCTGCTCTCTCTGCTGTAAGTCTGTTTCTTTTCTCATCTACAATGTTGGAAACTGTGCTGAACAGTCTCTCACTTTCTACACTAGTGCAGGGGGCACAGAGGTATTTGGTGGCAGTTGCAGCGAGACAAGGTGACCGATCTTTGTTGACTCTCCAGTACTGGTATGGATCGTCTGAGGCAGTGATTGTTTTCTCAGTAAAGAATCGATGCAGATCGACAGCAGGACTTGAGCTGCTTGCTGCACCAGGACCCTCATGCTCCTCCAGAACTTGTTCAAATTCTTTCATAAAGCTGCTCTTGTCTGGTGCTGCTGCTGAAGTCTCCAGTGCTCCAGCTGTGCTGCTCCTCAAGTCTTCTTGCTCAAGTTCCTTTTTGAGTGCATCTTTTGCACGCTTTGTGGACTCTGCACTTATAAAATATCTGACCCAGAAATAAAACAATAGTTTAAAATATAAAACACTGGCGAAAATCTTTGCATGTAAACATGGTGTGAATTTTAACCAATCTGACTGAATTCATTCTGATTATGAGTTATTTATTTATTTATTTATTTATTTTTTAATTCAATAAATGCCTGCGACATCCCCAAAGCTTCTGCCAGCAATCACACGTATGCTTGGCCATATTATTAAAGCTCTCAATAGCGAGTTGTTTGAACCATCTACAATCCTGCTGAATTTTATTTTAAGTCTTTTAAAGTATAATGTAATACGTTTTGAATCTTACCTGGCTTTATATCTAGGGTCCAGCAAGGTGGCAAGAGCGTATAGGGGTTGATCTTCCACATTGCCGAAGCGTTTGTCGACAGCTTGTAGCGAGGTCTTCTTCATTGTTTTAATGCCGGTATCTGCCTCGTCTTCCTTAGCCAGGATGCGTTTGAGGACGGTAACAGCTGGAATGACATCAGCAGCAGAGGCGGTGGATGAGCTTACTTTCCTAGTTAGCTCTTCAAATGGTGCTAGAACAGTGTTGGTTTTTTCTAGCAAGGCCCACTGGTTAGCAGTCAGTGTCGTGGGCAGGTCATGGTCAGTAACGTAGGCACAAAGGACTCGCTTCTGTTCCAGAAGGCTCTCTACCATAAAGTAGGTGCTGTTCCATCTTGTCTTGATATCTTGTTGCAGGCGTTTAGGTTGTGTTTGCATCTGGAGCTGGATATCATGTAGCCGTGAATATGCAAGTGAAGAATGTTTAAAATGTCCCACTATCTGCCTGCCGCTTGCAATGGCATCACTCACACTCCGTTGTGACAATAATCCCTCGTTAATTACGAGTTGCGATGTATGAGCAAAGCAGCCCAAGCTACGCACTCCCAGGTTGTCTACTGCCTTTTTCATGTTGCTAGCATTGTCCCTCAGAATGACGTGCACTTTGGTCAAGGGAATATGCCACTGATCAAGCATTTCCCTAATGGCAGTCGAAACTGAGTCGCTGGTGTGTGATCCGCGAAAGTTTTTAGTTTGGAGCATGGCACTGAGGGGCGTATAACTCGTGTCTAACCAGTGGACAGTTAAGCTTAAAAGTGACATGGGGCACACGTCTGAGCTCCAGATATCTGTGGTGAAGCTCATTACTTTGACATCTTTTAACTGTCGTGATATGTGTCCACATGCTTTGTTGTACAATTCTGGCAGAGCAGTCTCGGAAAAATATTTTCATGACGGTAAATTATAACGTGGTTCCATGTGTTCAAGCAGGCGACGGAAGCCTTCATCTTCGACCACCGACATTGGTTGCCCATCTAAAACAATAAATTCTAGAACTTTCTCTGTAAATTTTTCACGTCTTTGCAGTGCGTCCACCACAGTTAACTGTTTCGTCGTTTTGTCTCCGGCTTCTTTTTGTTAGTTCGACTGTAACGTTCGGAACTCGGCGTGCTCTTTAGCATGGTACTTTTGGAGGTGCTTAATTAAATTTGTTGTATTGTATTTTGCAGCGCTACCACCACCCCTTTCAACATTTGTTCTGCAGATATTGCATGTTGCCATCGAACTTGTTGGCATAGCAAGCGTAAAATAGCTCCATGCAGCTGACTGTTTGGCTCGCTCCATGTTGTTGTTCCTGTTTGTGTTTTACGTCATACGTCAGCAGCACGTCCTGTATGGGCGTCGCAAACGAATTAAAGTGAACGTATCGGCCCCATGGATCGGTCTAATTATCCGATACCCGATCTATCTCATTTTGGTAATATCGGGACCGATATCCGATCTTAATATCGGATCGGTGCATCCCTATGTAAAACATGACGTTAAAATCCTAATAAACAAACAATCTTGACCCCCCCCCCCCCCCCAACTGAAAATGAAAAAAGAACAATCCCTCAATGTTTCTATCCATTATAAACTGAGATAAAATCAGTTAGAATATATTGTGTTTATAATATCTTATTATTATTATTGTTATTATTATTATCATCATCGAGCGATTAATTTTAATTAATCAATGAAAAAATATATAAATTCTAATATAAATGAATAAATGAAAAATAAAGTTAGGTAGTAATTCAGGGCATCTCTGCATTCTCCACCTGCAAAGTAAACAAAGAGGTTTTTTCAGTATTTCTGCACATGTATCAGTACATGTAAAACATTTTACACTGTAACCAAGTCATTCTGGGCAGCTAAAATACAAAACTTCCTTACAGTTATGTTGCAGTCTTTAATTTCATTTAAGTCTTCAATGTGCAAGAGGTGCCTGTGGCTCTTTTTTAATGCTAGCACTTCAATTGATTTAGGATATGGGCTACAAAAACATTGACGTTCTCTAAATCTGGTTGTGGAGCAGTGTGCTACATGTCAAACTTGTTGCCACTATCATAAACTTGAATATGGGCGACCCGTCCTTTTGTGCTGATGTGAATGAAGGCAAAAACTGTATCTACAATACCCGGGTCTTCTCTGTCGGACACTGAGACTCTCAACTTCTTGTCAGATTATTTTGTCTTTCAATAAGTACTGATTCAATAATATATGTGGCAGGAATTTCATCTTCAAAGTACACAAGCACGTACTCTGGCAGACTCACGTCTAAGAATAAAATAACTGAAAACACCAAATTTGTTGAAATAACGGTCAAGTGCTGATGTGCAGATGTGCAGAAAGAAGTGGCCGACTGTCTGTAGATGGAGACTGACGTGCTGTGAGGTTTGAGCAGAATAGACATAATAAAAGGTGCTATAAAGTCATTTAACAGAATGATGTGTAATGTAATATTTGTCCTGCATGGATGAGTTCTGATAACAGCAGTTTTTAATGCAGTTTTTATCAAATCCAATGAGGAAATTTTGGATAAATGATGGTTTATCTTAAATATATTATTGAATAAAATATTATATAAAGCAAAAATGTTTAGTAGGAAGCAATGAATTCAGTCTTACAGCGGTGCATCTTATGATCTCTTTTAATTAATGTAAATCAGTTGACTAATATTTCCTAATATGCGTCTAAAGAATATCACACACATGCGCCTTTAAAAAACGTTAAAAGAACGTTCAAATAACGTTACACTTTGAACAGATTTTTTTTATCAAGGTCATGTAACGTTTATAGAACGTTCTACTGACGTTATTGTGAGAACGTTTGCTCATAACATTAGGAGAACTTTTACATAACGTTAGTGAAAGTTGTGAGAACGTTCCCTGTTAGCTGGGTAGAACCAGTGAGCAATTACTAGACCAGTATCTCCACCACTGAGCTACCAGTTCAGTTATTTGTTCTCTGTTTTAATTGCAAATGTGATTGTAAGTTGTTTTAGATAAATCGATCAATTATAAAAATAAAAAAAACATTTATTATTTTTACATTTAGTTATTCAGACAAATTGTACAAAGCTCAAACCCAGTAAGAAGGAGATGTGTGATGTGTGATGTGTTCATTCTCTTTAATCTTTATTTAACTGAAGATCTTAGAAGCTCTGTTGGAGGTCTTTTCTGTCAGATGCTGCCCACAATAGTTGTAACGTTCTCGCCGTGTTTAGCCTCACAGAATAAACAATAGCCAATTAAAATAGTCTAAAAGAATTTCTCAGAATATTCCTTAAAGGATAAATAAGTACATCTGTCTATCTTTGTATTAGATCTTTAATAATGCAGTCAGCAGAAGAGGGACACGACACCCCGGAGGATCTACAACATGAAGGATTCCAGAAGAAACCAATAAAAAAGGAAGAAGATGAAGATGAGGACGATGATTTCTTCTGTAAGTAAATATGGAGCGATGAGCCATTTCTCCACCAGCCAGTGTGGTACAGTACAGTATGGTACAGTACAGTGTGGTACAGTACAGTGTGGTACAGTACAGTGTGGTACAGTACAGTGAGGTACAGTACAGTGTGGTACAGTACAGTGTGGTAAAGTACAGTGTGGTACAGTACAGTGAGGTAAGGAACAGTGAGGTACAGTACAGTATGGTACAGTACAGTATGGTACAGTACAGTGTGGTACAGTACAGTGTGGTACAGTACAGTGTGGTACAGTACAGTATGGTACAGTACAGTGTGGTACAGTACAGTATGGTACAGTACAGTGTGGTACAGTACAGTGTGGTACAGTATGGTACAGTACAGTGAGGTAAGGTACAGTGTGGTACAGTACAGTATGGTACAGTACAGTGTGGTACAGTACAGTGTGGTACAGTACAGTGTGGTACAGTATGGTACAGTACAGTGAGGTAAGGTACAGTGTGGTACAGTACAGTGTGGTACAGTACAGTGAGGTACAGTACAGTATGGTACAGTACAGTGTGGTACAGTACTGTGTGGTACAGTACAGTATGGTACAGTACAGTGTGGTACAGTACAGTGAGGTAAGGTACAGTGTGGTACAGTACAGTGTGGTACAGTACAGTATGGTACAGTACAGTGTGGTACAGTACAGTGAGGTAAGGAACAGTGAGGTACAGTACAGTGTGGTACAGTACAGTATGGTACAGTACAGTGTGGTACAGTACAGTATGGTACAGTACAGTGAGGTAGTGTGGTACAGTACAGTGAGGTACAGTGTGGTACAGTACAGTATGGTACAGTACAGTGTGGTACAGTACAGTGAGGTACAGTACAGTGAGGTAGTGTGGTACAGTACAGTATGGTACAGTACAGTGTGGTACAGTACAGTGAGGTACAGTACAGTGTGGTAGTGTGGTACAGTACAGTATGGTACAGTACAGTATGGTACAGTACAGTATGGTACAGTACAGTGTGGTAGTGTGGTACAGTACAGTATGGTACAGTACAGTGTGGTACAGTACAGTATGGTACAGTACAGTGTGGTACAGTACAGTATGGTACAGTGGTACAGTACAGTGAGGTACAGTACAGTATGGTACAGTACAGTGTGGTAGTGTGGTACAGTACAGTGAGGTACAGTACAGTATGGTACAGTACAGTATGGTACAGTACAGTGTGGTACAGTACAGTATGGTACAGTGGTACAGTACAGTATGGTACAGTACAGTGTGGTACAGTACAGTATGGTACAGTGGTACAGTACAGTATGGTACAGTACAGTGTGGTACAGTACAGTATGGTACAGTACAGTGTGGTACAGTACAGTATGGTACAGTGGTACAGTACAGTATGGTACAGTACAGTGTGGTACAGTACAGTATGGTACAGTGGTACAGTACAGTATGGTACAGTACAGTGTGGTACAGTACAGTGTGGTACAGTACAGTGTGGTACAGTACAGTATGGTACAGTACAGTGTGGTACAGTACAGTGTGGTACAGTACAGTGTGGTACAGTATGGTACAGTACAGTACAGTGTGGTACAGTATGGTACAGTACAGTATGGTACAGTACAGTGTGGTACAGTACAGTGTGGTACAGTACAGTGTGGTACAGTACAGTGTGGTACAGTATGGTAAAGTACAGTGTGGTACAGTACAGTGTGGTACAGTACAGTGTGGTACAGTACAGTGTGGTACAGTATGGTACAGTACAGTGTGGTACAGTACAGTGTGGTACAGTACAGTATGGTACAGTACAGTGTGGTACAGTGGTACAGTACAGTGTGGTACAGTACAGTGTGGTACAGTACAGTAGAGTTAATCAGTAGAAATAATAAGAGAATGTGGATAGTGGGATTAGAACCTGTACTGTACTGTACTGTGCTGCTCCACTCCAGTCTGGATTTAAGGTTTAAATCTAACTGGGATTTATTTGTGATTGGAAAACCAAACCCACGATCTTACATTTCCTCCAGTTGTTGAGTTTCTTCTTCACATATTGATGGAATTTCAGGTGAAGTCACTTTAATCCCTGCGGATCAAGTCATGGAACTCTTCTCCTCAGTGGACCAACAGTGTGGAGGTTTCCAGATGAAGCCTGTGAAGAAGGAAGAACCTGAAGATACAGATGAACTCAGTAAGACTTTTTTATCTTCAGCAAAATCACATTTTAATACAGATTCATTAATGTTTGAATTTCTTGGTTATTATCCTATATTATCCTTTTTCTTCATATCAGGAATTAAATTAAGAACTGAATTATTACATGTTCTAATGATAATGAGTTGATTTGCATGTGGATTTAAAGGCGGGGCTAACTTGGGTTGTGCTTTTCTTAAAGAGAACATCATGAACCACATGTACTGCAAGCCATTGTAAATAAAACAGTAAAGGTTGTACATTACAGATTTTGCAGCATACTCGAGCATTTACATAAAAAAATAAACTGCAGAGTAAAAATACATCTAACCCTTAAATCTGTGCTCTTATCACGTAATCTACATATCAGTATTAAACCACATTTCTTTTCTAAAGTCCAGGTTCAGTAGATGGAGCTTGGAAACAGATTTGAGAATAAAATCCTTTTGAAACCGGAGACTGAACGGTCTACTAAATAAATACACATTTATTTGATTCCTCTTTTAATGATGATTACAGTGGTACCTCGGTATACGTCCTTAATCCGTTCCAGATCCTTGGACTTATACCAAACAAATTTTTCCCATAAGAAATAAAGGGAAAATAATTAATCTGTTCCCATGAAAAAAAATCCTATTTTTATTGGCATATTATACGTTGACGGGGTTGTATAAAATAATTTATAAAACGGATAGTTCCGGTCCTAAAATCTGATCTGCTGAGCTGCGTTTAAAGCCGTTGTAAAACTCCTGATATAAGCGCACCTGTGACCACCTCACATCATTCCATATTAATACACCACTGAAAAGAAAAAGTACAAACTTGGTTGAACACTATTTTAATATAAACAGTAATCCTGATCATTAAGCGGATGTTTCGTCCAAGAAATAGTGTAATAGTTTGCGAATGTTATGTTCGCCCTCATGTTGCCTAGCAACACGGCACACCGTTAACAAGTCAAGTCAACTTTATTTATATAGCGCTTTTTACAACAGACATTGTCTCAAAGCAACTTTACAAAATCCAGGACCAACAGATACAAAAACCCCTGTTGAGCAAGCCGAGGGCGACTGTGGCAAGGAAAAACTCCCTGAAAATTACAGGAAGAAACCTTGAGAGGAACCAGACTCAGCAGGGCCCATCTTTCTTGGGTGGCCTGGAGGATACTTTAAATAAATACACGATTTACACAAATCATACAAACACAGAATTAAATGATCTAAAAGTTATAACTGGTAATAAATAGATAAATAAATAAATAATAATAAAGTTGTTATTCGGTCTAGTCTTCAATAAAGTCTGTAGTGATTTCTTGTCATTCTTGGTGCAATTACTCCCGACCCGTCACATCTGGCAGGAGCAGCATCGTCGTCACGGCAGTCTCGACTTTAATCCTTAACCTCGGCGGGTAAACAGGTTTCCATCAGAATGCCTTTGGAGTAAAACAACAAAGAATGTAGTTAATAATGTACAATGCTAGTTGAGTAAAACAGTTTTACAGAGAGTTTTAAACTCCGGCAGCCCTAAATATTACAGCAGAACTAAAAGGGAGAGCGAGCAGGTAACAAGGTCATGAAGGCTTTCACAGGACATCAGCGCCCATCTCCCCACCGTCATCAAACCTGAGTGATCGGATAAGAGAGGCAGAACGACAGCAACCCAACATCCCTGATCACCACAAGTTTCTATGACCAAGAACCCCCAAGCTCTGCGCCTTTGTCTATACTAATCAAAAGCCTGAGAAAATAAATATGTTTTCAGTCTAAACTTAAACATTGAGACTGTGTCCGAATCCCGAATAGAGGCAGGAAGATTATTCCAAAGTTGTGGAGCTTTGTAAGAAAATGCTCTTCTACCAGCTGTGGTCTTTTTAATTTTAGGAACTATAAGTAACCCTGCATCTTGTGAACGAAGTGGACGCGCTGGGCTGTAGTGATTAATAAGCTCACTCAGATACTGTGGAGCCAGACCATGTAGCGCTTTAAGTATTTTTTAATCAATGCGGAATTTAACTGGCAGCCAGTGTAGAGATGATAGAACAGGACTGATATGATAAAAATTTTTTAGTTCTAGTTAGCACTCGAGCTGCTGCATTTTGAACTAACTGGAGTTTGTTTATGGATCTACCAGAGCATCCTGTTAGAAGAGCATTACAATAATCTAACCCAGAAGTTATAAACGCATGGATCAGTTTTTCAGCGTCATTAACAGATAGTATATTTCTTATTTTAGAGATATTACGCAAATGATAGAAAGCAACTCTAGTAATATTATTAATGTGTGTATCAAATGAGAGATCTGAATCTATTGTGACACCCAAGTTTTTTACATCTGGGCTGGGAGTAACAGAGAAAGTGTTTAGGTTTAGCACCAGGTTAGACAACTTGTCTCTTGCAGCTTTAGAGCCAACAAGTAAAACCTCAGTTTTATCTGAATTAAGTAAAAGAAAATTACACGACATCCAGTTTTTTATGTCGTTTACACAATCTTCTATCTTACTGATTGTGTCAGTATCATTTGGTTTGGTTGATATATACAGCTGTGTGTCATCTGCATAGCAGTGAAAGTTTATGCCATGTTTATGAATAATTTCACCTAGTGGAAGCATATAGAGTGTAAATAATAGCGGTCCAAGTACCGACCCCTGTGGAACACCACACTTTACTTTTGTAGTTTCCGAGCATTTATTATTTACATAAACAAATTGCGAGCGGTCAGTCAGATATGAATGAAACCAAGAGAGTGCGAGTCCTTTAACACCTACTGTATTTTCTAGCCTCTCCAGTAAAATGTTATGATCGACCGTATCAAACGCTGCGCTAAGATCTAATAGAACAAGAAAAGAGACACATCCATTATCAGAAGACATTAACAACTCGTTAACTACTCTAATTAATGCGGTTTCGGTACTATGATTGGGTCTGAATCCTGATTGAAATTTTTCATGAATACAATTTTCATTCAAATAAGAGCATAACTGTTTGGAAACGACTTTTTCTAATATTTTAGAGACAAAAGGAAGATTTGAAATTGGCCTATAATTAGATAAAACATGTGGATCAAGATTAGGTTTTTTAATCAGGGGTTTAATAACAGCACTTTTAAACAGTTTAGGTACATACCCAGGGCTAAGGGATGCATTGATTAATGTAAGTAGGGGCTCTACAATAGCTGGGAGTAAATCTTTAAGTAAACGAGTTGGAACAGGATCGAGTATACACGATGATGACTTCGATGATTTAATCAACACAGTTATTTCATTTTGGGAGATTGTATTAAAGGAATTTAGTTGGATTAACTCGTTACTATTATCACCAATGCTGCTCGGAGTGAGTCCATACTTAACATTGGCAAGTGACACACTTTGACTCTGAAGTCGTATTTTTTCTATCTTGTCATTAAAGAATTTTAAAAAATCATCGCTGGTTCAGTCAGGCGGTTATTAGATTCAGTTTCATTGACGTTTTTAGTTAATTTGGACACTGTCTCAAAAAGGAATCTGGGATTGTTTTTATTTTTCTCTATTAGGGACGAATAATATAAAAATTTAGCTTTTATAAGTGCATGTTTATACTCAGTTAGAGCATCTTTCCAAGCAATCTTATACACCTCCAGTGTAGTGTGACAAGAAATGTTATCATTAAACACGGAGAAGGAATAACTGAACATGTTGCACTCGGAACAGGGATATAATGCTCCTGCTGTGGCCATTATAATAAAGAAAGTTACTTAGCTTTAGAAGATGAGTTGAAGTTGATGTTTATGTTGGTTTCACCGGCGCTTCTGCTGGTAGTCACAGAAAACCGGCTTTAATTCCGAACGAAACAGGCGATGATGAGCTGGAATACAAAAACCAACAACCAAACAACACAAACGCGCTTTGTTCAGATAAAACGGCAGTAATTCTAAAGGAAAACTATGTTTATGCGCTCATGTACAAAACAAATAAACAGAACACGGTTCCTACAGACAGAAAACGGTTTTAACTCCCCACAAAACAAAGATGTTTAAGCGCTGAACTACAAAAACAAACAAACACAAACGCGCTTTGTTTCCGACAAAACCGGCTGTAATTCTAAAGGAAAACAGTGTTTATGTGCTGGTGTACAAAACAAATAAACAGAACGCGATTCCTATGAACAGAAAATGGCTTTAACTCTCCACAAAGTAAATATGTTTAAGCGCTAAAATACAAACACAAACACAAACGTGCTTCGTGCGGACAGAAAGCGGTTTTAATTCTGGATGAATAAGACGTTTATTCGCTGAATTACAAAACAAACTAAAACCGGCTTCGTTCGGATGCCGGTAGCAGAAGTTTTCACAAGCACGGATTTCTGAGTCTTTAAAAATTTCGGAGTCTGTAAAGCCACAACTGCTGGTTTTAGAACCACAACTGCTGGCTGAGGAACCACAACTGCTGGCTAAAGAATCACAACTGCTGGCTGTAAAGCCACAACTGCTGTCTGAAGAACCACAACTGCTGTCTGAAGAACCACAACTGCTGGCTGAAGAACCACAACTGCTGGCTGAGGAACCACAACTGCTGGCTGTAGAGCCACAACTGCTGGTTGTAGAACCACAACTGCTGACTGTAAAGCCACAACTGCTGGCTGAGAAATCACAACAGCTGGCTGAAGAACCACAACTGCTGTCTGTAGAGCCACAACTGCTGTCTGAAGAACCACAACTGCTGTCTAAGGAACTATAACTATAACAGACCATCAGACCAGAACCACAGGAAGCTCCAGCACATCGTACACCGTGTTGTAAATGACAGTAGATGAGAGGAGACTAGCAGACCAGCACCAGCGCATTATGGTACATCACTCCTAATGTATTATAGCATTGCTTTAATACTCTAAATGTTTAAATACAGTCAGTGATTGTGAACATTATACACTGGCTAATATGAGTGTATTATTTTTGTAGTGTCACACATCAGCTCTACATCAACTTCTGCTGCTCAAATATCCTCACCAGTGCAGTCCAACAACCACAGAAGATCCCTGTCCATGGTATTAAAGAGATGATCTTGAGGAGACCCCCCAGATCTTCAGTCACGTGGACTGTAGTCTGTTTCATTTAAACAACAATAAACTTGAATTCTAGACATTTCACTGATGTTTTTGTTCTTTCTTAAACATGTTTAACACGGTTAAAGTATTAGTTCACATTTCTATTAGTAATGAAGTGAAGCCACTGTTCTGGATCAGGCTCAGATTAAGTCCAGCTCTTACTGCCACAGTGGTGAGGACCAGAGTTTTACCATGTTTGTTGGCTTATATGAAAGCTGCTCACATCACTGACATCATATTTAATTACATGTCAGGAAATTCTTCATTTAAAGATGAATGAGTGATGATCCAGCTCTGGTTTAATCTGCTCTTTATTTACTTCATTCACTCATCAATAGGTCTCTGTGCTTCTCGGCCTAACAGAGGGGGGTGAAGCTTCAGCAGCACCCTGGTCAGAAGAGGCAATAAGGGTCGGTGGGGTAATCGATGGCCTCCCATCTATTGTCTCATCCATGTCAGCAGAGCATTTCTAGGATGCTGCTGTTGCTTCACTACTCTCTGTTCTCACCCCAGTAGGGGGGCACTCGAGTTCCTACAAAATTCATAAACACAGAACAAGGAAATTAACGTGTAGTAATAAAATCTTCACTGATATTTTTACTGAAGATTATTTTGTATTTCTGCTTCAGGTTCTACCACTTTTGTACATGAATGGGGGTCACCGCCCCCAGCACACTGTTCTCCAACACAAAGGTTCTACAACATGATAAACATAACGGTTATTACAGTATAGATCATGCACTGCTTCAAAACATGTCGTCATTAAAAGTTGATCATGCTTTGAATACTAAAACACGTCTATATAGAACCTTTGTAATTATAAGTAATTAACAGTCTGTATAAGATGTAACAGATTTTGTTCTCATTCAAACCAACAGTTACTCAAATCCTCAAACAGCTGCATTTCTTTTTCCAGTGAAGAGGGTCTGGTTGGTCACCCTTCACCAGATAAGCTTTTAGGTGTCTTCATCAGATCCTGCAATATCAATCTTTAGTTTTAAAACGGATGGCAAAATGATATTATTATAATAATAATATTTAGCCTGAACAACCCCAAAGTCACATATATTCCTTCCTAAGGAGAGTTTGGTCTATCACTAACATTACAGATAAATTGAGGTGAATCCATCAACTGTATCTAAGTAAATGCACATCTGTATTCAGACACGTGTAAGTAAATCTACCAGCACCGACGTTAATTCTGCATATTTAACCTCGCAGATGTTTAACCTTTGTGTTATTGTGAAACAAACATTTCTTGAGTATTAGCTTGGCTGGCTAACTAGCTAATTAGCTAGCTAACACATTAAACTCACAGGTTACGTGAATAACAACTTTAATATCAGACAAAATTAATTCTGTCGTTCTCACAATCAACATTTATCATTTTTATTGTTTTACTTTGGTAGAATTTTAACAAGAAAATAAAATAAAAATACATTTTTAATCTGGTTACAGACATCAAGTCTGACATGATTAAAACTTGGATACTCGTGTCTCTGTATATTCATTTATTAGGATTTATTATCAGAGTTTAATGTAAAATATTCACACATTATTCTGACTTGTTGGGACGAACAGCTGTACAGTTCAGCACTAGAAGCTTTAAAACGAATCTCTGGAATCAATTGATATATGAATCGATTCATTTAGGGATCAATTCGACTCCAAAGCTTTTCGATGTGAGAGACCAACGGCTGCAGTGTTATTAAATATTATCACTTAAAAGAACTAATTACCAGAGGATTAAAAAGATAATGCATAATTAAAACAAATAATAATAATTTAGTTAATTAATTATAAACTTATTACCTCAGTTTATTAAAGCAATAAGCCATGAGAGACCGTGCATTACTGCGATTTTATTACGGGGAAGGATGTTTTGGCGCGACGCAAAGCGGAGTCTCAAGTGGCTTATTGCTTTTATAAAACGGCGGTCAACATAAAATTTAATAAAATACAACAATGTTCAATTTATAAATGTTTTTATTTACAAAAACACATTCCTCTCAGATGATTTTTGATTAAACTGAATATTTAGCACAAACGGCTAACTTCATTTACTCTTTTTAACCAAACCAGCAACATGAACCAACCAGGTAAAAGCATTCAGTTTCATTTCATCTTTTCTTTTTCTACCATTAAAACAATAATTAAAAATGTAAAATATGGAACAGTAAGTTAAAGTATAAACTATTAAATCCATCAGTGATAAAACAAACACAATATTAGAACATTTAAAGTATTAAAACACTTACAGTATGATTAGAATAAATATATAAACACATTACAGATATTTAAATCAAAAGTGTTTTTAATGAGTCAATATAAGTAAAATAAACTACCAATGTGTACATTAGCTTAGCATTTAGCTTAGTGATACTGTGTGAGTCATCTTGTTTAAACCTGTTATGTGTGTTTTGTTAATACATTGCTGTGTGTGTGTGTGTGTGTGTGTGTGTGTGTGTGTGTGTGTGTGTACACATTACAATGACTTTTTAAGCATCTTTATTACGGCTGAAAATAATTGTGGAGTTTACAAAGTCAGACAAAAGTTTTAACATGTTGATGGTGATTAATAGTGAACATTTTTATACAAGACCAGAGACACAAATAGTTTATAAATGTTATAAATCCAGTATTTATGTTACAGACACATTCAGTGTGGGTTTAACTAAAACCTTTTACCCTAAATTGATTATTTTAAATAGTTTCACCTCAGAACCTCCAGTCTAAAACGTTCATCATTCTTTAGATCAGAGAGAAGCTTCATTCCTGAATATGTTAGTCTGTTTCCAAACAGATGAAGTTCTCTCAGGTGTGAGGGGTTTGATCTCAGAGCTGAAGCCAGAGCACTGGAATTCACTGAGCTCCTGAGAGCGACCCATTCTTTCACTAATGTTTGTAGAAGCAGTCTGCATGCCGAGGTGCTCGGTTTTATACACCTGTGGCCATGGAAGTGATTGAACACCTAAATTCAATGATTTGGATGGGTGAGTGAATACTTTTGGTGATATAGTGTGTGTGTGTAATTACAAAGTATTTGATAAATAGTAAATAGCATAAAATAAATGATATTGGGCAGATATAATTTGCCTCTGGCAGATATGTCATGAAAAATGAGAACAGTACAAATGTTCCTTTTGTATTAAGCAGCAAAAAGCATGATGTGTACGATTTTAATTTGCCTTACATGACATTGCACGTCCTACGATGTGACTATTGCACATGCGCACATTGCAAATGAGATGCTGAAACAAAATATTGTGCAGCCCTATTCCATAAAGCAGTAATAAAGGAAATATCAGTCAGCCATAGGTTAAAAACAGCTACATTCACATGTATGTCTTAGGAATCAGGCAGGGTTAGTGTACGGGTCTGCGACTGTTGATGCGTGAATCGCATAACATGATAAACACGTACTGACAGATAAACAGTGATTTAAAATAAGAAATCATAAAAGCATCTGTGAAATAAATGGAGAAAAAAATATTGTTTTACTTACCAAAACAAATATCAAAACCATTCTGAAGTTTGGACATGGCTGTTGCAAAGAAATGACGAATCACACCATCACCAGTTGCTGGATCTCCTGAACAAACAAAATAAAATGCATACAACAGTAAACAGAAAATAGAGCTATTAAAATAGAATTTGTTAGTGTGGCAGTCCCATTGAATAAACTGCCGTGTCAACTAAACAAATCATCTCTACCGTTATCTTGCTGTAACTTCAAACATTCCCAGTAATCGTTTTATACCTGCTTGTGACTGTTTTTACTGAGCTTGCACATTCCTGTTATATTAACATGTTTATCACTTCCCCCCCCCCCCCCGCCTTGTGATTTCATTTAACCATAAACATGGTGTTGCTATAAACAAGCATATATGTTTTGATATCCTACCCTGTACAAACAGAGGTTAAATAATGGATTTAAAAAACAGTTTGGTGCAATCTATATTTTTGTGTTAGTAAGAAATTTACCCTTCAGTGTGCATCAGTGTCTCCAACACGCCCCCATACCATGACACACCCTGGTACTGACACACCCCATACCATGACACACCCTGGTACTGACACACCCTCATACCATGACACACCCTGGTACTGACACACCCCATACCATGACAGTCCCTGGTACTGACACACCCCATACCATGACACACCCTGGTACTGACACACCCTCATACCATGACGGACCTGGTACTGACACACCCCCATACCATGACGGACCCTGGTACTGACACACCCCCATACCATGACAGACCCTGGTACTGACACACCCTCATACCATGACAGACCCTGGTACTGACAAACCCCCATACCATGACAGACCCTGGTACTGACACACCCCCATACCATGACAGACCCTGGTACTGACACACCCTCATACCATGACAGACCCTGGTACTGACACACCCCCATACCATGACACACCCTGGTACTGACACACCCCCATACCATGACAGACCCTGGTACTGACACACCCTCATACCATGACAGACCCTGGTACTGACAAACCCCCATACCATGACAGACCCTGGTACTGACACACCCCCATACCATGACACACCCTGGTACTGACACACCCCCATACCATGACAGACCCTGGTACTGACACACCCTCATACCATGACAGACCCTGGTACTGACAAACCCCCATACCATGACAGACCCTGGTACTGACACACCCCCATACCATGACACACCCTGGTACTGACACACCCCCATACCATGACAGACCCTGGTACTGACAAACCCCCATACCATGACAGACCCTGGTACTGACACACCTCATACCATGACAGACCCTGGTACTGACACACCCCATACCATGACAGACCCTGGTACTGACACACCCCCATACCATGATACACACCCTGGTACTGACACACCCCCATACCATGACAGACCCTGGTACTGACACACCCCCATACCATGACACACCCTGGTACTGACACACCCCCATACCATGACAGACCCTGGTACTGACACCCCCCCCCCCCATACCATGACAGACCCTGGTACTGACACACCCCCATACCATGACAGACCCTGGTACTGACACACCCCCATACCATGACAGACCCTGGTACTGACACACCCCCATACCATGACACACCCTGGTACTGACACACCCCATACCATGACAGATCCTGGTACTGACACACCCCCATACCATGACACACCCTGGTACTAACACACCCCCATACCATGACAGACCCTGGTACTGACACCCCCCCATACCATGACAGACCCTGGTACTGACACACCCCCATACCATGACAGACCCTGGTACTGACACACCCCATACCATGACAGACCCTGGTACTGACACACCCCCATACCATGACAGACCCTGGTACTGACACACCCCCATACCATGACAGACCCTGGTACTGACACCCCCCCCATACCATGATACACACCCTGGTACTGACACACCCCCATACCATGACAGACCCTGGTACGGACACACCCCCATACCATGATACACCCTGGTACTGACACACCTCATACCATGACACACCCTGGTACTGGCACACCCCATACCATGACAGACCCTGGTACTGACACACCCCCATATCATGACACACCCTGGTACTGACACACCCCCATACCATGACACACCCTGGTACTGACACACCCCCATACCATGACACACCCTGGTACTGACACACCCCATACCATGACACACCCTGGTACTGACACACCCCCATACCATGACAGACCCTGGTACTGACACCCCCCCATACCATGACAGACCCTGGTACTGACACACCCCATACCATGACAGACCCTGGTACTGACACACCCCCATACCATGATACACACCCTGGTACTGACACACCCCCATACCATGACAGACCCTGGTACGGACACACCCCCATACCATGATACACCCTGGTACTGACACACCTCATACCATGACACACCCTGGTACTGACACACCCCATACCATGACAGACCCTGGTACTGAAAACCCCCTTATACCGTGACACACCCTGGTACTGACACACCCCCATACCATGACAGACCCTGGTACTGACACCCCCCCCATACCATGACAGACCCTGGTACTGACACACCCCCATACCATGACAGACCCTGGTACTGACACACCCCCATACCATGACAGACCCTGGTACTGAAACACCCCCGTACCATGACAGACCCTGGTACTGACACACCCCCATACCATGACACACCCTGGTACTGACACACCCCATACCATGACAGACCCTGGTACTGACACCCCCCCATACCATGACACACCCTGGTACTGACACACCCCATACCATGACAGACCCTGGTACTGACACACCCCCATACCATGACAGACCCTGGTACTGACACACCCCATACCATGACAGACCCTGGTACTGACACCCCCCCATACCATGACAGACCCTGGTACTGACACACCCCCATACCATGACAGACCCTGGTACTGACACACCCCATACCATGACAGACCCTGGTACTGACACATCCTCATACCATGACAGACCCTGGTACTGACACACCCCCATACCATGACACACCCTGGTACTGACACACCCCATACCATGACAGACCCTGGTACTGACACATCCTCATACCATGACAGATCCTGGTACTGACACACCCCCATACCATGACACACCCTGGTACTGACACACCCCATACCATGACAGACCCTGGTACTGACACACCCCATACCATGACAGACCCTGGTACTGACACACCCCCATACCATGACAGATCCTGGTACTGACACACCCCCATACCATGACACACCCTGGCTTTTGGACTTGTTGCTAATAACAGTCTGGATCCTTTCTGTATTTGGTCCGGAGCAAACGGACCAAAAAAGACCTGGATTGCTGATATATCTAACCACAAGACACGTTTCCACTGTGTGATGGTCCATCCTAGATGCCCCCGAGCCCAGAGAAGTCGACGCCGCTTCAGGACATGGTTAACATAAGGCTTCTTTATTGCACTGATTTCGGGTTGTAAATTCAGGCTCGTCAGGGACAGTTTAACTGTTTTCGGTACATGGAGGGAGACGTTGCCAGCGTGCTAGCGGGTTGTGCAGCCTCAGCCCATCGGTTTGAACATCCTGATGCTAACTGTGTTAGCTTAGTGAGCTAAAACTGTGTCTAAATAATCTGCCTTATGAGTTTCATGTCTTATTAGAATCCTCTCTACTGAGGCAGCTGATCAGGTAGGTAGTGGCAGCAGGGCAGCTCACATTATTTTCATTATATCATTTTGTAAGTGTTAAATGAAACGTACACCTGCGCTCACATCAATCTCTGGAGGTCGGCAGTGATCCTTTACAATTTTGCCTCCTGATTTATTGCCCCCCATCCACAAGCTCCGTCCTAAATGCCCCTCAAGAGCACAAGAGAAGGACGTGCCACATTTTTCATGTTGGGGTGCACGTTTTCTTTTCGGCTCTTTAGCTTTTATCATCAGCCGTAAAACGTGTTGGGCTATCAGGCGCCGCCGTCTCACCCATGACTGATATAATTGATGCTAACTTGCTGATTTAAAGCCACACGCACTGAGCTTGAATTGATCCTGGACCGGAGAGATCAGGGTCATTAATACTGCCAAATCTGGGACTGTACAGGGTGTGGACGAGCATCAGCTTGATGGATATCCCATTCCGATACCAATGCCATAAATATACAAATATACAAATACCTCCACCCATGTTTCCATAAGATTTTGCAGTGTGTCTGTTGGAATTTGTGCTAATTGTGACAAAATAGAAATAAAAAATCTTGGCTTGTACTCGATTGAGGCTAATATCATCCTTACTGTGAAACATGGTGGTGGCAGCATCAGTATATAAAGGTGCTTCTCAGTGGCAGGGACTGGGGCTAATACAAATATAGTAATAATAATCCACTGATCAGGTATAACATTATGACCACCTTCCTAATATTGTGTTGGTCCCCCGCTTTTGCTGCCAAAACAGCCCTGACCGGTCAAGGCATGGACTCCACACCACCTGGCACCATGATGTCAGCAGCAGATCCTTTAACTCCTGTAGGTTGTGAGGTGGAGCCTCCATGGATCGGACTTGTTTGTCCAGCACGTCCCACAGATGCTCGATCGGATCGAGATCTGGGGAATTTGGAGGCCAGGTCGACACCTCAAACTGGATGTTTTGCTCCTCAAACCGTTCCTGAAGCATTTTAGTTTTGTACTGAAAGAGGCCACAGATATCAGGGAAGCGTCTCCATGAGAGGGTGAACATGGTCTACAACGATGCTTAGGTAGGAGCTACGTGTCAAAGTAACATCCAATGGATGGCAGGACCCAAGGTTTCCTAGCAGAACGTCGCCCAAAGCATTACACTGCCTCCGCCGGCTTGCCTTCTTCCCACAATGCATCCTGGTGCCATGTGATCCCCGGGTAAGCGACACACACACACCCGGACGTCCACGTGATGTAAAAAAAAACCTGATTCATCAGACCAGACCACCTTCTTCCATTGCTCCGTGGTCCAGTTCTGATGTGCACATGCCCATTGTTGGTGCTTTCAGTGGTGGACAGAGGTCAGCATGGGCACCCTGACTGATCTGCAGCAACAAACTGTGATGCTCTGTGTATTCTGACACCTTTCTATCAGAACCAGCATGAACTTCTTTAGCAGTTTGAGCTACAGGAGCTCGTCTGTTGGATCGGATCACACGGGCCATCAATGAGCCCTGGCCGCTCATGACTCTGACACTGGTTTACCACTGTTCCCTCCTTGGAGCACTTTTGATAGATACTGACCACTGCAGACCGGGACACACCCCACAAGAGCTGCAGTTTTGGAGATGCTCTGACCCGGTCGTCTAGCCATCACAATTTGGCCCTCGTCAAACTCGCTCAGATCCTCACGCTCACTAACTGCTTCTAACATCAACTTTGAGGATAAAATGTTCACTTGCTGCCTAATATACCCCCCCCCCCCAACTAACAGGAGCTGTGATGAAGAGATAATCAGTGTTATTCACTTCAGCTGTCAGTGGTCATAATGTTATGCCTCGTCGGTGTGTGTGTGTGTGTGTGTGTGTGTGTGTGTGTGTGTGTGTGTGTAAATACGTATATGGTAATAGAATAAATTGCCTTTATTTGTCATGTATACATGTACAGGTGTGCAGTATTCCAGCTGTTACGCCCCTGGAGCAAACAGGGTTAAAGGTCTTGCTAAAAGGCAGAACTGGGATTCGAACCCTCAACCTTTGGGTTATAGCCCGAAGCTCCTCCCACTAGGCCACCACTGTCCCACTCTACACTAGAGGTTAATGATGCTGAGAGCAGCAGTGATGATGATCAGCACCACTCTCAGCTACATGCACACATTGTGACATCATCATGATGACATCACCACACTCCACACCTCTGGTATAAGTTGCTGCGTTTCATGTGTTTGTGCTCATTTGATCTGAGACGCCGAGACAGTAAGCAGCATGAACATGTTCTCCTGTTGGACTCTTCCATCTGACCAAGACGAGCCGCACAGGCGGGTAAACGAACCGGAGAAGAAGGTAAAGAAGAGAAAATGGTGGCAGAGACGCCAGAAGGTAGAGATGCAGGACGGGGAGGATGAGAAGGGAAACGGGGTAAAGGGTGAAGAGATGGGGCAAGGAGTGGAGCAGAAGGTTTTAGAGGACCAGGCAGACCAAACACCAAAGATGGAGAAGCAGGGGGTTCTGGGAAAAAACAAATCTGAGAAGAAAGTAAAGAAGAGAAAATGGTGGCAGAGACGCCAGAAGGTGGAGATGCAGGACGTGGAGGGTGAGAAGGGAAATGAGGTAAAGGGTGAAGAGATGGGGCAAGGAGTGGGGCAGAAGGTTTTAGAGGACCAGGCAGACCAAACACCAAAGGTAGAGATGCAGGTGGCCCCACGGGACCTGGTGGAAGAACCAGAACAGGTCGTTGTAAAGGACCAGAGGAGGAAACCAGTAAACAAGGTGGTTCTGGTTTGTGAGATTGAGATGAAGAAGTTAGAGCAGGTGGACCCAGTGGAGCAGGTTGAAGAAACAGAGCAGGTCATCCTGAAGAACCAGTGGATGGGACATGTAAAAAATAAGATTCATTGCATAGAGAATGAGATAAAGAAGAAGGAGAGGCAGGTGGACCCGCTAAACCTGGTGGAAGAACCAGAACTGGTCATCCTAAAGGAGCAGGGGAAGGGACAGGTAAAAAATAGGGTGTGTTTTATAGAGAATAAGCTAAAGAAGGAGGAGAGGCAGGTGGACCCGCTAAACCTGGTGGAAGAACCAGAGCTGGTCATCCTAAAGGAGCAGGGGAAGGGACAGGTAAAAAATAGGGTTAGTTTTATAGAGTATAAGCTAAAGAAGGAGGAGAGGCAGGTGGACCCAGTGAATAAAACAGACCAGTTCGTGAAGAAGGAGGAGAGGCAGGTGGCCCCGCTGAACCTGGTGGAAGAACCAGACCAGGACATGAAGAAGGATCCAGCAGCTTTGGAGGACAAAATGTGGAAACTGAAAGAACAGAACCTGGATAGAGGAAGCACTGAAGGTACGTTTGAAGGATTGTATAGATAGATGGTGGTGATCTAATAAAGGTGAACATTAAAAATGGAATTAGGTTTCATTTCTCCATCAGATCCACTGAAGAACGTCTCCGAGGTGTCTTCAAACAAACCAGACCCCCAGCAGCTGCAGGACGACGTTCTTGTTCCCATCGTCGAAGCCCAACCTGGAGAGTCCGGGGCTCTGATGGAGAGCGCGTGTGAAGATAAAGGTCTGGTTTAGATTCAGAAATTGTATACACGCTAGGTGGAGTAACGCTGGAGTTTCCTCTAACACGTGTGCATGTCGGCTCTGTGTTGCTGTGTAGGTGTCCCGATGCCGAAGTCGAGGAGAACCAGCCTGAGAACCAAACGGTTCCAGTTCTTCAACGTCTGAAGCTGAGGTGGTGACGATCCGGAGATCATCCAATCACACGCCGACTTTTCCAACATCAAAATAACAATAAAGTGCCTTCATGAACATGTTGGTTGGTTTGATTTTGTGTACGTTGGGTATTGAGGGTCGACCGATGAATCAAATCAAGGTTTATTTGTCACATACATGGTACACAGTACAACTAGCAGTGAAATGCTTTAGTGACTGCTCCGCCACAGTCATTACAAAAACTACAAAATAGTTAAAAAATATATTATACAAAAAATATAGAATGTTTTTAAAAGTAAGAATTTAGAAACATTAGAAAATTTAACAATATAAAATTACCAATATAAAAAACAATATAAAATTAAAAATTAACAATATAATTAAAAAAAGCAATTTAAAGTAAACATTAGAAAAATTATCAATATAATTAAAAAGAGCAATTTAAAGTAAAGTAAACATTAGAAAAATTATCAATATAATTAAAAAGGGCAATTTAAAGTGACAAGTAGTGCAGAAACTGTGCAACATAATGCTACATAATGCTATACAGATGTGCTAAATAATAAATACACAAATACTAATCTATACATATACATACACTTATATACTCATATACATATACTTATATACACATACATATGTCCAAATATATACACATACATATATGTATAAATTAGATTGTGCAAGTTGTGTAAATTGGTCCTAAATGCTATTTTCGTTGAGGACTCGAATAGCTTGTGGGAAAAAGCTTCTTCTCATCCTCTCCGTTTTGGCTTTTAGAGCACAAAAACGCTTCCCAGATTGTAACGAAGAAAACAGTCCATTACTGGGATGACTGGGGTCCTTTACTATCCTCCTGGCCCTTGTCCAGCACGTTTCCTGTATATGGACTGCAGGTCAGGAAGCTCAGTCCGTAGAGCCGCCCGTCCTGCTTGGTGCTGTTTCCGAACCAGGTTGTGATGTTTCCCGTTATGATGGATTCAATAATGCATGTGTAGAAGTTACAAAACTCCTTGGATATAGTTTGAAGTCCCTTAAGCGTCTGAGGTGATAAAGACGCTGACGGGCCTTCTTTGCCAGCGCAGTGGTGTGGCAGGACCATGACAGGTCCTCAGAGATGTGAACTCCAAGGTACTTGAAATTGTCTACTCTTTCCACTGCAGTACCACTGATCATAACGAGGTGATAGTTCCTCTCCTGCTTTATGCTGCAGTCCACTATCAGCTCCTTTGTCTTGCTGACGTTAAGGAGTAGATTGTTGTCCTGGCACCAGTCCTCCAGGTGTTTAATCTCCTCTAGGTAGGCCCTCTCATCGTTGTTAGAGATCAGGCCCACCACAACAGTGTCGTCAGCAAACTTGACAATGGTGGTAGAGCTGGAAGTGGCCACACAGTCATATGTGTACAGTGAGTACAGCAGGGGGCTCAGGACACAGCCCTGGGGGGCGCCAGTGCTAAGGGTGAGTGTGGGTGAGATTTTCCTACCCGCACAGCTTGTGTTCTGTCCGTCAAAAAGTTAGAGATCCAGTGACACAAGGATGGATGAAGTCCCAGGTTCTCCAACTTGATGGTTAGTTTAGAGGGGATAATCGTGTTAAATGCTGAGCTGTAGTCAACAAACAGCATTTTAACATAATTACCCCTCCCAGCGTCCAGGTGTGTCAGTGATGATGGTGATGATGATGGTGTGTTGGTGATGGCATCATCTGTGGAGCGGTTGTGGCGGTATGCAAATTGTAGAGGGTCCATAGAGTCCGGAAGTGATGAGGTGATGAAGTCTCTGATGATCCTCTCGAAGCACTTCATCACGACTGATGTCAGGGCCACTGGGCGAAAGTCACTGAGGCAGGCTGGCTGGTTCTTCTTCAGGACTGGAACAATGACGGACTGTTTGAAGCACGCTGGTACGATGCACTGGCTCAGGGATAGGTTGAAGATCACCGTGAACACCGTGAACACAGTTCAGATCGTGTGTTAGCTGATCCGCGCAGGCTTTGATGACTCGGCCGGCGATCCCGTCCGGTCCTGCTGCTTTCCTGGTGTTCACTCTCCTGAAAGCTCTCCGTACATCACTCTCCCTGATGATAAGGGGTCTGACGAGCTCCGTCTGCATGCTGGTCACACCGGTAGCGCTGTTAGCATCGTTAGCGCTGTTGGCGTTGCTGGCTGCAGCCTCGAAGCGAGCGTAGAAAGTGTTCAGTTCGGTTGCCAGAGACGCGTCCGCACTCACCAGTCTGGAGGGTGGGCTTCTGTAGTCCGTGATGGTCTATAGTCCCTGCCACAGGGTTCTAGAGTCACTCTGCTGGAACTGTGTCTCTATTTTCTCCCCGTAGCACCGCTTCACCTCTTTCACCGCTCAGCATACTCCGTAAGACACAGCTTTATATTCCTCCATGTTACCGCTGATGAGCCCCGCGTTGTCGGGCGTTATGACACAGTGACTTAACCAGAAGAGCTACAGCGCCACTGGTGTCAATGCCGCCGGTTTGGGGATATAAAGGGCAAACAAAAGAAGCGCCTTTCTGCGCATTCAAACAAAAGATGAATTGGAAAAAGGAGGGAAACTTAGATTACTCTCTTTTAGTTATATTATCTATCTCTTTTTTCTCCGAATTAATAACATTCAACAAAAATAAAAGCGCGGATTCACGCCCGGGAGCTGAGAGGTTAGTGGAGTGCTTTTGTACTTTAATCTCAGTTCTCCAGAGAGTGGGCGTGACCACCCAAAAAGTTACCGAGCACTGCACCGTTTGCTCGTGCCGAAAAAAAAAGGAAAATTACTCCGATCCCCATAGGGAACGAGTAGAGTGCCAGGAAACAGTTTGAAGCTCCCCGCTTCAGTTTAAATGACGGGGAGGCAAAAGGTTTAAAGGATCTACCTCTAGCAACGAGGCGGAATGAAAAAAGAGAGAGTACTGCGGATCCTCTTGTCGAGGAGGAGGCGCAATTAAACGGGAAGAAAGAAAAGCATATCTCCTAGTAAAATCAGGAGAACGCAAAGGAGTCACACACTGACTAAGTCTTTCCCTTTATTGCTTTTATTACCTCGGCCCCTGGGCCTACCGCAAACTCTCTATGAGACCTTGCGTTACCTGTATCCCTGACAACTAATGTGCAAGAGAGCACGAAGGAGGGTGTGACGAGGAAGCCTGACTGAGTGCTATCTTAAATACACGCTCAGCCAGGTGTTCCTCGTGAACGCTGATTGCCCGAGGGTGTTTTGGGAGTTGTAGTTCTGCTCCCTCGGGGCAGGTTACGGGCTGTATGTCCTCTGGTGGCAACTGACGGAATTTCGCGAAGTTGGCTCCCCCTGGTGGGCGCAGAGGGAGTCGGTCGGCCTCCAGCAGCGCGAACATCGGAGCCCGCAGGTTGAGCTGCGGTCTGGCTCCCTCCAACTCCCTATGTGTTTTGAATTTTGACCCTGGTACTGACACACCCCCATACCATGACAGACCCTGGTACTGACACACCCCCATACCATGACACACCCTGGTACTGACACACCCCCATACCATGACAGACCCTGGCACTGACACACCCCCATACCATGACACACCCTGGTACTGACACACCCCCATACCATGACACACCCTGGTACTGACACACCCCCATACCATGACAGACCCTGGTACTGACACGCCCCATACCATGACACACCCTGGCTTTTGGACTTGTTGCTAATAACAGTCTGGATCTTTTCCGTCTTTGGTCCGGAGCACACGGCGTCCATTTGTTCCAAAAAAGACCTGGATTGCTGATATATCTGACCACAAGACACGTTTCCACTGTGTGATGGTCCATCCTAGATGCCCCCGAGCCCAGAGAAGTCGACGCCGCTTCAGAACATGGTTAACATAATGCTTCTTTATTGCACTGATTTCGGGTTGTAAATTTAGGCTCGTCAGGGACAGTTTAACTGTTTTCGGTACATGGAGGGAGACGTTGCCAGCGTGCTAGCGGGTTGTGCAGCCTCAGCCCATCGGTTTGAACATCCTGATGCTAACTGTGTTAGCTTAGTGAGCTAAAACTGTGTCTAAATAATCTGCCTCATGAGTTTCATGTCTTATTAGAATCCTCTCTACTGAGGCAGCTGATCAGGTAGGTAGTGGCAGCAGGGCAGCTCACATTATTTTCATTATATAATTTTGTAAGTGTTAAATGAAACGTACACCTGCGCTCACATCAATCTCTGGAGGTCGGCAGTGATCCTTTACAATTTTGCCTCCTGATTTTTTGCCCCCCATCCACAAGCTCTGTCATAAATGCCCCTCAAGGGCACGAGAGAAGGACGTGCCGCATTTTTCATGTCAGGGTGCACGTTTTCTTTTCGGCTCTTTAGCTTTTATCATCAGCCGTAAAACGCGTTGGGCTATCAGGCACCGCCATCTCACCCATGACTGATATAATTGATGCTAACTTGCTGATTTAAAGCCACACGCACTGAGCTTGAATTGATCCTGGACCGGAGAGATCAGGGTCATTAATACTGTCAAATCTGGGACTGTACAGGGTGTGGACGAGCATCAGCTTGATGGACATCCCATTCCGATACCAATGCCATAAATATACAAATATACAAATACCTCCACCCATGTTTCCATAAGATTTTGCAGTGTGTCTGTTGGAATTTGTGCTAATTGTGACAAAATAGAAATAAAAAAGCTTGGCTTGTACTCGATTGAGGCTAATATCATCCTTACTGTGAAACATGGTGATGGCAGCATCAGTATATAAAGGTGCTTCTCAGTGGCAGGAACTGGGGCTAATACAAATATAGTAATAATAATCCACTGATCAGGTATAACATTATGACCACCTTCCTAATATTGTGTTGGTCCCCCGCTTTTGCTGCCAAAACAGCCCTGACCCGTCAAGGCATGGACTCCACACCACCTGGCACCACGATGTCAGCAGCAGATCCTTTAACTCCTGTAGGTTGTGAGGTGGAGCCTCCATGTATCGGGCTTGTTTGTCCAGCACGTCCCACAGATGCTCGATCGGATCGAGATCTGGGGAATTTGGAGGCCAGGTCGACACCTCAAACTGGTTGTTTTGCTCCTCAAAACTTTCCTGAAGCATTTTAGTTTTGTACTGAAAGAGGCCACAGATATCAGGGAAGCGTCTCCATGAGAGGGTGAACATGGTCTACAACGATGCTTAGGTAGGTGCTACGTGTCAAAGTAACATCCACATGGATGGCAGGACCCAAGGTTTCCCAGCAGAACGTCGCCCAAAGGATCACACTGCCTCCGCCGGCTTGCCTTCTTCCCACAATGCATCCTGGTGCCATGTGTTCCCCGGGTAAGCGACACACACACACCCGGACGTCCACGTGATGTAAAAAAAAACCTGATTCATCAGACCAGACCACCTTCTTCCATTGCTCCGTGGTCCAGTTCTGATGTGCACATGCCCATTGTTGGTGCTTTCAGTGGTGGACAGAGGTCAGCATGGGCACCCTGACTGATCTGCAGCAACAAACTGTGATGCTCTGTGTATTCTGACACCTTTCTATCAGAACCAGCATGAACTTCTTTAGCAGTTTGAGCTACAGGAGCTCGTCTGTTGGATCGGATCACACGGGCCATCAATGAGCCCTGGCCGCTCATGACTCTGACACTGGTTTACCACTGTTCCCTCCTTGGAGCACTTTTGATAGATACTGACCACTGCAGACTGGGACACACCCCACAAGAGCTGCAGTTTTGGAGATGCTCTGACCCGGTCGTCTAGCCATCACAATTTGGCCCTCGTCAAACTCGCTCAGATCCTCACGCTCACTAACTGCTTCTAACATCAACTTTGAGGATAAAATGTTCACTTGCTGCCTAATATACCCCCCCCCCCCCAACTAACAGGAGCTGTGATGAAGAGATAATCAGTGTTATTCACTTCAGCTGTCAGTGGTCATAATGTTATGCCTCGTCGGTGTGTGTGTGTGTGTGTGTGTGTGTGTGTAAATACGTATATGGTAATAGAATAAATTGCCTTTATTTGTCATGTATACATGTACAGGTGTGCAGTATTCCAGCTGTTACGCCCCTGGAGCAAACAGGGTTAAAGGTCTTGCTAAAAGGCAGAACTGGGATTCGAACCCTCAACCTTTGGGTTATAGCCCGAAGCTCCTCCCACTAGGCCACCACTGTCCCACTCTACACTAGAGGTTAATGATGCTGAGAGCAGCAGTGATGATGATCAGCATCACTCTCAGCTACATGCACACATTGTGACATCATCATGATGACATCACCACACTCCACACCTCTGGTATAAGTTGCTGCGTTTCATGTGTTTGTGCTCATTTGATCTGAGACGCCGAGACAGTAAGCAGCATGAACATGTTCTCCTGTTGGACTCTTCCATCTGACCAAGACGAGCCGCACAGGCGGGTAAACCAACCGGAGAAGAAGGTAAAGAAGAGAAAATGGTGGCAGAGACGCCAGAAGGTAGAGATGCAGGACGGGGAGGATGAGAAGGGAAACGGGGTAAAGGGTGAAGAGATGGGGCAAGGAGTGGAGCAGAAGGTTTTAGAGGACCAGGCAGACCAAACACCAAAGATGGAGAAGCAGGGGGTTCTGGGAAAAAACAAATCTGAGAAGAAAGTAAAGAAGAGAAAATGGTGGCAGAGACGCCAGAAGGTGGAGATGCAGGACGTGGAGGGTGAGAAGGGAAATGAGGTAAAGGGTGAAGAGATGGGGCAAGGAGTGGGGCAGAAGGTTTTAGAGGACCAGGCAGACCAAACACCAAAGGTAGAGATGCAGGTGGCCCCACGGGACCTGGTGGAAGAACCAGAACAGGTCGTTGTAAAGGACCAGAGGAGGAAACCAGTAAACAAGGTGGTTCTGGTTTGTGAGATTGAGATGAAGAAGTTAGAGCAGGTGGACCCAGTGGAGCAGGTTGAAGAAACAGAGCAGGTCATCCTGAAGAACCAGTGGATGGGACATGTAAAAAATAAGATTCATTGCATAGAGAATGAGATAAAGAAGAAGGAGAGGCAGGTGGACCCGCTAAACCTGGTGGAAGAACCAGAACTGGTCATCCTAAAGGACCAGGGGAAGGGACAGGTAAAAAATAGGGTGTGTTTTATAGAGAATAAGCTAAAGAAGGAGGAGAGGCAGGTGGACCCGCTAAACCTGGTGGAAGAACCAGAGCTGGTCATCCTAAAGGAGCAGGGGAAGGGACAGGTAAAAAATAGGGTTAGTTTTATAGAGTATAAGCTAAAGAAGGAGGAGAGGCAGGTGGACCCAGTGAATAAAACAGACCAGTTCGTGAAGAAGGAGGAGAGGCAGGTGGCCCCGCTGAACCTGGTGGAAGAACCAGACCAGGACATGAAGAAGGATCCAGCAGCTTTGGAGGACAAAATGTGGAAACTGAAAGAACAGAACCTGGATAGAGGAAGCACTGAAGGTACGTTTGAAGGATTGTATAGATAGATGGTGGTGATCTAATAAAGGTGAACATTAAAAATGGAATTAGGTTTCATTTCTCCATCAGATCCACTGAAGAACGTCTCCGAGGTGTCTTCAAACAAACCAGACCCCCAGCAGCTGCAGGACGACGTTCTTGTTCCCATCGTCGAAGCCCAACCTGGAGAGTCCGGGGCTCTGATGGAGAGCGCGTGTGAAGATAAAGGTCTGGTTTAGATTCAGAAATTGTATACACGCTAGGTGGAGTAACGCTGGAGTTTCCTCTAACACGTGTGCATGTCGGCTCTGTGTTGCTGTGTAGGTGTCCCGATGCCGAAGTCGAGGAGAACCAGCCTGAGAACCAAACGGTTCCAGTTCTTCAACGTCTGAAGCTGAGGTGGTGACGATCCGGAGATCATCCAATCACACGCCGACTTTTCCAACATCAAAATAACAATAAAGTGCCTTCATGAACATGTTGGTTGGTTTGATTTTGTGTACGTTGGGTATTGAGGGTCGACCGATGAATCAAATCAAGGTTTATTTGTCACATACATGGTACACAGTACAACTAGCAGTGAAATGCTTTAGTGACTGCTCCGCCACAGTCATTACAAAAACTACAAAATAGTTAAAAAATATATTATACAAAAAATATAGAATGTTTTTAAAAGTAAGAATTTAGAAACATTAGAAAATTTAACAATATAAAATTACCAATATAAAAAACAATATAAAATTAAAAATTAACAATATAATTAAAAAAAGCAATTTAAAGTAAACATTAGAAAAATTATCAATATAATTAAAAAGAGCAATTTAAAGTAAAGTAAACATTAGAAAAATTATCAATATAATTAAAAAGGGCAATTTAAAGTGACAAGTAGTGCAGAAACTGTGCAACATAATGCTACATAATGCTATACAGATGTGCTAAATAATAAATACACAAATACTAATCTATACATATACATACACTTATATACTCATATACATATACTTATATACACATACATATGTCCAAATATATACACATACATATACGTATAAATTAGATTGTGCAAGTTGTGTAAATTGGTCCTAAATGCTATTTTCGTTGAGGACTCGAATAGCTTGTGGGAAAAAGCTTCTTCTCATCCTCTCCGTTTTGGCTTTTAGAGCACAAAAACGCTTCCCAGATTGTAACGAAGAAAACAGTCCATTACTGGGATGACTGGGGTCCTTTACTATCCTCCTGGCCCTTGTCCAGCACGTTTCCTGTATATGGACTGCAGGTCAGGAAGCTCAGTCCGTAGAGCCGCCCGTCCTGCTTGGTGCTGTTTCCGAACCAGGTTGTGATGTTTCCCGTTATGATGGATTCAATAATGCATGTGTAGAAGTTACAAAGCTCCTTGGATATAGTTTGAAGTCCCTTAAGCGTCTGAGGTGATAAAGACGCTGACGGGCCTTCTTTGCCAGCGCAGTGGTGTGGCAGGACCATGACAGGTCCTCAGAGATGTGAACTCCAAGGTACTTGAAATTGTCTACTCTTTCCACTGCAGTACCACTGATCATAACGAGGTGATAGTTCCTCTCCTGCTTTATGCTGCAGTCCACTATCAGCTCCTTTGTCTTGCTGACGTTAAGGAGTAGATTGTTGTCCTGGCACCAGTCCTCCAGGTGTTTAATCTCCTCTAGGTAGGCCCTCTCATCGTTGTTAGAGATCAGGCCCACCACAACAGTGTCGTCAGCAAACTTGACAATGGTGGTAGAGCTGGAAGTGGCCACACAGTCATATGTGTACAGTGAGTACAGCAGGGGGCTCAGGACACAGCCCTGGGGGGCGCCAGTGCTAAGGGTGAGTGTGGGTGAGATTTTCCTACCCGCACAGCTTGTGTTCTGTCCGTCAAAAAGTTAGAGATCCAGTGACACAAGGATGGATGAAGTCCCAGGTTCTCCAACTTGATGGTTAGTTTAGAGGGGATAATCGTGTTAAATGCTGAGCTGTAGTCAACAAACAGCATTTTAACATAATTACCCCTCCCAGCGTCCAGGTGTGTCAGTGATGATGGTGATGATGATGGTGTGTTGGTGATGGCATCATCTGTGGAGCGGTTGTGGCGGTATGCAAATTGTAGAGGGTCCATAGAGTCCGGAAGTGATGAGGTGATGAAGTCTCTGATGATCCTCTCGAAGCACTTCATCACGACTGATGTCAGGGCCACTGGGCGAAAGTCACTGAGGCAGGCTGGCTGGTTCTTCTTCAGGACTGGAACAATGACGGACTGTTTGAAGCACGCTGGTACGATGCACTGGCTCAGGGATAGGTTGAAGATCACCGTGAACACCGTGAACACAGTTCAGATCGTGTGTTAGCTGATCCGCGCAGGCTTTGATGACTCGGCCGGCGATCCCGTCCGGTCCTGCTGCTTTCCTGGTGTTCACTCTCCTGAAAGCTCTCCGTACATCACTCTCCCTGATGATAAGGGGTCTGACGAGCTCCGTCTGCATGCTGGTCACACCGGTAGCGCTGTTAGCATCGTTAGCGCTGTTGGCGTTGCTGGCTGCAGCCTCGAAGCGAGCGTAGAAAGTGTTCAGTTCGGTTGCCAGAGACGCGTCCGCACTCACCAGTCTGGAGGGTGGGCTTCTGTAGTCCGTGATGGTCTATAGTCCCTGCCACAGGGTTCTAGAGTCACTCTGCTGGAACTGTGTCTCTATTTTCTCCCCGTAGCACCGCTTCACCTCTTTCACCGCTCAGCATACTCCGTAAGACACAGCTTTATATTCCTCCATGTTACCGCTGATGAGCCCCGCGTTGTCGGGCGTTATGACACAGTGACTTACAAGAAGAGCTACAGCGCCACTGGTGTCAATGCCGCCGGTTTGGGGATATAAAGGGCAAACAAAAGAAGCGCCTTTCTGCGCATTCAAACAAAAGATGAATTGGAAAAAGGAGGGAAACTTAGATTACTCTCTTTTAGTTATATTATCTATCTCTTTTTTCTCCGAATTAATAACATTCAACAAAAATAAAAGCGCGGATTCACGCCCGGGAGCTGAGAGGTTAGTGGAGTGCTTTTGTACTTTAATCTCAGTTCTCCAGAGAGTGGGCGTGACCACCCAAAAAGTTACCGAGCACTGCACCGTTTGCTCGTGCCGAAAAAAAAAGGAAAATTACTCCGATCCCCATAGGGAACGAGTAGAGTGCCAGGAAACAGTTTGAAGCTCCCCGCTTCAGTTTAAATGACGGGGAGGCAAAAGGTTTAAAGGATCTACCTCTAGCAACGAGGCGGAATGAAAAAAGAGAGAGTACTGCGGATCCTCTTGTCGAGGAGGAGGCGCAATTAAACGGGAAGAAAGAAAAGCATATCTCCTAGTAAAATCAGGAGAACGCAAAGGAGTCACACACTGACTAAGTCTTTCCCTTTATTGCTTTTATTACCTCGGCCCCTGGGCCTACCGCAAACTCTCTATGAGACCTTGCGTTACCTGTATCCCTGACAACTAATGTGCAAGAGAGCACGAAGGAGGGTGTGACGAGGAAGCCTGACTGAGTGCTATCTTAAATACACGCTCAGCCAGGTGTTCCTCGTGAACGCTGATTGCCCGAGGGTGTTTTGGGAGTTGTAGTTCTGCTCCCTCGGGGCAGGTTACGGGCTGTATGTCCTCTGGTGGCAACTGACGGAATTTCGCGAAGTTGGCTCCCCCTGGTGGGCGCAGAGGGAGTCGGTCGGCCTCCAGCAGCGCGAACATCGGAGCCCGCAGGTTGAGCTGCGGTCTGGCTCCCTCCAGTGGCCGCGGGGTGTGTAGGCCGAGTCCTAACAATGCTAAGTCTAAATTCTGTCATTGTAGCTAAATAAAAAACATTATTAGTTATCTGCCATCATATCTGAGGTAAATGTTAATGTTCTCAATATGACTGACCACACTGAATTATATTAGCATACATGCTAAGTCTAAATTCTGTTATTGTAGCTAAATAAAAACCATTTTAGTTATGTCATCATATCTGTAGAGCAACTGTCTATTTATATATACACAGTATATTGCTAGTTAAGTGCACTTTAAAGTGTGTACCCTTATTCCCGCCTCTGTGTATGTGATTGGAACGCACCCGGCTCACTCGCATGTTCTGCATATCTGCAAGCTGATGTTGCACATAATAAATCAGTTTTGTTTCAGTTAGACAAGAGTCATTTCTTAATTCATAGCACTCGACATGGTGTCAGAAGTTAGTGGACAAAACGAAAGGAAGAGCGAATGCGTCATAAAGACCAAAAGAAAAGAAAAAAAAAGTTTGCCGTGAGTAACGAGTGCTAATAAACTGACAGTTTACACCGCAGCATGGCAGGAGAGTTTCGCAGACCGGACTCCCTTGTATTTAACGAGAATATCGCTGAAAACTGGCGCATTTTCGAGCAGGAATATGACATATTTATCGCAGCTGCACACGCAGACAAACCGCTACGAACACAAGCGTACATCCTGCTCAACCTCGCTGGCCCAGAAGCAATAGAACGCGAACGCTCGTTTGTTCACGCACCAGAGGTGAGAGAAGAAGGTGATAACGGCAATGTTATAACTCCAGCAGAGAACAGAGAAGACCCTGTCTGTCTGAAGAGAAAATTCCGTGAAATATGCGCCCCACAAACGAATGTCACAATGGAACGTCACAAATTTAACACAAGGTCTCAAAGACCAGGTGAGTCCATTGAATCATATGTCAGTGATCTCAAAATCAAAGCTAAAAGCTGCAATTTTGGTGTTTTACAAGAGGAGCTCATCAGAGATAGACTCGTGTGTGGTATCAGTAATGACAATCTCAGAAAAACCCTGCTGCGTGACCCTGACCTAACCCTTGCAAAAGACCTCGTACAAACGGCGGCGATTTGAATATGATGAACACTTTAAGGCTAAAATCAGGACTGACTTCATGGGCATGTGGAATGGGCACATCTCTCATGCCACGATCAACAAAGTCCTCTGTGCAGATCCAGGGCTTCTGAAACAGTGCAAAGAAAAGGGAATGACAATTTACAACTTGTGTCCCTTCTAAAGATCATACAAAGAGAGATGGATGAAGATATTTTTTTTTAAAGAAAGTGCATCATTTTTTTGATGATCCAGCTGGAAATTGAAATATGTGCTTTGTTATCTGCAATATTGGAAAAATAAAGTGACAACGTTCTGGTACAGGAGATGGGCTGTTAATTCCTTACATCATTTTAATTTAAAATAGATATAACATTTAACTCGACTCAAAACTTCTGCACAGCAACCTGGAAGCAAAAGAACAGAGGAGCTCATGTCACCATTGAATCTTGCCCCTGCACACAAGAATTTGACACAACTCCAAGAACAATTGGGTGCAGCCTGCGACTCAAACGACTCGGACGGCATTTCAAAGAAAGAGCCAGCAATTGAAGTGGTACTGACAAAGTTCCAGAGATTTCATGAGGGAAGCAGACCAGACACTAAGAAAAGAGATAATGTCGCTCAGTCAAGGAGTCATGTCACCAAATTTTTTAACTTTATGTGGAATCGATAGAAACACATCAGTAGAGATTTGTCCTTCATTGGAAATCAGGAAAGACTGAAACTGTGGTTTCAGACCCAGGCGACTAAATCAGTAACGACACAGAGGCAATACATATTCAGCGTTCAGAAATTTCTCAGCTACGTACGAGAGTACGACTCGGACAGACACATTCGCATCAGCCAATCCGTCATGAAGTTGGTCCTTTCCACATTGTCCATGGAGCTGAAGTCCCTGAGCAAACAAATAGCCGTTCATCAACAGGTTGTGCACGAGGAAAAAAATGAAAAGGTTCTGAACTCTCTGGAAGTAGAAGTAAAGACCCAGGCCATGGAGACACTGAAGGCATGGAGCACCTTGGGCACGAGCAAGTTCAAAACCTGGAGGGTCAAATGGAGAACGGCGGTCAGCGGGTAAACGGTGGTCATCCGAGCATAATGAGTGAGGAGCAGACCCACACCCAGCAGATTCTGGCCAACGAAGGATCTGCAGGAGAAGGGCTCATGGAAGAGTCACATGAGGGTTCTGGGGCAGAAGAGTCAGATGTTTGGCCTCATGAAAGTGAAGATGAGCTTATGCATCTGCTGTTCTCACCCTTACCAAAAATTGTTCCAGAATCACAAAAGGTAATAACAAAAATGGAATCGGGGGCAAAACTATGTTTCACTTACTCATTTACACAGATGCGTACACTAGATGACCCATCTGTAGAGAGACCTGTGAAGCGAAGAAGAAAAAGAATAAAAGATGTTTCATCCTCATCAGATGATTCCAGTGATGATGAAACCTTAACTCGACTCAAAACTCCTACACTGTAAAAAAATCCTTGTTTGGTTATGTTCTGAGAATGTAAAAATAGATGTTGGCACAACATTAATTATGGAAATAGTTGGTCCAAAATCAAAAAATGTGTTGTGCCGTCAGCTGTAGTAGTTTTACTCTTTAACTTAAAATGTTAGGTTTAGTAAACGAGTACAACTGTTTTCACTCAACATTTCAAGTCCAATGAAAAAAACTAATTTGGGTGAGCAACAGTGAGAATGAGGAAACTTCTGCTTCATGTGCTCCAGAGGGACGTCTTCACACCAGTTTTTATGGAGAGAAGAGGACTTTCAAACAACCGTTTTATATTAACGAGAAGATTTCAAACAAACAGTATCTTAACATAATTACATCTTATTCACGTTAATGTGGAGGGTTTAACGAATCTGAACAACTCTGTGGTTTGTTTGATTTTGAATTGATGAACTGAAAGCTGCACAGAGGACGTTTCCATCATTTTAATATGTTTTTAAATGTAACTCCACATGCCACCACTACTTCTTTTACTTTGGTCTGAATATTAAATAACTATAGACAGAGTCTGTTAAACTGTGATAAAACACCGTATCAAACTAGCGATAGAGTTACTGAATCGATTCGTCTGACTGTTTATTTATTTTCATCTGATTCAAATGATTCATTGGGGCTGTTCAAATCGAGCACCTGCAGCTTGTTGCTGAACTTCACCGTTCCACCTTAAATCAGGTAGCAGTTACATCCAGGGGTTTTTAAAATATACCTCAAATAAAATAGTTTTTGTTATTATTATAGTTAACTCTGTACAGCCTTGTAACATCTGAGTCAAATTAAAGAATCGGTTCCGTAAAACGAACTTTTCACCACTAGCCGTGTCTATTAAGGAACCGACTCTTACACTGTTAGCGAACCGACTCTTACACTGTTAGCGAACCGACTCTTGGACCGTTACTCTGCATTTTACTAAAATATTTTGGAAGTCTGTTGAGTTACTGGATTGTAAATAACGTTAAAGCAGCTGGATGCTGCTGTCAGATGCTTCTGCATCCACATGCGTGTGTGAAACGGTGACTTCACTTTTATAAACGTGGTTAACAAACCCTGGTGTATAGATATTTTTATCTATAATATGTTAATCTCTGGGGAATCTAAGTTAATCTTTCTTACTTCAGTTTGATTTTTACATGCTGACTGATGTACTACAAGTACCATTTTATTAGTATGTCAGTGCTTGTGGTAATATGCAATTTCTTACACATAAATGAGGCTCTGATATTATTATTGTGTTGCAGAGGATACAGAAGCATTACAGGACCACAAAGAACATGAAAACATGGATTCTTGAAGTGGTGAAGGAGAGTGCTGTTTTATCAAGATCACTGTCCAGTGCAGTCCATGTTGCAGTTGTAATTGAAGAAGAAGTAGTAATGGACAACCTGCCCCACTACACTAATGCCTTCAAGACACCAAACCATCCAAACTGGTTTTTATTCCACCTTAAAAATGAGCAATTACATTTAGGTGCTAAGTTGACTTGTAATTTGTAGTTGCCCTTGCACCTTAAAAACTACATTTAGGCTCTACTTACATTTTCTAATGTAAATTGTTTCAATTACACACTATAACACGTATAACTTGTCATTTGTTTGATGCTTGTGAATGCTGAATGTTTAAAAAAAATGTATTGTTTATATGATACATGCAAATAAAATGTATTTGTTAAGAATTTACATTTGCTATGCAGTGTTCACTTATTCAGTATGTTTTACATTTACTTTGATACTAATTAATAATTAACTGGACTAAACAAATGTAGTTGACAGAATTGAAAATTTATTGTTGGACCAACAAGATGTATTTGATGAATTTCATTGACACAACTTATTTTTTTTTAGTTGGTCCTACATTCTATGGTTGTCAGCAGAACTTAAATTATGCATTTCAGAGAACTTAAATTAAGCCAACTAAAAAAATTAGATGCAACAAGTCACTAAGAATTTTTAAGTTGGAGAGACTTGACATTTTTTACAGTGTACTAGAAACCAAATTCCAGAGGTGATGATGTTAATGTTTTGATGGACTTGAACCATGTGTACAGCTTCTACTAGAACACTGATGATGAGGTAGATCATCGTCCTCTCCATAAGTTACCTCACTGGTTACTATGGTTACATATCAATCATATATATCACTGTTAGTCTACAACGCACATGATGAGAAATAATAAATAAATGTTCTTCAATAAAATGTAGTTATTATTTCTTGTCATGTTAGAATTTAATTAACATTAAATTAAAAAGTCAATCATCTCACCATCACCAGCACAAGGTTTATACCTGCTAACTGCTATGCTAATATAAGCTAACTGCTAGCTTTTAACTGTGTGCTAACGGTCTCTACATGAAACCTCAGTTTGAGTTCTTTTTAAATAAATCAGTAAGAGCTTAATGACACCGAGACTGATATTAAAACTGCACATGTGACCTGTATTGTAGCCTATATGCCAAGTTTCTAAAGGCTAAAGCTAAAAGATCATGTCTGATTGGATACTGTATACTACATAGTGAGTACAGTACTAACCACCATAAGTAGTGCACTAATTTGAGAGTAAATGTGTGTTAGGTAAAATATCAAGGTGTCCATAAACTTTTGGTAACTTGTCTTTCTCCTTTGACTTTAGCAGGTTCTGTTCCCCCTCCGAATGTTAACCACCCCAACACCCCTAACCTTTAACCTTGGTTCTGAACATCAGTGCCTGATTTTACAAAAGCTCTTTGGCCAAAACAGCTGAAATGTCAAAAACCTCCCCTGTTATTATCACTCTATATTAATGGCTATGGTTAAATTGTTCAGGTCAGGTGTCCACATATTTTTAGATTTACTTTGATGTAACACATCCACAAGGTGGCAGTATTACATCAGTACGTGACTCATTAGTAAGTACATGAGTGTGTGTGTGTGTGTGTGTGTGTTATGGTTCTTCATGATTTATTTATAGGTGGCAGACTGTTACAACAACAAGTGTTTATTCACATTTCTAAAGGGGTGCAGCATTAATTTCAGAAGTGAAACCAGCCCCCCAACAACCAACCAAAATCAGCTAATTATAATGAGTAGAAGCTAAAGTGAGAGAACATGGGGGTGAAAGTGAGATTTGCATGAAGACGGCTGAGTGATCTGCTTTCTCCCAGAATAGAGCAGCACTTTCACCAGATGTTCAACTTCCTTCATCCAAACTCACTGAAGCACAACACACAGCACTGAATCTCCAGCTAAAGATCTTCTCTCCTAACACTCATCATGATGATGAACTAGAAGAAAAGACCAGACAATGTCCAAAATCAAGCTTTATTTCAGCACAGCAAAACTACAGGAAGAGCAACAGGACACTGAACAGAGGAAAGACAGAAATGCAGCATTGTGTAGAACTGAAACTCCATTGTAGAAGCATGTGGAAGTGTCTCCATGTTCAGTTCTATCTGGGAGCTGCTAGCCTTCACACTGGTTCTTTCTGAATACGACGGGATGATCGACGCCACCGTGAGAGACCTTACAGCCAAACTCCGCCCCCTTTTCCCACTGTGCTTTGCTGAGGGTCAGGGTGCTGCCACGCCTCCAACTGCCCCCTTTCAGTTCTTCTGCTCCGGTCACCACCCCGTCCTGCAGCACTGTGCCGTCCACCGTCCAGCTCACCAGCGCCCCCTGTGGAGAGTAACCAGACAGCAGGCAGAGCAGCGAGGCCGATCCCTCAGACAGCTGCAGAGAGGAGGGAGGGAGCAGAGACACGGACGGCTTCACCGTGGGACCGGCTGTACAGGAGAAACAGAACAAAAAGTCCCATTTAGAAACGTTTCCACATCATTTCCTCCTTACTGCTTATTAAGCATCCAGACTGGAAACCTTCATCTGTGTTCAATCATCAATGCAGTGCTGCTGCACACTGTTCTCACATCACTGCAGTTCAGTAGAAACATCTGCAAGCTTCTGTTAGCACAGATTCAATATCAACTCTTATTACTTTAGCATTCAACACAACTGACTGCAGCACATCCAGATGTAGCTGATTACAGAAATATTCATTGTTTAGCACAAACACACAGCAGCATTCGTCTGGATTTTACATCAGCACCAGTCACTCGTACCAGTTTACACCAAACTTCATCAACCAGAGACCAGCTTTATATTTACCATCAAAAACACCTGCACATTTATTCAGTCTTTAATATTCAGAAACTTTAAGTATTTGGTAACGGTTGAATATTTAGTAATTGTATATACAGTGAAATCTTAACACCATTTGGTTCTGGGCGTGGCACTGAGTTTCAAGGTATTTTCCCCATAAGGATGTTTGTGAAACCTGTTAATGTGTTTCATGGTTCTGTGGAACTGCATATATTTCATTATGTGAATATTTTATTATATATATTAAAAATAATATAATAATATTATATTCCATTACCAACAATTTATTCCTGTAGCAAATGTTGTTTACAATCACCATATTACATTTTTAGCTTCTAACTAATTCTGATCTGGAGTTATAGAAGTAAAAAGAGTCCATGTTGGTCTCCAAAAGCCTCCAAGAAGAAAAACAAGTGGATTAAATTCCTGATGTAACAACACACTGATGTAGATTTGGTCTCAATTTGAAGAGAAGCTCAGGTAAGCAGCGGTTATGATTTTATGATGCTCTGTGGTTGATCTGGGTCGCAGTGCTGCTGTTTATTGTGCACTTTCCTTTTGTAATGATAGCAAAGCATTATCATGATCACGGACAGCATTAATGTGAACAAAGCGACAGTCCCACACAGTTCCAGTTTAAGCTAAAAGTCGAGTTTAAAGGTACAAATTTCTCCACGAAGGGCGTCAAGTTTCAAAGATTTCAAGTTTAGGGGACGTCGAGTTACAAGGTACCACAGTATTTATTGAAGGTTAAATATTCAGTTGCTGTTTATTTATTGTTATTAATATTTTTTTTATTTTTTTTATATGAAGATTAATAAATGATATTAAAAATAAAAATGTTTTTAATGTAGAAGAAATAAAACTGAGTTTGGTTCCTCCACCAAAAGTGTAGCACAGTGATACATTCCAATGAAGCCGTCGTACAAAAACCTCTGTTCCACTCCAGTGATTCCACACACACACACACACACACACACACACACACACACACTACATGCTTCAGTGCTCTGTCAGTGTTTAAAGCTCTGTGAGTTTAACACTTCATGACTGAGAGCTGCTGACCAGCATCTTCACCCACATCAACCATGACCTTCATCTCCATCTTCATCTGCACACTGGCTCTCTGCACTCAAGGTAACACGATGCTTTATGTTCTACTGGTGAGGAGGCTCTGCCATGTGGAGAAGATCCACTAGATGAACTTCAAACTCCACATGGTTCTTCATGTAGTGAACGTCTTTATTATTCTTATTGTTTTTAGGATCCAGAGGTCAGGTGACTGTGACTCAGAGTCCTGCAGTAAAACATGTTGATCCAGGAGCTTCAGTCACCATCAACTGTAAAACAAGTTCTAATGTTTATCGAGATGGTAATGGAGATTGGCTACACTGGTATCAGCAGAAACCTGGAGAAGCTCCTAAACTCTTGATCTACTGGACTAACAACAGAGCATCAGGTATTCCAGATCGTTTCAGTGGCAGTGGATCTGGATCTGACTTCACTCTGACCATCAGTAGATTTGAGACTGGAGATGCAGGAGATTATTACTGTCAGAGTTACCATGTTATCAGTAGTAGTGGTGTCTTCACACAGTGTTATATGGTGGTACAAAAACCTGGGTGAGTGGAAGTGTACAGTAACTGCACTGCTGCAGCTGGGACCGACTGCAGGTGCTGAGGGGGAGGATGTGATACAGTACAATCATTCACTCTGTACAGGAAACACCTCACTCACTCACTACTTCTCCTAAATATAATCTTTATTATTATTAACATAATAACAACCACTTCATCCTGATCAGGGTCACAGTGGTGTAAAGCTGGTATAGATCACAGACACAATTACTTGCTCATTTAGTCCCAGGAGGATGCATTTCACAACAGCCAATCCACATTTTGCATTGCAGAAGTACATCCATCAAGAGGTGAGAATTGAACCCATGTCTCCACAAAACTAGCTGCACCACCATACAGCTTCTATAATGAAATATTAAACATTATGCTGAAACAGGCACGAGGAAGGCAAAACCTTTTATTATTTATTTAGCTCATGTTAATTAAAGATGTTCCAACACTGAGAGGACTTGAGTTTAGAAGAACTCTTAAAAGAGAATTGAACTGACAGCAAGTTCCAAGATGAAGCAATAAACCAGAAGATGGTTCAGTTTAATCATACTGCATACTATAGTACACACTACTATAGGATTAGTATGCAGTATATACTGGGGCAGTAGGACATTTTGAACAGAGCTGCTGGCTTTGGTTGGGATTGGGGGCGGGTCTGGAGGTGGTAACTCCTGCATTGATTGGTGCACACCTTCATACCCAACCAATAGGATTGAACTTCACCTTATTACAGCTAACAATCAGCAGCTGGAGCTCATCTAGTAGAAACTACTTTATCTCCATGTGCTGTTTGATTCAGTTGGTTTGTGACTTGCTGCTGAATTGAGGAGCTACAAGTTACAACCACAAACATAAGAAACACAAATAATAAAAGGAGAAAAAGAATTTGACTTATTGTTATTTAGTTTTAAAATTTGATTTTGTTGTTTTCTCTCTCAGAAGCTGGTTTATGATGTTAGTTTTGGTCTCTACAGAGTTAGTAGTTTGGAGGTTTTGCTCAGATGTGAATAACATGAATCTTTATAGATTTAGTGCTGATTATTCTGAGCCTAAAATCTCATGAGAGTAAATAAGGAGGTTCAGTTTGTTCTCCACCATTTGCTTCATTATTGTGTGTACTGGTTTTACTGGTTGTGTTGGAGCTGAGGCACAACTGCTAAAAATAAATCTTACATTATCAGCTCTATCCTTTCATATTTGTGTTATAAGTGTTGCATAATCACACAATCTTCTTCTTCCTAACACATTACACCTGCTAACAACAGCAATGCTAGTAATGCTAGCTACGTTCATTTGACAACAGAGAAATTCAGTATTCATGACTGGTGTAAAAGTGTCCATCCATTTAGCTTTACTAGAACATTATATACACTTAAAATAAGTGTTCTGAGGGCCATTTTGAAGCTTGGGTTTAATTTTAAACAGTGGAGTTTAGAGTAACAAATTATGACACTTTATGATAATTTCTGTACGATTGAGGGTGTAAATATATTTGAGAGATTTAACAGAATTTCAGGTGGATATTACAAGAGCTTTTCCACAAACAAACACATTTTAACAGGTTGTAAAGATGATCTGATTATAAGATAAAACACAAAATAATGAATTTAGTTTTAGTTGTAAGAAATCAGATCTAGTAAAAGCTCACAAAGAACGAGGTAGTAAAGAAGCTCCTGTTTTAATATTTCAAAAGGCCTTTATTCACACTTGGCTCTACACCATGTATGTACAGTTGCAATTAAATATATTCAACCCCAGAGACAAAATAATAACTGCAGACCTGGATTTTGCTTTAAATGACATGTTTCAGTTAAATGATGCAGCACAGTCAAGGATAGAAATGGATCAGTGACGTGATGTGGATTTTATTTTGTGCTGTAGGAACTTTACAGAAGGACCAGGGCATTTTGAGAAGAAATGTTCTGCTTTCTGTGGTGAGACTGAACTTTCCTACTGAACTGGTCCAGTTATCACAAATCAGTCCTGTAATATCCTGGAATGACCTTCTCATTCTCCAGATTTAAACCATATAAGAAATGTTAAGATTTAAAGTAAGCAGTTGCAGCATGAACATCATCTGATCTTAAGATAAGATAAGATAGTCTTTTTTTATCTCACAGGGGGAAATTTGTAGTGTTACAGTAGCTTTCAAGAATTTCAAGAAGTGTTTACACGTATGTACACATATATTAAAAAGTAAGAATATGTAAAAAATTACAAAAATATAAACAGTATTTATGAAGGAAGTTAACCAAATATTGCACAGTTATTAAAGTGTATTGCACAAAGTGGCTGATCAAATCTGTTGAAGAATGTGTTAAGGTCGTTTGCCCACTGTAAGTCTCCTACAGACTGTCTGTTGGATTCCTTAAGTCCCAAAATTGTTCTTAGGCCCCTCCAGACTCCACTCACATTATTCTGCTGCAGCTGGTCCTCCATTCTCCTCCTGTAGCCATCTTTGCCTTCCCTGATCTTCTTTTTCAGCTCCTTCTGTACACTTCTCATTTCCTCCTTATTTTCTTGATCTAAACGCCCTCTTTCTCTTATTTAGAAGAGCCTTAAGATCCGAAGTAACCCAGGGTTTGTTGTTAGAAAAATGTGTGTCAACAGAGGGGGAATGTAGACAGATATCGCGATAACATACGCAAATAATATGGCCTCATGCTAACGGCTAACAGTTCAATATCCATACTGCAGATTTGATCTTTACTAGTGATGTGTCCGGGGTTACAACATCTATCATTAATAAACACAGCCAGTCCCCCTCCTTTCCTCTTACTGCTGTCTTTAGTCCTGTCCACACGCCGAATCTGAACGCTGTCTAGAGAAACGTTTGCATCCGGTGTTAGTTATGTTAGCCATGTCTCCGTAAACAGCATCAGGCTACACTCACGGTATTCCCGCTGGTGCCGAGGCAACGCCGACAGTTCGTCCATTTTATTGGGTAAAGATCTTGTAGCGTCTCTTCCTGGCGCGACGCTCAGCACCGGCGCGTTTCCCCCGTCTCCATCTCCTCAGTTTCCGCTGAATCTCAGAAAACTTCTCCGGGTTAGCAGCAGTGTTGCTAAGTGCTAACAGCTGTTCTCTGGTGTAAACAATGGATCCATGACTGCGTGAGCTCACCCGATTTGAATGCAAATAGTAATCCCCAAAGCATTAGAAAAAACACGAGTGTGTTGGCCATAATTAACTTAAATTGAAAATAAGTAAAGATAAGAGGTTAAAGAACTTAAATAATGTAGTACATAAAGTAGAAAAAACTGTAAAAAAGCACACATGGAAGACAAACTGCTGCAACTGGCTGCCACTAGAGCGGCGCCGGAACTGGAAGAGAACAATTGATCACAAGCAATTTCCTTAGGTGTCCTGTGAGTTCCCATGTGCTTTTAGTTGATCTACATGGAACCATTTCTGTGTAAAGTTTTGTAGCACACCTTGTACGCATGCAGACCATGGACCATAGGAAGGTAATAGTATAACATCATGAAATTCAAAGGATGAAATATTAAGATGAGAAAGGTTAACAGGAGTGAAGTGCTATTTCCTGGTCAAGGGCAAACCTGTACCACCACCCCTACCAGATCCTCTCAGTGTATGAGAGAAGGTGTAGGTGGAGGATAAGGCTGCTGGTGTAGCTGAGTTCTCTGTGGTGATCCATGTCTCAGTCAGTGCCAGGAAGTCAAGGAAGTGATGATGCAGAAGCTAAGATAATGTCAGCTTTTTGGACAGCTGATTGACAGTTCCAGAGCCCGCCTACCACCACTGTTTAAAATAGCTTGTGATGTCTGTAAGACCTGTGAGATATGAGCAAAGGAATAAGTGAGTAAAACATGCTGAAGTGAGTTTGGTATGTCAGAACTGCTAAAGTTCTTACCGGCACAGATTAAAACAAAAGGTAAACTTAAACAAGAAGCCAACCTTAACCAAGAGCAGAAGTGTACACAAATGGAAAACACCAGCGCTTCTCGATTCCCAACCAGCACTTCTCGACGTTTGTCACACTGCTACTTTTCACAACCAGCAGTGAATGCAGGGAGGAAACAGGAGGAAGTTGTAAAGTGCTGTGTGGTATCATGAGGGCTGGTGGAGGGCTGGGTGGTAGCTTGAGTGCTGGTGGAGGGCTGGGTGGTAGCTTGAGTGCTGGTGGAGGACTGGGTGGTAGCTTGAGTGCTGGTGGAGGACTGGGTGGCAGCTTGAGTGCTGGTGGAGGGCTGGGTGGTAGCATGAGTGCTGGTGGAGGGCTGGGTGGTAGCTTGAGTGCTGGTGGAGGGCTGGGTGGTAGCTTGAGTGCTGGTGGAGGACTGGGTGGCAGCTTGAGTGCTGGTGGAGGGCTGGGTGGTAGCTTGAGTGCTGGTGGAGGACTGGGTGGTAGCTTGAGTGCTGGTGGAGGACTGGGTGGTAGCTTGAGTGCTGGTGGAGGGCTGGGTGGTAGCATGAGTGCTGGTGGAGGGCTGGGTGGTAGCTTGAGTGCTGGTGGAGGACTGGGTGGTAGCTTGAGTGCTGGTGGAGGGCTGGGTGGTAGCTTGAGTGCTGGTGGAGGACTGGGTGGTAGCATGAGGGCTGGTGGAGAGCTGGGTGGTAGCTTGAGTGCTGGTGGAGGACTGGGTGGTAGCTTGAGTGCTGGTGGAGGGCTGGGTGGTAGCTTGAGTGCTGGTGGAGGGCTGGGTGGTAGCTTGAGTGCTGGTGGAGGACTGGGTGGTAGCTTGAGTGCTGGTGGAGGGCTGGGTGGCAGCTTGAGTGCTGGTGGAGGGCTGGGTGGTAGCTTGAGTGCTGGTGGAGGACTGGGTGGTAGCTTGAGTGCTGGTGGAGGGCTGGGTGGTAGCTTGAGTGCTGGTGGAGGACTGGGTGGTAGCATGAGGGCTGGTGGAGAGCTGGGTGGTAGCTTGAGGGCTGGTGGAGGGCTGGGTGGTAGCTTGAGGGCTGGTGGAGGGCTGGGTGGCAGCTTGAGTGCTGGTGGAGGGCTGGGTGGTAGCTTGAGTGCTGGTGGAGGACTGGGTGGTAGCTTGAGTGCTGGTGGAGGGCTGGGTGGCAGCTTGAGTGCTGGTGGAGGGCTGGGTGGTAGCTTGAGTGCTGGTGGAGGACTGGGTGGTAGCTTGAGTGCTGGTGGAGGGCTGGGTGGTAGCTTGAGTGCTGGTGGAGGACTGGGTGGTAGCATGAGGGCTGGTGGAGAGCTGGGTGGTAGCTTGAGGGCTGGTGGAGGGCTGGGTGGTAGCTTGAGGGCTGGTGGAGGGCTGGGTGGCAGCTTGAGTGCTGGTGGAGGGCTGGGTGGCAGCTTGAGTGCTGGTGGAGGGCTGGGTGGCAGCTTGAGTGCTGGTGGAGGGCTGGGTGGCAGTTTGAGTGCTGGTGGAGGGCTGGTGGAGGGCTGGTGGAGGGCTGGGTGGCAGCTTGAGGGCTGGTGGAGGGCTGGTGGAGGGCTGGGTGGCAGCTTGAGGGCTGGTGGAGGGCTGGTGGAGGGCTGGGTGGCAGCTTGAGGGCTGGTGGAGGGCTGGGTGGCAGCTTGAGTGCTGGTGGAGGGCTGGGTGGCAGCTTGAGGGCTGGTGGAGGGCTGGTGGAGGGCTGGGTGGCAGCTTGAGGGCTGGTGGAGGGCTGGGTGGCAGCTTGAGGGCTGGTGGAGGGCTGGTGGAGGGCTGGGTGGCAGCTTGAGTGCTGGTGGAGGGCTGGGTGGCAGCTTGAGTGCTGGTGGAGGGCTGGGTGGCAGTTTGAGTGCTGGTGGAGGGCTGGTGGAGGGCTGGGTGGCAGCTTGAGGGCTGGTGGAGGGCTGGGTGGCAGCTTGAGGGCTGGTGGAGGGCTGGTGGAGGGCTGGGTGGCAGCTTGAGGGCTGGTGGAGGACTGGGTGGCAGCTTGAGAGCTGGTGGAGGACTGGGTGGCAGCTTGAGGGCTGGTGGAGGACTGGGTGGCAGCTTGAGGGCTGGTGGAGGACTGGGTGGTAGCTTGAGTGCTGGTGGAGGACTGGGTGGTAGCTTGAGTGCTGGTGGAGGACTGGGTGGCAGCTTGAGGGCTGGTGGAGGACTGGGTGGCAGCTTGAGGGCTGGTGGAGGACTGGGTGGTAGCTTGAGGGCTGGTGGAGGGCTGGGTGGTAGCTTGAGGGCTGGTGGAGGGCTGGGTGCATGGTTGCATGGCCATGTTCTCCAGCTTGATGCGGACAGCATATCAGCCCTCAGGGAAGTGCTCTATATATGTCCAGAAAGCCCTCTTGTTTTCTGCATGGTTTCTGTGATCTTTTTTCCCCCAGAAGATTTATGTCATGGCAGCAACAAGGTATCCAGCATAGCCAAGAGCATTTTCCACCACCTACTTGAAGGTCTGACCATGGAAAACCCAAAACTCATGCTGACCCAAAACATGGATAGCATTCCTTGTATCTCCATCTTCTTAAGTGAAATGGCCCATGGCTTCTTTCTATTCTCTTCTTTGACTGCTAAGGCTTGTAGGGACATTACATTCTGGTTTACATTACAGACTGTGGACAATACTGTAATTTCCTCTAGAACAAGGTATCAAACCACTCGAAATATCTTTTCTATGGTTATCTTTGTCAATACCACAAGTTAGAATTAAGTCTAAGGTATGTTTACAGCAGTGAGTGGGTCCTAATATATTTTGGGTAACACCTACAGATTCTGAAATGCAGTCAAACATGATTTTAAGTGGAACATGATCATGCTCATAATGAATATTAAAGTCTCCAACAATTAAAGCCTTTTTTAGTTGATAATTTGGAAAGAACCAGAGGAATGGACACCATCCTGCTTCAAAAGACCAGGCCTTCCCTCAAAAGTGGAACAGTTATGTACAAAAGCAAGGCTGTTTTCTGAGCACCATTTAGACATCCAGTGGTTCAGCTACAACAACCTGCTGTAGGTTTCGCCACTGGGTCGAATCGGTAAGGGGCCAGAGCACACTACTGCTTCAGACATCGACCTAGCTAACTCACACACCTCTTTAACATTACTCTTAGTAACCTCAGACTGCCGTAAACGAACATCATTAGTGCCGACGTGGATAACAATCTTCGAAAATCTACGATTAGCATTAGCCAGCACTTTCAGATTTGCTCTGATGTCAGGCGCCCTGGCCCCCGGAATACAAGTGACTATGGTTGCTGGTGTCTCTATGGGGGTTACAATACACACGTGTCGGAGCTGAGAATCTCCTATAACCAGAGCACTTACATTAACAGGCTGCTCAGCGGATGGCTCACTGAGTGGGAAAAACCTGTTGGACACGTGCAACTGAAATGTTTGGTGCTTTGCCCTACGACTATGTCGCCGAGACGTCACCCAGTCGCCCCGCTGTGAGGACTCTAATGCCGGAGTCTGGGGTTCTACACCTGAACTACTGGCATTCAGGACTGCTACAGCTAAATCTAAGCACTCACTACTAGTAGTCTGTTCTAACGCCCGAATGCGCCCTTCTAACACTGAGATCTTCTCCGTCAGACTAACAACTAATCTGCACTTATCACATATAAAATTATCAGTAACGACGGAGAAAGAATAAATGATCATGTTGCACTCGACACGGTTACAGAGCTCCTGCTTAGCTTTAGAAGAAGAGTTGAAGTTGATGTTTAAGTTGGATCCACCGGCGCTTCTGCTGGTAGTCACAGAAAAACGGCTTTAATTCCGGATGAAACAGGTGTTGATAAGCTGGATTACAAAAACAAACACAAACAAACGCTCTTCGTTCGGACAAAACTGGCTGTAATTCTTGAGGAGAAAGGTGTTTATGCACTGGTGTACAAAACAAATAAACAGCACACGCTTCCTACTGACAGAAAACGGTTTTAATTCTCCACAAAACAAAGGTGTTTATGTGCTGGAGTACAAAAACAACTAAACACAAACGCGCTTCGTGCAGACAGAAAACGGTTTTAATTCTGGACAAAAAAAGGTGTTTATGTGCTGGAGTACAAAACAAACAAACAAAAACAGGCTTCGTTTGGATGCCGGTAGCAGAAGTTTCCTAGTAACAGACTTCGAAAGCAAGCACGGAATTACGTTAGTAAACACAAGCACTTTTTTACGATACACAAAATAAAACTCTATATTAACTACAAGCGGAAGATTAACGTTTAAATTATACGTTTAAAATATTCGTATGTAAAAAGTTATTTAGCTAGTGGCTACAAACAAACAACTAACTAACAATCAACTAGGCTACAGTCTCAGTGTGCGTACCACCGGAAACGGAAATGGGTTGGATTTGTTACCATTGGTTGACTTAGTGAGTGGACCGACCCAATCAAGTTGCAAGTCGGACCATGGGGAAGCCCCTCCCCATGTAGTGGGTTGAATTTGGCAGCACACCAGACAGCCTTTGATACAATCTGTCATGTCTATTTTGTCTAAGTCCTGATTGGTGGGACCCTGGGTGTGGTAAAGACTGGGTGTTTGGTTGCTCCTTTAAGAAGAAGCTTCCCTAGCCTGGTTTGGAGAAGCCCTGGAACTTCCCAATCGGTTGGTCACCTTTGTCCTTCATTAAGTGAGCTCTACCAGAGCTTTAATGGGTTTTTTGTGGTAACTCTGTGTGACTGCCGGATGTCCCACAACTCTTCCTCTGCCTCGGTCAACTCTTGCTCTGCTTTTAATCACTGATGTTGGGAGGTTGCTACGCTGCTTTAGTTTCTATCATTTCCCTGTCTAGACTGGCCTGTTGTTCCTCAGGTGTTCTATTTAAGACTGGGCATGTTAGAGCAGTCCATCAGCACTAGCAACTTGTCCTAGTTTCTTATTCTTTCCTCTAGCAGTGCTTATCTCACATTTAAGTTCTGCATTCCTTTTTTTGGATGCATATAGCTCTTGACTGGTCTTGAAGAGTGCATGTTCCAATCCCTCTATTTTACTGGTGAGAGCTACATGCTTTTGCTCATGGGCCTTGCATTTTGCTTATTGCCTGATTTAGTTCCTGGGAACGGTTTCTGGACTGGGTGACCAATATGATGGCCATTTCACTTAAGACTTTGTCCTTAAGGTCACTTCATGAGTACTGTCAGAGAGGTTTTATTGTCATTTCAGCTACATACAAGTACATATTGAAACGAAACAGCGTTCCTCTAGGATCACGGTGTAACACGGTACAAAAAGTGCAAGACAATACAAAACAGTGTAAATACAACAATAAATACAAAAAATCTTATAATAAATAACTACAAAAGATATTCCTAATTATCCCTAATCTAAACAAGTAATTAGAAGACAGGACTAAAGACAAGTGTTAGTACATGATGGTGAATAGATGGTACAATGGTTCATGAGGTAGTGACATGTTGTACATTAGCAGCGTAAAATTGGCAATGCCGATAAGGTGCCTAAAAAGTAAATAAGGTGCAAAAATACAAGTAAGGTGCAGAAATTACTTCTGCAGTTCCAGGAGGTGTGCAAAAAATGCAAGTAACATAGTCAATACAGTTCAGTGTGTGGCAGCAGAAAATTTCCGGAGGAAATTGTTATAGTACTGAATTGAGGAGTCTGATTGCCTGAGGGATAAAACTGTTACACAGTCTGGTTGTGTTAGTCTGGATGCTGCGGTATCGTCTCCCAGACGGGAGCAGAGTAAAAAGTCCATGTGATGGATGGGTTGGATCGTCCACAATGCTGAGAGCTTTGCGGATGCAGCGGGTGTTAAAAATGTCCGTGAGAGATGGAAGAGCGACCCCGATGATCTTTTCAGCTGTCCTCACTACTCGCTGGAGAGTCCTGCGGTCCGATGCAGTACAATTTCCGAACCAGACAGTGATGCAGCCGCTCAGGATGCTCTCGATTGTTCCTCTGTAGAACGTGGTGAGAATGGGGGGTGGCAGATGAGCTTTCCTCAGTCTTCTCAAAAAGTATAGACAATGCTGGGCTTTCTTGGTGATAGAACTGGTGTTGAGGGTCCAGGTGAGATTCTCCTCCAGATGAACACCGAGAAATTTGGTGCTCTTGACGATCTCAACAGATGAGCCGTCGATGTGCAGTGGGGAGTGGTCCCTTGGTGTCTTTCTAAAGTCAATGACCATCTCTTTGGTTTTATCCACGTTCAGAGACAGGTTGTTGACTTGGCACCAGTCCGTTAGATGTCGTATCTCCTCTCTGTACGCTGACTCATCGTTGTTGCTGATGAGTCCCACCACAGTTGTGTCGTCTGCAAACTTAACGATGGAATTCGAGCTGTGCATTGCTGTACAGTCGTGCGTAAGCAGAGTAAACAGCAGTGGACTGAGCACACAGCCTTGGGGAGCGCCGGTGCTCAGTGTGGTGGTGCTGGAGGTGTTCTTACCGATCCGGACGGACTGAGGTCTCTCAGTCAAGAAATCCAGGATCCAGTTGCAGAGAGAGGTGTTCAGGCCCAGCGTGCTCAGCTTTCTAATTAGATGCTGAGGAATGATGGTGTTGAATGCTGAGCTAAAGTCTATGAACAGCATCCTGACGTAAGTGTTCTTTCTGTCCAGGTGTGTAGAAGCCAGGTGGAGTGTAGTGGATATGGCGTCGTCCGTTGAGTGGTTAGGACGGTACGCAAACTGCAGTGGGTCCATGGTGGGAGGCAGTAGGGTCTTAATATGCCTCATGACTAGTTTCTTGAAGCACTTCATGATGATAGGCGTGAGTGCTACGGGACGATAGTCATTGAAGCATGACACAGATGACTGCTTTGGCACGGGTACGATGGTGGTCGTCTTGAGGCACGTTGGAACGATGGCGCTGCTCAGGGAGATGTTGAAGATGTCAGTGAATACATCTGAAGGCATCACTGTCACAGACGGGTGGAGTCGTCCTGTAGTTGGTGATGGCCTGGATGCCCTGCCACAAGCGCCGTGTGTCACCGCTGTTCTGGAAGTGGCTGTGGATGTTCTGGCCATGTGCGCGCTTTGCTTTTCGGATTGCCCGGGACAGTCTGGCTCTCGCTGTTCTCAGAGCCGGCTGGTCACCTGCTTTAAAAGCGGAGTCTCGGGCCCTCAGCAGTGCACGCACCTCTGGAGTCATCCACGGCTTCTGGTTGGGTCTGGAAGTGATGGTTCTAGTGGTAGTGACGTCCTCAATGCACTTGCTGATGTAGCAGGTCACTGAAGTCGTGTACTCCTCTAGATCAGTGTAATAGCCGTATGTTGCAGCCTCCCTAAACATGTCCCAGTCAGTGCACTCAAAACAGTCCTGAAGAGCAGAGATGGATCCTTCTGGCCAGGTTTTCACCTGTTTCTGTACAGGTCTGGAGCGCCTGACGAGTGCTCTGTATGCTGGGATTAGCATTACAGAGATGTGGTCTGAGTATCCGAGGTGGAGGCGGGGCTCCGCCCGGTATGCACCGGCAATGTTCGTGTAAACATTATCCAGCGTGTTCACATGCTGATGGAATTTAGGGAGAACAGACTTGAGATTTGCATGATTAAAATCCCCAGCGATAATAAACAGTCCGTCTGGATGAGTGTTCTGCAGTTCGCTGATGGCTCTGTAAAGTTCGCTCAATGCTTCCTTCGCGTTCGCGCTGGGCGGAAGATACACCGCGACAATAAGCACGCTGGTGAATTCCCGTGGTAAATAAAAAGGTCTGCATCTAACAATAGCAAATTCCACCATCGGAGAACAGTACGCCACAACAAGCACAGAGTCCTTGCACCATTCGGTGTTAATGTAAACACTCGTGTTTTACCGGACTGAGCTGCATTTCTATCGGCGCGATACGATGCTAGCCCGTCTAGCTGAATGGCACTGTCTGGAATGTTGTCGCTAAGCAGCCATGTTTCAGTGAAAATTAAAACACAACAGTCCCTGTACTCACATTGGGTAGTTCGCTGAAGTCTGATACAGTCAAGTTTATTCTCCAGAGAGCATGCATTTGCGAGGAATAACGACGGTAGAGCCGGCCGGCTTGGGTTAGCTTTTAGCCTAGCACGGACCCCGGCTCGCTTTCCACGCTTCTGCTTCCTCGAGCACCGCTTGCGGCGCCCCCTCCCCTGGTCACCTGCTTCAGGTAACACCGAGGACTGCAGGCCTGGTTCGCAAAGTAGGCAGAGTTCATGCAGAGTTCGCAGCAGATCATCTTGCAGGTTGGTTTCTGACTGTTTTCTCAATTGTAGCAGTGTCTGGCGGTTGTAAACTAAGTCAAAAGTGGTTTCCATACGTTTATAAACAAAACTGTCCTAAACAAACTTACAAACTTTTCCTGAAAACAACAAAAAAACACAGTTTTTCGACCCCAGAGCGGCCGCTGCGTGTTAACGCGCCGCCATCTTGGATCTACCATGAACAAGTAGGCGCTTGATGACATACCGGAATGGAGCTAAGCTCGTCCTCTGCGATAGTGTTTTTTAACCGATCGGACATGTAAAGCCACATTCTGTGAATGGCAGGGTCTCGGTCCTGAAGTTTGACCAGGTCCGAATCCGAGAAAGCTGGGGCAAGTGCGAGTGTCTCGGGAACCGGGCAGCTGGCTGAGGCTGCCCGTGCCCGTGTAACAGCAGAAACAGTAGGGGCTGGGTGGGCCAGGAGGGCGGGCATGGTCGAGTGTCCACGGAGTGCCTTTTTCAGCTCCCACTTTAGCCCAGTGGTCAGCAAGGCTATTAAGATCCTTGTCCTGCTCTGGGATCTTGGAGTGCCCTTTCACTTTCTTCCAGTATACCAGCATATAATTCATGTCCACTATGTGTTCACAAGCCATGAAGAGTTCTCTACACTCAAAAAAATAATTCGTTGGATTTACTTAATCCAGTTATGTCAACAATTTCCACCTAACTGAGTTGTGTTAGATATAATTAAATCATATTAATAAGCTTCAAATACCTAACTTTTGTAAAACCAACATTACTTTATTAAGTAAAACCAACATAACTATATTAAGTAAAACCGATGTGACTGTATTAAGTAAAACCAACATAACTCTAATATGGTTAGCTCAGTTTTAATTAATAGGTCTGTGTCTAGCTAACTAAACTGACAAACATAAACTCAACAAAATTATTTTTCTTTTGCTTTACTTGATTGTGTTGATTAATGACAACAGAAATATATTTCATTGTACTAACTTAACTCACTTATGTAAACGTAACATAACTGTTGGACCTCCGATACTCAACTGAATTTAGTAAAACTAACTGTACTTTGTATTTCCAACTGGTTAATTAACTGGTTTAAACAAGTGGGGAAACTACTAAACTTTGTTTTACTTAAATGGTTTTCATTCCAACAATGGTAGTAATTTTAAGTGGACTTACTAATTCTAGGGGATTTGGCAACAATGAAAGAAATATACAAAATGGTCAGCCTTTCAGTCTAACAACCATTAGCAGAACTGTCACAAATGTTTTAAACAAACCTTAAACTTGTTTGACTTTTAATGGCACACACATATCACTTGCACAAACCAAAAACTTAAGCTTTCCAACTTTTGAAAAACTTTTAATTTCAGGAAACTGTAAAATCAAACAGTTTTAGTTTGTAAAAAAAAACAAAAAACAAAAAAAACACTTTATTGGAACAATTTTAAATTAGAGTAAACAAAAAACAATATTCATATGAATGATAAACCAATGTAATTTGCCACATAGAAAATACACTATATTGCCTAAAGTATTCACTTGCCTGCCTTCACACCCATTTGAACTTGAGTTAATCCTGAAAAACTTACCATATAGAAGCATTTTGTACTTTACAATTACTGAATGTAGCCCATATGTTTCTTCAATGGTCAGGATGTGGGGGGACAGGACCACCACAGAGCAGGTATTATTTAGGTGGTGGATGATTCTCAGCACTGCAGTGACACTGACATGGTGGTGGTGTGTTATGCTGGTATGAGTGGATAAGACACAGCAGCACTGCTGGAGTTTTTAAATACCGTGTCCACTCACTGTCCACTCTATTAGACACTCCTACCTAGTCGGTCCACCTTGTAGATGTAAAGTCAGAGACGATCGCTCATCTATTGCTGCTGTTTGAGTCACTCATCTTCTAGACCTTCATCAGTGGTCACAGGACGCTGCCCACAGGGCGCTGTTGGCTGGATATTTTTGGTTGGTGGATGATTCTCAGTCCAGCAGTGACAGTGAGGTGTTTAAAAAACTCCAGCAGCACCGCTGTGTCTGATCCACTAATACCAGCACAACACACACTAACACACCAGCACCATGTCAGTGTCACTGCAGTGCTGAGAATGATCCACCACCTAAATAATACCTGCTCTGTGGTGGTCCTGTGGGGGTCCTGACCATTGAAGAACAGCATGAAAGGGGGATAACAAAGTATGTAGAGAAACAGATGGACTACAGTCAGTAATTGCAAAACTACAAAGTGCTTCTATATGGTAAGTTTTTCAGGATGAACTCAAGTTCATATGCGTGTGAAGGCAGGCAAGCGAATACTTTTGGCAATATAGTGTACTTCAAAATAAAATAAATAATAATAATAAAGTAAACAAATTCCTCTTTTTTTCTTTCCTCACCTTCAGTGGTGTAAAAAAAAAAGAAACCCTGAAAAATTTCAAAAGATTGACATCTGAATGTTTTAACGGACTTTAGAATGTTCACGAGAGAGAGAGAGAGAGAGAGAGGGAGAGAGGATAAGAGTAACAATTAAAAACTACTTGAGGTTGCATTTTTATGTCTGTTGGAAAGGGGAAAAAAACTGAAGTGGAGATTACCAGAGAATGGCATGAATAAGAGGGCAATAAGGTATTTCTTGAAAATGTAGCAGGAATACAAGGGTAAGAGAAACCTTATGGTTGACATACGGCGATATAGAGTGAGCCTGGAGTGAAAGTCATGAGCACCAAATTAAATTTTACATTACTGATGATTGATGAACAGCCAGAACTTCATCAAAACAGCACATGTTTAAACCAACATGTCATGCTAAACAGATCACAAACAGCAATGTAAAATTTGAATGTTAATTTGGTGCTCGTGACTTTCACTCCAGGCTCACTCTATATCGCCGTATGTCAACCATAAGGTTTTTCTTACCCTTGTATTCCTGCTACATTTTCAAGAAATACCTTATTGCCCTCTCAGGCCAAATAAAATGGCGACTGCATTTGCACTTGAGATGTCTGCCATTCAGTTCCATCACAACATTCGGAGATCATCAAGTGTACTTGAGGTTTGTTGGGTAGCTCAAGTCCAGGGAGTACATGAGGCCAAATAAAATGGTGACTGCATTTGCAATGTTACCAAGGTCACCTCCACACCTTTAATGATAATTCTAACATCTTTCAGCTCATCTGTGGGTTCTGCACCTTCCTGCTTTATGGCAAATATTCCTAGGATTGTCTGCTCCATCTCCTGGTTTTCCTCAACATCCTCAAAAAAATTTTCATGCCATTCTCTGGTAATCTCTACTTTAAAGTTTTTTTTCCCTTTCTCCAACAGACATAAAAATGCAAACTCTCAAGTAGTTTTTAATTGCTACGCTTATCCTCGCTCTCTTTTATGAACATTCTAAAGTCTGTTAAAACATTCAGACATCAATCATTAGAAACTAAGACCATGCCACTCCCTACAACACATAACAGTTCAACATATGGATCCAACATTTTTTTTTTTTTAGCTCCAAGCCTTCATTGCAACTTGCAATGTGATGTTTACACTGTCCCTTCAAACAGTTTGTTTTTGAGCCTTTCTTGAGAGATGTCTGCCATCCAGTTCCATCACAACTTTTTGTAGAACCTCAAATGTGTACTTTTTGTTGGGTAGCTCAAGTCCAGGGAGTACATGAGGCCAAATAAAATGGCGACTGCATTTGCAATGTTACCAAGATCACGAAGCACCTCCACACCTTCAATGATAATTCTAACATCCTCCACCTCATCTGTGGGTTCTGCACCTTCCTGCTTTATGGCAAATATTCCTAGGATTGTCTGCTCCATCTCCTGGTTTTCCTCAACATCCTCAAAAACAGAACAAATATACCTTTAGCTAAAAGATGCACACCACAAAACAAAAAAATCTGTTGTCAACCATGGATATGAAACTATTACAAAAAGTTACATTTGAGAAACTTAACTGTAACATTTATAAATTATATCTTCAAAAAATGCAAAAAAATTTTAGTAAGTAAGATGGGATTTTACTATGAAAGCACAGGTTTGGAACATTTTTGTCCTAAACAGGGAGGGATAGAGGTGATTTACTAAAACCCCATTTAAAAATCCTCATAGAGAAAATAGTCATAAATTACAGAATGACAACTTCAATGGTCTATAAGTTATGCTAAATACTTCTAATCAATAATTTGCAAGATGGCATTATACTTACCATAACTAAAGAGCCACAAAACACCTTCACAAAACTTGTGGTTAGAAAAGAGCTGAAGCTAGAAAACATACAAAACAAGCACAATTTTACACTCTGTATTACATTAATACCTGACAAGGTAACAATTTATAAGGATTAAGGCCAGGATGAGAGTTATAATAGAGAAGTATAATGTGAATATACTTTTGTCCATATAATGTATATTTGGAAGCTGTAATTGAAAAGCTCAATAGTGTTTTCACAAGCTAGTTAACATTGGCTAGCTAATGTGTGCCGAGTCTAAAATTATGCGGGTAATGTACTCTAAAACTATCAATATCAAAGTCTAACCACATATTCACTAAACAAACTATGTTAGAAAGACATACTTACAAAGATAAGTATTCGGATGTAGCTCGATTCTCAATCTCACTGCTTTTTACCAAGCTCTCATCCCTCGCCATCCCACATTCATTAGAAGAGCTTCTGAGCATGCGTGGTGTCTGTCCTGCGGGAAATCGTCCAATTCACTCAGAACTGTTGCGTTGCCTCAAAATAAGCGACTTTTGTATAACTTCAGATTACAATAAAACTGCCAAAGTGGACTCGGCTTAAACGGCTAACACAGTTCATTAAACCACATAAACCATTTGCATCTTGGATGCTTTTGAAGACACTTAATTCAACTGCATTATCAATAAAATGCACAACGTTGCCGTTAACAACATTAACGTTTCTCAAAATTGAGAAAAGACTGACCTGTTTAATGCTGCTAGCTAGTAGCGCTAGCTTTGTTGGCGATTCACACAATGCACGAAAAATATAAGTAACTGGATATAAAAATTAAATATACATTACATGAGGTTACAACATGCACTGGGATGTGACCGAAATGGTTTAAAATACTTTAAATGCGAATTCCAAGTGCAAACTGAGCGTTTGAAAACCGCTAATGCTAACTTTGCTAATAGGCTAACTAGTCTGGTATCTGTTTACACAGGGAGGTTTCGCTTATCAAAATGACCCATATCATACAAAACGCTGTTAATAAAACAGCTACTACAGCTCAGAATTATACATAAATATGACAAATACTCACCGCACTTGCACAGCTTCCCTCCAAAAGAAAATTGCCTCGCTGAAGAGAGCTCACAGACAGCCACGAATGCCCCGGATGTAGAGAGTAACGAAGCCTGTTGAGTTTACTTCACAGTGTTGCATTGACCAAACATGCACATATTAAGTCAATCTGACAACCCAACTGTATTTAATAGAAACAACACAACTGACTCAAGTTTCACTCACCAACACAAATGTGTTAAGTTACTTCAATGAAAGAAACCCGAGTAAAAGCAACAACAGCATGAGTTTAGTTTTTTGAGTGTATGCTTAACAGGTTTCTTGTTTGAAGTTGTGAACCCATTGCCCTTCCAAACAGCTAGGTGGCAAGTAAACCTAAGACGTGCATAGTTGAAATCTGTGCAGATCACTAATGTTATGATCCCCTTTTCTAAAGCCAAATGAAGATTTGCATACTGCGAAGATTGAGGTCCCAATTTAAACATCTTTGGTTCATAGGGTTTGTCATTGAGCCACACTACACCTACGCCTGCCCATGAACAACCATCCACATAAGCTGTGATCATGCCCTCGCAACTGTTTTGATCAAAGTATTTATGGTTAGCCTGTACCAGTTGGGGTTTTTGTGCGACCGGCTTCGCGTCCGCTGGGACGTCATCATGGCAACATTGACAAGCTTCTAGACCTGTGCTTAGGTGGGACTTTAGATTCAGGGCACACCGAACCTCCACATCAAAGCTCTGCAGAGCCATCAACCAGGATGCCACATGGGCATTGGTTACCGTGCCCTCTCTAATTCACTGGCTGGTGAGGAAAGTCACTGGTTGATGGTGGGTTTCCACAATCACTTTCTGACCAGCGATGTAGTTAGAAAAGTGTTTGACAGCCCACACAGAGGCTAACAATGCTTTTTCACTGTTTGTGTATTTGAGCTCTGAGGCTGTCAAGGTTTTGCTGGCATATGCTACTACTCGTTTGTCTTGGTCATGGCGTCGATACAGACCAGCACTCATGCTGTGTTTTGAAAATCCAGCCTCTAGATATGGTCTGGGTACACGAGACAAGGTGCAGTGCACAGCTTGTCCTTCAGAGCTTGCATGGCTCGTTCTTGGGGTGGTCCCCAAGTAAACGGGAAATTCTTTTTTTAGCAAGTCCTATAATGGCTTGGCTAATTCTGCATAGCTTTTGATAAATCTGTGGGAGTAATTACAAACTCCCAGGAAACTGTGGAGTTCAGAGATGTTAGTGGGTGCCTTAATGTTAGATACACCCTGTATGCGACCCACTTGCGGTTGTACCCCATCCGGACCCACAAGAAGACCCACGTAGTTCACCTTGGTTTAACACCACTGGCCTTTAGAGAGAGAGATCTTGGCTCCAGCCACCGTAAGTTGGCCAAGCACATGGTCTAACTCTTCCAGGTGGGTGTCTAGAGTATGGTTTCGCATCAACACATCATCCACATATACAGTGTATCACAAAAGTGAGTACACCCCTCACATTTCTGCAGATATTTAAGTATATCTTTTCATGGGACAACACTGACAAAATGACACTTTGACACAATGAAAAGTAGTCTGTGTGCAGCTTATATAACAGTGTAAATTTATTCTTCCCTCAAAATAACTCAATATACAGCCATTAATGTCTAAACCACCGGCAACAAAAGTGAGTACACCCCTTAGTGAAAGTTCCTGAAGTGTCAATATTTTGTGTGGCCACCATTATTTCCCAGAACTGCCTTAACTCTCCTGGGCATGGAGTTTACCAGAGCTTCACAGGTTGCCACTGGAATGCTTTTCCACTCCTCCATGACGACATCACGGAGCTGGCGGATATTCGAGACTTTGCGCTCCTCCACCTTCCGCTTGAGGATGCCCCAAAGATGTTCTATTGGGTTTAGGTCTGGAGACATGCTTGGCCAGTCCATCACCTTTACCCTCAGCCTCTTCAATAAAGCAGTGGTCGTCTTAGAGGTGTGTTTGGGGTCATTATCATGCTGGAACACTGCCCTGCGACCCAGTTTCCGGAGGGAGGGGATCATGCTCTGCTTCAGTATTTCACAGTACATATTGGAGTTCATGTGTCCCTCAATTAAATGTAACTCCCCAACACCTGCTGCACTCATGCAGCTCCAGACCATGGCATTCCCACCACCATGCTTGACTGTAGGCATGACACACTTATCTTTGTACTCCTCACCTGATTGCCGCCACACATGCTTGAGACCATCTAAACCAAACAAATTGATCTTGGTCTCATCAGACCATAGGACATGGTTCCAGTAATCCATGTCCTTTGTTGACATGTCTTCAGCCAACTGTTTGCGGGCTTTCTTGTGTAGAGACTTCAGAAGAGGCTTCCTTCTGGGGTGACAGCCATGCAGACCAATTTGATGTAGTGTGCGGCGTATGGTCTGAGCACTGACAGGCTGACCCCCCACCTTTTCAATCTCTGCAACAATGCTGACAGCACTCCTGCGCCTATCTTTCAAAGACAGCAAATGGTTGTGACGCTGAGCACGTGCACTCAGCTTCTTTGGATGACCAACGCGAGGTCTGTTCTGAGTGGACCCTGCTCTTTTAAAACGCTGGATGATCTTGGCCACTGTGCTGCAGCTCAGTTTCAGGGTGTTGGCAATCTTCTTGTAGCCGTGGCCATCTTCATGTAGCGCAACAATTCGTCTTTTAAGATCCTCAGAGAGTTCTTTGCCATGAGGTGCCATGTTGGAACTTTCAGTGACCAGTATGAGAGAGTGTGAGAGCTGTACTACTAAATTGAACACACCTGCTCCCTATGCACACCTGAGACCTAGTAACACTAACGAGTCACATGACATTTTGGAGGGAAAATGACAAGCAGTGCTCAATTTGGACATTTAGGGGTGTAGTCTCTTAGGGGTGTACTCACTTTCGTTGCCGGTGGTTTAGACATTAATGGCTGTATATTGAGTTATTTTGAGGGAAGAATAAATTTACACTGTTATATAAGCTGCACACAGACTACTTTTCATTGTGTCAAAGTGTCATTTTGTCAGTGTTGTCCCATGAAAAGATATACTTAAATATCTGCAGAAATGTGAGGGGTGTACTCACTTTTGTGATACACTGTATAAGCGTACCCCGTTCATGAGCATCTGGACCTCTCTTGTCTGCACTTGGTGCTGTTTATAGTTATTCTGATGAACCATTTGCTTTTTCTCTGGTGCAGTAGTTTGAGTTGGAAAAGGCTTCAGCTTACCTTTAAGTCAAATGTTTTCTTCTTGTTGGTCCCTGGAGTATCAGAGCCACTGAAGATAAATGGATAATGAGCAAAAACGTTCTTTGTTGAAGACTCCAGCTCGGATGTCCAGAACACCTGGTACAGGAATTAATCCAGAGTGCCCCGAGAAAACCTGACGATTTTCTTGGTTGAGATGATAGGTTTGAAGAGTGCGGACTTCAGTGCTGGACGCTTGGCTGACTGCTTGGCTGACTGCTTCTGTTGTGGTGAGGGTGGTCCGGGTGTTGGGGATGATGCGGGATAGAAGGTGCATTCTCAGAGCCTTCCTGTTCAAAATGCTGCTTTACTGCTCTCAGCAACTTAACAGCCTTCATTTTTGGCTAATTGTTGCAAATCTGCATATTTAAGCAACTCTAAAATCCATCCCTGACCGCCATTGCACCACGCTAAAAACCACAGCCAAAATAGCCAGTGATAGCTCTGTGGTTAAGGTACTGGACTAGTAAACAGAAGGTTGCCGGTTCAAGCCCCGCCACCACCAAGTTGCCACTGTTGGGTCCCTGAGCAAGGCCCTCAACCCTTAGTTGCTCATTGTGTAAGTCGCTTTGGATAAAAGCATCTGCTAAATGCTGAAAATGTAAATGTAATGTAAAATGACATGCCATGTTAAGGAAGATGTTGAACTCTGCTGGTGAGTTTGCATAGCCAAACGGGCACCTCGTAAATGATTGATGAATGGCTTGATAAAACTACTGACTTCTCTGAGGTTACCTTGATCAAATAAATCCTATCGTCCACTGTAATCAATATCCCTAAGATAGGCGTTTACGTCACTGGATCCATCATGTTTTGGCTCAAATCGGGCTATGTTGCGTGCGATTTTGTCTAAGTCCCGATCGGTGTGATCCTGGGCATGGTAGAGGCCAGGGGTTGGGTCACTCATTTGAGGAGAAGTTTCTGTAGCCGGGCTTGGACGAGCCTTGTTGGCCCAACCAGTATGGGAAGGCTCAGGATTGACCAGTAGAGGAGGACGCACAACGTCGTCCTTTTGAGAACCTCTAGGAGTTGGTTCCTGTTTCCCCTCGTTTTAAAAGGCATCTTCCCACCCTCTCAGTCCCATTTGCCCTACAGTAAGTGAGTAATGTGGTTCGGCCGTACCATCGGAAGTTTTCTTTGAGAGGAATCTATGTGATCACCGGGTGTCCCACAACTCTTCCTCTGCCTCGGTCAACTTGCGCTCTGCCTTTAATCGCTGATGTTGGGAGGTTGTTAATTCTGCCTTGGTTTCCACCAACTCCCTGTCAAAACTGGCCTGTTGTTCCTTAAGGTGTTCTATTCTAGACTGGGCCTGCTCGAACAGTCCCTCAGCACAAGCAACTTGCTGTACCAGTTCCTGGTTCCTTCCCTTAACCACACCTATCTCACCTTCAAGATCTGCATTCCCTTCCTGGGATGCAGCCAATTCCTGACTAGTTCTAGTGAGTGCACGTTCAAACCCTCTACTGTGTGATTCTGCTCGTGAGTCGTCACGCATTCAGCTTTCACCTGCTTTAGGTCTCTGGAACGGCGTTGGGCCTGGGTGACCAATATGATGGTCATTTTTCCCAGGATTTTAGCTAAGTCTTTGCCCAAAAGTCAAACCCTGAGGCACTTGAGTCATTACTGGACAGTTGTATAGCGGTGTATTCACAGAGTGATCGTAAGGACAGTGTTCATATATTCAGGGACCAAGGAGTTAGTCATGTCTGCAAGAACTGTCTCTATATCCCTGTAAGAACCTCCTGCACTGAGGGAATCTGACTGGAAGTCGTCAGCCATTTTGATATCCTGAATTAACTCTGCAGGTGGTCTGCTGAAACCTCGTAGCTATAGGTGTATGTTTAAACCATGGTAGGATATATTTGGTTAGCCCAATCAGTGAATGTTGGGGACTAGGGTTTTGATTCCAATAACAATTCAGGGTACGGTACGCTCCTTTTATTTACTAGGAATAGTGGGCACGTATTCTCCAAATTTATAAGGGTCGTCTCACTTAAGAAATCATCACTGTAACTTGCCCAGAAATTCTGTTTCAGTCGCACAGTCCTGTGACACCTGTTCTGCCGATTGCTAGTACAGCTAGTAGTGACCACAGGATGCTTTAACTCACGTGAGAGAACTCAACAATCAGTTAGAGGCCCGAGTCATTATATCAAAATTTGGACATCTGTTTAGGTCTGGTTTGACTCAATTCAGTCCACTGGGAACCTCTGGTTCCGGCTGGGTATACGGTTAGTGAACACTGACTGTGAGTGACCAGAAAAGCTATTATAGTTGGAGGATAATTGACCAATGGATCTTTTTTTTTTTTATTAAAATAATAAAATAATAATAAAAAAAACTTAGATGTGGCTTGTTTTAAGGTGGCAGGATAAAAAAGGGTGTGACCGAATTTAAGCTTCCCAGATCTCACCAAAAGAGTAAATTACTAATGGCCACTAGATGGCGCTATAGATACATCTTCCAAAAGACCGTCTTCATATAGCTCATCTGGAAACATTTAATGGTAATACTTACTTTCTAGTTAATCCTGGATACACTCTGATACAAGTTCACTCTTAGTATCAAAATATGTTTGGATATTAATAGTATCAAATATGTTTGATAGCTTTAGCACACACTACTATGATTGTAGGTTTAAAAGCTAACCTAGAGATATTCCACATGTTCTTAATGTTCAAAAAAATAGAAAGAAAATAAGATCCATGACACTACATCGGAAACACAGTTTCAGTCACACAGCTCCGTGACACCTGTTCTAGTAATTGCTACCCACCGAGCCACCGTGCCGCCCCATTAATAAATGAATTAATTATAAATAATTTTACATTAAATTCATAGGGTGGCACGGTGGCTAAGTGGGTAGCACTGTCGCCTCACAGCAAGAAGGTCCTGGGTTCGATCTCCAGGCGGGGCGATCCGGGTCCTTTCTATGTGGAGTTTGCATGTTCTCCCCGTGTCCGTGTGGTGCCTTAACCCACGTGGGAGAGACTCAATGATCTGATAGACCCAAAATGTTGTGTCAACATTTAGACACCCAGTTAAGGTGGCACTAGGCTCAGTATTCACCTTTGGGAAAGTTATTGTGCTCAAGCTAGTTAACTTTAGGATTGAACACTTTCTGGAGATCAGCTCCTTGGACTTTATATTGTTTGTTAGTTCAAGTTCAGTATGTGATACCGGCCTGGTGCTTTAATTGTTGCACGCTATAAATTCAGGAGGTAAAACCAACCAGCCAAAATCAGCTAATTATAATGAGTAGAAGCTGAAGTGAGAGAACATGGGGGTGAAAGTGAGATTTGCATGAAGACGGCTGAGTGATCTGCTTTCTCCCAGAATAGAGCAGCACTTTCTCCAGATGATCAACTTCCTTCATCCAAACTCAGTGAAGCACAACACACAGCACTGAATCTCCAGCTAAAGATCTTCTCTCCTAACACTCATCATGATGATGAACTAGAAGAAAAGACCAGACAATGTCCAAAATCAAGCTTTATTTCAGCACAGCAAAACTACAGGAAGAGCAACAGGACACTGAACAGAGGAAAGACAGAAATGCAGCATTGTGTAGAACTGAAACTCCATTGTAGAAGCATGTGGAAGTGTCTCCATGTTCAGTTCTATCTGGGAGCTGCTAGCCTTCACACTGGTTCTTTCTGAATACGACGGGATGATCGACGCCACCGTGAGAGACCTTACAGCCAAACTCCTCCCCCTTTTCCCACTGTGCTTTGCTGAGGGTCAGGGTGCTGCCACGCCTCCAACTGCCCCCTTTCAGTTCTTCTGCTCCGGTCACCACCCGGTCCTCCAGCACCGTACCGTCCACTGTCCAGCTCACCAGCGCCCCCTGTGGAGAGTAACCAGACAGCAGGCAGAGCAGCGAGGCCGATCCCTCAGACAGCTGCAGAGAGGAGGGAGGGAGCAGAGACACGGACGGCTTCACCGTGGGACCGGCTGTACAGGAGAAACAGAACAAAAAGTCCCATTTAGAAACGTTTCCAAATCATTTCCTCCTTACTGCTTATTAAGCATCCAGACTGGAAACCTTCATCTGTGTTCAATCATCAATGCAGTGCTGCTGCACACTGTTCTCACATCACTGCAGTTCAGTAGAAACATCTGCAAGCTTCTGTTAGCACATATTCAATATCAACTTTTATTACTTTAGCATTCAACACAACTGACTGCAGCACATCCAGATGTAGCTGATTACAGAAATATTCATTGTTTAGCACAAACACACAGCAGCATTCGTCTGGATTTTACATCAGCACCAGTCACTCGTACCAGTTTACACCAAACTTCATCAACCAGAGACCAGCTTTATATTTACCATCAAAAACACCTGCACATTTATTCAATCTTTAATATTCAGAAACTGTAAGTATTTAGTAAAGGTTAAATATTTAGTAATTGTATATACAGTGGTACCTTAACTTAATGTCGTTTGGTTCTGGGCGTGACACTGAGTTTCAAGGTATTTTTCCCATAAGGATGTTTGTGAAACCTGTTAATGTGTTTCATGGTTCTGTGGAACTGCATATATTTCATTATGTGAATATTTTATTATATATATTAAAAATAATATTATAATATTATATTCCATTACCAACATTTTATTCCTGTAGCAAATGTTGTTTACAATCACCATATTACATTTTTAGCTTCTAACTAATTCTGATCTGGAGTTATAGAAGTAAAAAGAGTCCATGTTGGTTTCCAAAAGTCTCCAAGAAGAAAAACAAGTGGATTAAATCCCTGATGTAACAACACACTGATGTAGATTTGGTCTCAATGTGAAGAAGAGCAGCTCAGGTAAGCAGCGGTTATGATTTTATGATGCTCTGTGGTTGATCTGGGTCACAGTGCTGCTGTTTATTGTGCACTTTCCTTTTGCAATGATAGCAAAGCATTATCATGATCACGGACAGCATTAATGTGAACAAAGCGACAGTCCCACACAGTTCGAGTTTAAGCTAAAAGTCGAGTTTAAAGGTACAAATTTCTCCACGAAGGGCGTCAAGTTTCAAAGATTTCAAGTTTAGGGGACGTCGAGTTACAAGGTACCACAGTATTTATTGAAGGTTAAATATTCAGTTACTGTTTATTTATTGTTATTAATACTTATTTTTTTCTCTTGTTTATATGAAGATTAATAAATGATATTAAAAATAAAAATGTTTTTAATGTAGAAGAAATAAAACTACTTACTGATGCTGAGTTTGGTTCCTCCACCAAAAGTGTAGCACAGTGATACATTCCAATGAAGCCGTCGTACAAAAACCTCTGTTCCACTCCAGTGATTCCACACACACACACATACATACACACACACACACACACACACACACACACACACACACACACACTACATGCTTCAGTGCTCTGTCAGTGTTTAAAGCTCTGTGAGTTTAACACTTTATGACTGAGAGCTGCTGACCAGCATCTTCACCCACATCAACCATGACCTTCATCTCCATCTTCATCTGCACACTGGCTCTCTGCACTCAAGGTAACACGATGCTTCATGTTCTACTGGTGAGGAGGCTCTGCCATGTGGAGAAGATCCACTAGATGATCTTCAAACTCCACATGGTTCTTCATGTAGTGAACGTCTTTATTCTTCTTATTGTTTTCAGGATCCAGAGGTCAGGTGACTGTGACTCAGAGTCCTGCAGTAAAACATGTTGATCCAGGAGCTTCAGTCACCATCAACTGTAAAACCAGTTCTGATGTTTATGCTGATATTGCTTTAGCCTGGTATCAGCAGAAACCTGGAGAAGCTCCTAAACTCCTGATCTATGGAGCAGAATACAGAGAATCAGGTATTCCAGATCGTTTCAGTGGCAGTGGATCTGGATCTGACTTCACTCTGACCATCAGTAGAATTGAGACTGGAGATGCAGGAGATTATTACTGTCAGAGTTACCATAGTGCTGGTGATATCTTCACACAGTGTTATATGGTGGTACAAAAACCTGGGTGAGTGGAAGTGTACAGTAACTGCACTGCTGCAGCTGGGACCGACTGCAGGTGCTGAGGGGGAGGATGTGATACAGTACAATCATTCACTCTGTACAGGAAACACCTCACTCACTCACTACTTCTCCTAAATATAATCTTTATTATTATTAACATAATAACCACCACTTCATCCTGATCAGGGTCACAGTAAGTCTTGAGCTAATTGTGAAAATTTACAAGTTTACTGATTCATCTGTTCCCTACAAGAGGTGATTAAGAGCCTTTAATTAACCTTTACCAATTATTTTCATCTCTTTATTATTACAGAAGTTGGGACGGAGGCATGTTTCCTTGTAATCGTTGGGAAACTTGCTGGATTAAACAGTTTGGTGTTTTTTGTTTTACACAGTGAAACAAAGATGAGAATTTCGTCTTTGAGATGTTCTTGGTTTACACTGAACCGTTAGTTCAGGTAGCTGTGCTGTGTGTTATAGCTTCTATTTATTCTCTCATTTAATCTATAAGTGTCATTTAATGACTGACGTGAAATGTTGCAGCATTTAGCAGACGCTTTTATCCAAAGCAACTTACAGTTACAGAATTTTATTGTCAACACAATTGAAGGTTTGGTGGGGCTTGAACCAGCAACCTTTTGATTACTAGTCCAGTTCCTTAACCACTAGGCTACATCTGCCAATTTAGTAGGGTCCTATACATTTTTCTTGACAATGCACCATGAGTTTTTAATCGGAGGCAGGTCTGGACTGCAGACAGGTCAGTCTAGCACCTCTTACTACTTCTTAAATGTCGCTTGGCATGAAAGAAGCAGTGATGCCCTGAAGGAAAACACCATTTAAATAAAAGCACAAGTTGCTCCATAATCTGTGCATCCCCATTTACATTAATGATCAGTGCTGTGCAAGTAGCCCTTGTCATTCTCAATAACACACCCTCATACCACGACAGTTGCTGGCTCTTACATTTTTTATTGCTGGTAATCAGGATCTTCCTTTTTCCCTTTGGCCTGGACAAAAATGGTACATTTATTGCAGCTGTTGGACTGATTTTAATACATAAACAAGGTTCCAGATCTTCAGTACAGTCTTCAGTACCAGTGCTCACATTTGAGTCTCTGCTTGATCCACACAGGTTCTACAGGGAGAGAAATGATGAGTTTATTTAGTTTTTACTCCTGCAAGGTGAGAAGGGTGAGAACGGTTTAGGTGGATAAAGGTATAAATATCCAGAATAATCTGTTATGGGTTTATAATCCGTTAGGCCTGATGATTAGACCTGATTTCAACCCTATTCAACAACTTTGGAATGAACTGGAACATCAGTTCCAAAAGCTTTCCTGACTGGCATCAATGTCTGACCATATGAATGTTCTTTTGACTGTATGGGCACAAATTCCCACAGATATACTTCAAAGTCATGGAGAAGCCTTCTCAGAGAAGCGGCTGAAAAGATCACATAGCGGTCACTCAGTTTTAATAGCATTTGTTTTTTAAATGTAATGTCCAACAAGCTCATGGTCAGGAGTCTGAATACTTTTGGCTCTATAGTGTATCTTGGTCTCTTTATTTTGTGATCAGACATGGACTCTCCCCTGTGGACCACTCAGTAACAGGGGTGAAGGTATTATGTATAGGGGTGCAGAAGTCCTCAGTGAAACAAACCAGTGTGTGAGACTGCATCTCTTCTCTCACTGTAGAAGATCAGAGCTTCTCCCACAGGTGCTGCTTAATAAAGTGACCGAGTTCCAGGTAGCTGTGGTGCTTCCCTCCAAAAGAGATGAACCTCATTAGATCCACCACTGAGTAATAAACGTTCTGGTATCTCCTCATGCTCAGGACAGATACATCAGATACATTTAATACTCTACTAGAAACCAAATTCCAGAGGTGATGATGTTGATGTTTTGATGAACTTGAACACCATGATGTGTACAGCTTTTACTAGAACACTGATGATGATGTAGAGCATCTTCCTCTTCGGGTTACCTCACTGGTTACTATGGTTACATATAAGCAGCTTCACTGTTAGTCTACAACACACATGATGAAGAGAAATAATAAATAAATGTTCTTCAATAAAATGTAGTTATGATTTCATGTCATGTAGAATATAATTAACATTAACTTAAGGGGTCAATCATCTCACCATCACCAGCACAAGGTTTATACCTGCTAACTGCTAGCGTTTAACGGTATGCTAATGGTCTCTACATAAAACCACAGTTTTAACAATGTTACAACATTTAAGTTTTAATAAATAAATCAGTAAGAGCTTAATGACACTGAGACTGATATTAAAACTGCACATGTGACCTGTATTGTAACCTGTATGCTAAGTTTCTAAAGGCTAAAGCTAAAAGATCATGTCTGATTGGATACTGTATACTACATAGTGAGTACAGTACTAACCACCATAGGTAGTGCACTAATTTGAGTGTAAATGTGTTTTAGGTAAAATATCAAGGTGTCCATAAACTTTTGGTAACTTGTCTTTCTCCTTTGACTTTAGCAGGTTCTGTTCCCCCTCCGAATGTTAACCACCCCAACACCCCTAACCTTTAACCTTGGTTCTGAACATCAGTGCCTGATTTCACAAAAGCTCTTTGGCCAAAACAGCTGAAATGTCAAAACCCTCCCCTGTTATTATCACTCTATATTAATGGCTATGGTTAAATTGTTCAGGTCAGGTGTCCACATATTTTTAGTTTTACTTTGATGTAACACATCCACAAGGTGGCAGTATTACATCAGTGCATGACTCATTAGTAAGTACATGAATGTGTGCATGTGTTGTGTGATGGTTCATGATTTATTTATAGGTGGCAAAATGTTAAAACATAAAGTGTTTATTCACATTTCTAAACAGGTGCAGCATTAATTTAAGTAGGTAAAACCAGCCCCCCAACAACCAACCAAAAGCAGCTAATTATAATGAGTAGAAGCTAAAGTGAGAGAACATGGGGGTGAAAGTGAGATTTGCATGAAGACGGCTGAGTGATCTGCTTTCTCCCAGAATAGAGCAGCACTTTCACCAGATGTTCAACTTCCTTCATCCAAACTCACTGAAGCACAACACACAGCACTGAATCTCCAGCTAAAGATCTTCTCTCCTAACACTCATCATGATGATGAACTAGAAGAAAAGACCAGACAATGTCCAAAATCAAGCTTTATTTCAGCACAGCAAAACTACAGGAAGAGCAACAGGACACTGAACAGAGGAAAGACAGAAATGCAGCATTGTGTAGAACTGAAACTCCATTGTAGAAGCATGTGGAAGTGTCTCCATGTTCAGTTCTATCTGGGAGCTGCTAGCCTTCACACTGGTTCTTTCTGAATACGACGGGATGATCGACGCCACCGTGAGAGACCTTACAGCCAAACTCCTCCCCCTTTTCCCACTGTGCTTTGCTGAGGGTCAGGGTGCTGCCACGCCTCCAACCATCCACCTTCAGTTCTTCTGCTCCGGTCACCACCCCGTCCTCCAGCACTGTGCCGTCCACCGTCCAGCTCACCAGCGCCCCCTGTGGAGAGTAACCAGACAGCAGGCAGAGCAGCGAGGCCGATCCCTCAGACAGCTGCAGAGAGGAGGGAGGGAGCAGAGACACGGACGGCTTCACCGTGGGACCGGCTGTACAGGAGAAACAGAACAAAAAGTCCCATTTAGAAACGTTTCCACATCATTTCCTCCTTACTGCTTATTAAGCATCCAGACTGGAAACCTTCATCTGTGTTCAATCATCAATGCAGTGCTGCTGCACACTGTTCTCACATCACTGCAGTTCAGTAGAAACATCTGCAAGCTTCTGTTAGCACAGATTCAATATCAACTCTTATTACTTTAGCATTCAACACAACTGACTGCAGCACATCCAGATGTAGCTGATTACAGAAATATTCATTGTTTAGCACAAACACACAGCAGCATTCGTCTGGATTTTACATCAGCACCAGTCACTCGTACCAGTTTACACCAAACTTCATCAACCAGAGACCAGCTTTATATTTACCATCAAAAACACCTGCACATTTATTCAGTCTTTAATATTCAGAAACTTTAAGTATTTGGTAACGGTTGAATATTTAGTAATTGTATATACAGTGAAATCTTAACACCATTTGGTTCTGGGCGTGGCACTGAGTTTCAAGGTATTTTCCCCATAAGGATGTTTGTGAAACCTGTTAATGTGTTTCATGGTTCTGTGGAACTGCATATATTTCATTATGTGAATATTTTATTATATATATTAAAAATAATATAATAATATTATATTCCATTACCAACAATTTATTCCTGTAGCAAATGTTGTTTACAATCACCATATTACATTTTTAGCTTCTAACTAATTCTGATCTGGAGTTATAGAAGTAAAAAGAGTCCATGTTGGTCTCCAAAAGTCTCCAAGAAGAAAAACAAGTGGATTAAATCCCTGATGTAACAACACACTGATGTAGATTTGGTCTCAATTAGAAGAAGAGAAGCTCAGGTAAGCAGCGGTTATGATTTTATGATGTTCTGTGGTTGATCTGGGTCGTGGTGCTGCTGTTTATTGTGCATTTTCCTTTTGCAATGATAGCAAAGCATGATCATGATCACGGACAGCATTAATGTGAACAAAGCGGCAGTCCCACACAGTTCGAGTTTAAGCTAAAAGTCGAGTTTAAAGGTACAAATTTTTCCACGAAGGGCGTCAAGTTTCAAAGATTTCAAGTTTAGGGGACGTCGAGTTACAAGGTACCACAGTATTTATTGAAGTTTAACTATTCAGTTACTGTTTATTTATTGTTATTAATACTTATTTTTTCTCTTGTTTATATGAAGATTAATAAATGATATTAAAAATAAAAATGTTTTTAATGTAGAAGAAATAAAACTACTTACTTTTTACACTGAGTTTGGTTCCTCCACCAAAAGTGTAGCACAGTGATACATTCCAATGAAGCCGTCGTACAAAAACCTCTGTTCCACACACACACACACACACACACACACACACACACACACACCTACACACACACACACACACACACACACACACTATAAGAGCTGTAGTTCTGATCAGACTGGGTTCAGGACTTTCAGACTCACTGAGACGCAGCACAATGATGAAGGTTCTGATTCTACTGCTGAATACACTCGGCCTCCTCACTCAACGTGAGATTCACTGTTTATTTACTATCTTCATATCAGTCCTCCAACATCAGCGCTCACCATCACCGTCTCTTTATCACCTTCAACTTTTCTCTCTTCTTCTCTTTAGAGTCGTTTGGAGAAATCATTATGACTCAGACTCCAGGATCTCACTCGGTTTCTCCAGGACAAACTGTTACCATCAACTGCAGAGCCAGTCAGAGCATTTACAGTGGGCTCGCCTGGTACCAGCAGAAACCTGGAGAAGCTCCTAAACTCCTGATTTATTATGCAACTAGTCGTGAGTCTGGGATTCCTGAACGTTTTAGTGGAAGTGGATCTGGTACAGAATTTACTCTGAAAATCACTGGAGTCCAGGCTGAAGATGCAGGAGATTATTACTGTCAGCAGGGTAGCAGCGGGTACACACGGTGTTATTTACTGGTACAAAAACCTCCCTCAGCTGTAGAGGAAGTTCTCTGAAACACACACTGATCTGAGAACATCTGCAGAGCTGCTAAAGCTGCACTCCACTGAACATCATCATCTACAAAGCACTATAGTACTGAGCATGTTCCTCTCTTTGTGGTGTTCTCCTCACTGTGGAACAGGGATTCTCATCAGCACATGGAACATCTCACTAGTAGAATGAAGGTTTGAGATGAAGCAGCAGTGCTAGAAGAGATGATATGAATGAAACCATCATGACATGTTATGTACATTCAGATAGATGTGATTACAGTGAATGTAAAATACACTATAGGGCCAAAAAAATCCTCCCTCTAGTTTGCAGTTCTAACAGCCTTCACTCTTCTGGAAAGTTTTCCACAAGACGTCAGGTTCTGATGCTGGACATGAAAACCTGCCTCACAATTAATGTTTCAAATCAGTCCAAAGGTGTTCAATAGGGTTTAGATCAGGACACTAGAGTTCCTCATCATATCATGTCTTTATGGACCTTGTTTTGTGCACAGGGACATAGTCATGCTCAAACAGGAAGGAGCCTTCCCTAAACTGTTGCCACAAAGCTTTAACCATACAATTTATATAACTGGTTTTATTCACCTGTTTGCAATGAGTGTGGCTGAAACACATGAACCTAATAATTAGGAGGGGTGTCCACATACTTTTGGTCATATAGTGTTCGGTCTGATCAATTCAAGTATCAGTTCATACAAACGATAAAATGTGCTGAGAACGATTCATCACTTAGATCAAATCTCCTGATTGGTCGTTTCATGATTGAATCGATTTCTTTCTACCCCATAAATCACTGAACACGTAACACTGTGCAGAATTACAGATGAGCTACAGTCAGTAACAGTATACCTACAATGTGAACATATGGTAGATTCACCTAATAGTGGATATGAGGAGGAGGAGGAGGATCTTCATCTACACTCTCTGTACTCTGAAAATAAAAGCTGATCATCATTTGATGTGGTTTTAAACATAACCAGTTCTCACCAATATAAAATGATACAGTGCCTTGCAAAAGTATTCAGCCCCCTTGAACTTTTCAACCTTTTGCCACATTTCAGGCTTTAAACATAAAGATATGAAATTGTAATTTTTTTGTGAAGAATCAATAACAAGTGCGACACAATTGTGAAGTGGAACGAAATTTATTGGATATTTTAAACTTTTTTTAGAAATAAAAACCTGAAAAGTGGGGCGTGCAATATTATTCAGCCCCTTTACTTTCAGTGCAGCAAACTCACTCCAGAAGTTCAGTGAAGATCTCTGAATGATCCAGTGTTGACCTAAATGACTGATGGTGATAAATAGAATCCACCTGTGTGTAATCAAGTCTCCGTATAAATGCACCTGCTCTGTGATAGTCTCAGAGTTCTGTTTAAAGCGCAGAGAGCATCATGAAGACCAAGAAACACACCAGGCAGGTCCGAGATACTGTTGTGGAGAAGTTTAAAGCCGAATTTGGATACAAAAAGATTTCCCAAGCTTTAAACATCTCAAGGAGCACTGTGCAAGCGATCATATTGAAATGAAGGGAGTATCAGACCACTGCAAATCTACCAAGACCCGGCCGTCCCCCTAAACTTTCAGCTCAAACAAGGAGAAGACTGATCAGAGATGCAGCCAAGAGGCCCATGATCACTCTGAATGAACTGCAGAGATCTACAGCTGAGGTGGGAGACTCTGTCCATAGGACAACAATCAGTCGTACACTGCACAAATCTGGCCTTTATGGAAGAGTGGCAAGAAGAAAGCCATTTCTCAAAGATATCTATAAAAAGTCACCTGGGAGACACACCAAGCATGTGGAAGAAGGTGCTCTGGTCAGATGAAACCAAAATCGAACTTTTTGGCCACAACGCAAAACGTTATGTTTGGCATAAAAGCAACACAGCTCATCACCCTGAACACACCATCCCCACTGTCAAACATGGTGGTGGCAGCATCATGGTTTGGGCCTGCTTTTCTTCAGCAGGGACAGGGAAGATGGTTAAAATTGATGGGAAGATGGATGGAGCCAAATACAGGACCATTCTGGAAGAAAACCTGTTGCAGTCTGCAAAAGACCTGAGACTGGGACGGTGATTTATCTTCCAACAAGACAATGATCCAAAACATAAAGCAAAATCTACAATGGAATGGTTCACAAATAAACGTATCCAGGTGTTAGAATGGCCAAGTCAAAGTCCAGACCTGAATCCCATCGAGAATCTGTGGAAAGAGCTGAAAACTGCTGTTCACAAACGCTCTCCATCCAACCTCACTGAGCTCGAACTGTTTTGCAAGGAAGAATGGGCAAAAATTTCAGCATCTCGATGTGCAAAACTAATAGAGACATACCCCAAGCGACTTGCAGCTGTAATCGCAGCAAAAGGTGGCGCTACAAAGTATTAACGCAAGGGGGCTGAATAATATTGCACGCCCCACTTTTCAGTTTTTTATTTCTAAAAAAAGTTTAAAATATCCAATAAATTTCGTTCCACTTCACGATTGTGTCCCGCTTGTTGTTGATTCTTCACAAAAAATTACAATTTCATATCTTTATGTTTAAAGCCTGAAATGTGGCAAAAGGTTGAAAAGTTCAAGGGGGCTGAATACTTTTGCAAGGCACTGTAGCTGATGATCATGAGGATTCTACAGAATATTTAAGATGAAATACTGACTGGTTCCAGTTTCTGCTGTTGATGGTTAAAATGGTCTGTTTGTTCCACAGACCAGCATCTCAGTTCCAGCTCAGTTCAGCTAAACCTTGTAACTCTTTCTGATCATTTATTACAACTTTTATATAAAACTATCATCTGTCTTTATTTAGATAATATTAAGTATTTTAAATTATGTGGACACCCCTCCTAAATACTGAGTACATGAGTGCAGGTCACAATTACTATAGTAAATAAAGGGAGAATAAGAGACAGTACAGGAGATACTTCCATATGTATCAGCTGATTGTTCTTTCACCATAAGGTGGCAGTATTGCATCTCTGAGTGACACATTCACACTGTTCCACTCCACACACACACACACACACACACACACACACACACACACACACACACACACACACACACTACATGCTTCAGTGCTCTGTCAGTGTTTAAAGCTCTGTGAGTTTAACACTTCATGACTGAGAGCTGCTGACCAGCATCTTCACCCACATCAACCATGACCTTCATCTCCATCTTCATCTGCACACTGGCTCTCTGCACTCAAGGTAACACGATGCTTTATGTTCTACTGGTGAGGAGGCTCTGCCATGTGGAGAAGATCCACTAGATGAACTTCAAACTCCACATTGTTCTTCATGTAGTGAACGTCTTTATTCTTCTTGTTGTTTTCAGGATCCAGAGGTCAGGTGACTGAAACTCAGAGTCCTGCAGTGAAACATGTTGATCCAGGAGCTTCAGTTACCATCAACTGTAAAACCAGTCCTGCTGTTTACTCTGATAGCAACGGTCAGTATTTACACTGGTATCAGCAGAAACCTGGAGAAGCTCCTAAACTCCTGATCTACAGGACTAACAGCAGAGCATCAGGTATTCCAGATCGTTTCAGTGGCAGTGGATCTGGATCTGACTTCACTCTGACCATCAGTAGAATTGAGACTGGAGATGCAGGAGATTATTACTGTCAGAGTGCACATTATATCAGTAGTAGCTGGATCTTCACACAGTGTTATATGGTGGTACAAAAACCTGGGTGAGTGGAAGTGTACAGTAACTGCACTGCTGCAGCTGGGACCGACTGCAGGTGCTGAGGGGGAGGATGTGATACAGTACAATCATTCACTCTGTACAGGAAACACCTCACTCACTCACTACTTCTCCTAAATACAAGCTTTATTATTATTAAAATAATAACCACCACTTCATCCTGATCAGGGTCACAGTGCGTCCAGAGTTTACTTATGAATGCAGAATGCAAACAGCATTAGACCTTAGACTTTCTCTGATTCTCTCACATCTTGTACAAAATGAGTATTAAGAGAAAGCCACACATAAACAAAACATGACAAAGTTTCTCTCAGTAACTTTCTGCAGTTTAAGAAAGGCAGGAACAGATTGCTCTTCTGTTTATTCTCAGCAGAAGAGATATTTTAGAGGCACCAATCCACCTTTTGCATCCACCTCTTTCTCTCCATAGGTTACCTAACTGGTTACATATTAACAGCTTAACTGTTAGTCTTTAACACACATGAATTAGAAAAATAATAAAGAAAATGTGAATATGTCTTCTTAATATGTTTTCCTATCAGAACATAATTAACATTAAATTACGTCTTTTCCCATTAAAAATTAGAAGTCCAGTCCGTTGATGCCACTTCTAACAAAGACAAGCTCTTCTTTTTTTTTAATGCCAAGTTTTTTTTCTGGACACCAAGCTTCTCCCCTCAACTGAATCATCGTTCCATGCAACAATCCTCCACTCCACTCTCCATCATTCTTGCCGGTTCCACCTGCTCCAATCCCAGGCTCCTGCCCTGACTCTTTTGGTTTTCTTGTCCTTAATAAACTTAAATCTACCTCTTCAGGGACAGTGGTAGCCTAGTGAGTAGAACTTTGGGCTATCAACCGGAAGATTGGTGGTTCAAATCCAGGTTCTGCTATGCAGCCACTGTTGGGTCCTTGAGCAAGACCCTTAACCTTCTCTGCTCCAGGGGCGCCGTATGATGGCTGACCCTGCGCTCTTACCCCAGCTCACAAAACAAGCTGGGATACAGTCATGTGAAAAAGTTAGGACACCCCATGAGAACTTTTCTCTTTTTGAACATATTTAAACATATGAACATTTGAGCCTTATTTGAACAGAACTGAGAGATGGAGCTTATATAACTAAACAAATAAAATGTTAAAAATTACTTTTAAACACAAACTGTAAAATGTAATGAACAAAAATGGAAATTTATTGTGAGGAAAAAGTTAGGACACCCCCACATTTATTACTACTTAAAATATCTAAAATTAGAATCAGGTCACCACATCAGCTGCAATGATTAGACCATCATTAGAGGACACTGGAGTTTTATTTAAACCTCAGACATTAGTGAGATCTAAAGAGCTTTCTGAGGCCTTCAGACAGAAGGTTGTAAATGCATATGAGTCTGGGAAGGCATTTAAAAAGATCTTAAAACAATTAGAAATCAGCCATTCCACTGTCCGGAAAATCATTTACAAGTGGTGAACATTTAAAACAACTGCCAACATGTTCAGGTCAGGCTGTCCTAGCAAGTTCAGCCCAAGAGCAGACCACATGATGCGAAAAGAGGTCTCTAATAATCCTACAATGTCATCACGGGACCTACAGCTACAGTGTATCACAAAAGTGAGTACACCCCTCACATTTCTGCAAATATTTTATTATATCTTTTCATGGGACAACACTACAGACATGAAACTTGGATATAACTTAGAGTAGTCAGTGTACAGCTTGTATAGCAGTGTAGATTTGCTGTCTTCTGAAAATAACTCAACACACAGCCATTAATGTCTAAATGGCTGGCAACATAAGTGAGTACACCCCACAGTGAACATGGCCAAATTGTGCCCAAAGTGTCAATATTTTGTGTGACCACCATTATTATCCAGCACTGCCTTAACCCTCCTGGGCATGGAATTCACCAGAGCTGCACAGGTTGCTACTGGAATCCTCTTCCACTCCTCCATGATGACATCACGGAGCTGGTGGATGTTAGACACCTTGAACTCCTCCACCTTCCACTTGAGGATGCGCCACAGGTGCTCAATTGGGTTTAGTCCATCACCTTTACCTTCAGCTTCCTCAGCAAGGCAGTTGTCATCTTGGAGGTTGTGTTTGGGGTCGTTATCCTGTTGGAAAACAGTTTTCGAAGGGAGGGGATCATGCTCTGTTTCAGAATGTCACAGTACATGTTGGAATTCATGTTTCCCTCAATGAACTGCAGCTCCCCAGTGCCAGCAACACTCATGCAGCCCAAGACCATGATGCTACCACCACCATGCTTGACTGTAGGCAAGATACAGTTGTCTTGGTACTTCTCACCAGGGCGCCGCCACACATGCTGGACACCATCTGAGCCAAACAAGTTTATCTTGGTCTCGTCAGACCACAGGGCATTCCAGTAATCCATGTTCTTGGACTGCTTGTCTTCAGCAAACTGTTTGCGGGCTTTCTTGTGCGTCAGCTTCCTTCTGGGATGACGACCATGCAGACCGAGTTGATGCAGTGTGCGGCGTATGGTCTGAGCACTGACAGGCTGACCTCCCACGTCTTCAACCTCTGCAGCAATGCTGGCAGCACTCATGTGTCTATTTTTTAAAGCCAACCTCTGGATATGACGCCGAACACGTGGACTCAACTTCTTTGGTCGACCCTGGCGAAGCCTGTTCCGAGTGGAACCTGTCCTGGAAAACCGCTGTATGACCTTGGCCACCATGCTGTAGCTCAGTTTCAGGGTGTTAGCAATCTTCTTATAGCCCAGGCCATCTTTGTGGAGAGCAACAATTCTATTTCTCACATCCTCAGAGAGTTCTTTGCCATGAGGTGCCATGTTGAATATCCAGTGGCCAGTATGAGAGAATTGTACCCAAAACACCAAATTTAACAGCCCTGCTCCCCATTTACACCTGGGACCTTGACACATGACACCAGGGAGGGACAACGACACATTTGGGCACAATTTGGACATGTTCACTGTGGGGTGTACTCACTTATGTTGCCAGCTATTTAGACATTAATGACTGTGTGTTGAGTTATTTTCAGAAGACAGTAAATCTACACTGCTATACACGCTGTACACTGACTACTCTAAGTTATATCCAAGTTTCATGTCTATAGTGTTGTCCCATGAAAAGATATAATGAAATATTTGCAGAAATGTGAGGGGTGTACTCACTTCTGTGATACACTGTAGCTCTTGCCACAGTTGATGTCAAGGTACATGCATCTACCATCAGAAAGAGACTGCAGTTTGATTTTCATGGGAGGTGAGCAAGAAGGAAACCCTTGCTGTGAAAAAAACATCAGGTCAAAACTAAAGTTTACCAGAGAACACCAAGACAAAGACCAGGACTTCTGGAACAATGTGCTTTGGACAGATGAATCCAAAGCTGAATTATTTGGGCACAATAACAGAAGACATGTTTGGCACAAACCAAACACAGCATTTGGGAACAAGAACCTCATACCAACTGTGAAGCATGGAGGTGGAAATGTCATGGTTTGGGGCTGCTTTGCAGCAGCACGGCCTGGCAAGCTCTCCATTATATAATCCACAATGAATTATTCACTGTATCAGAGGGTGCTTAAGGAAAATGTAAGGCCATCTGTCCAAAAACTGAAGCTGAAGCGGAGGACCATGCAACATGCCAACAACCCAAAACATCCCAGTAAATCCACCAAGGAATGGCTCAAAAGAAAGAAATGGAGAGTTCTGGAATGGCCAAGTCAAAGCCCGGATCTTAATCCTATTGAGATGCTGTGGGGTGATTTAAAACGGGCTGTGCATGCAATAAACCCATCAAACCTCACACAGCTGAAGAAATTCTGCATGGAGGAGTGGGGAAAACTTTCTCCCAGTCAATGTCAGAGACGGTAGATGGTTATAGGTAACGTCTAATTGAGGTTATTTCAGCCAAAGGGGGAAACACCAGCTATTAGGACATACGGTGTCCTAACTTTTTCCTCACAATAAATTTTCATTTTTGTTTATTACATTTTACAACTTGTGTTTAAAAGTAATTTTTTCAGTTTAATTTGTTTAGTTATATAAGCTCCATCTCTCAATACTGTTCAAATGAAGCTTAAATGTTCATTTGTTTAAATATGTTCAAAAAGACAAAGGTTCTCATGGGGTGTCCTAACTTTTTCACATGATTGTATGTGAAGAAGGAATTTCATTGTGCTGTATATGTATATATGACAAATAAAGTATATCTTCTACATCTTCTTCTATCTTCCTCTTTTTTCGTGTGGTGTTTGCCTAGTGGTTCCAAAAACCTTCATTTATCTTATTGGCTTAGTGCCACTCTTAACAGTACGATCTGGTCATGGAACCCATGAACCAGCCCTCGGAAGATCAGAGGTCTCTTGTGACCATACTATATCATCAAGTCACCTTGCTGGACCAGCACGATCAGCTGCTGAAGTTCCTGATCGAAAGTAATCGCCAACTGGTCCAGCAACTGGGGAACGTCTCCAGACGGGTTGCCGCCCTGACCTGCTTACAACCCATCCCTGCCTCTGCTCCAAGCACCACTCCCCATGTCCTTGGTGATGCTCACCCTGACTTCGGATATGCACCTCCGGTTCTGGCGCCACCCGCCCTGCCTCTGACCCTGGCGGAAGGACTCACCACCCATCCCGAGCCAGGTCATGGTGAGTTGGATAAATGCCGGTGTTTCTTTTACCAGTGTGGCCTGGTTTTTGGTCAGCGACTGGTCAAGTTTTCCACCATTGGCAGTAAGATCACTTATATTATAGGGCTCCTTCAGGTGACTTGGGCTGAGGCTGCTCAATACGCTGACTTCCTCTGCAGATTCTGGGTTGCGTTCCACCACCCAAACCATGCAGGGGATGCTGCAAGCTGGTTATTAGGTGCTGCCCTCCACAGGGTGTTCCATCAAACCTTGGAGGAATGACTTAAAGATTAACAACTTAAAGATGAACTGGCAGCCAGCGATTAGCCTTCTGAGCTTAAGAGGCTGATGGATCTGGCCACACTTTGACGGATGTCTCAGAAGAGCGCTGCTCTTATCAAGACTGGGTCACTGCTTACTCCTTGGATGAATGGCTGCTTTCCCACATCATCCACTGCACCGCTCCTATGACCCTGGTCCTTTCCAGGAAACACCACAAGACCGTGACGTTTTCTGTCGTCCAAGTTCCCAGTTCCCCTCTAGTCCTGGGTTATCTATGACTTTCCATTTACAACCCACACCTCGACTGGCAGCAAGGTAAGGTCACTGCCTGGGGCGATTTCTGCCACTCATGTTGCTTGCAGTCTGCTGTTCACCCCTCTGGTCCTCAACCTAGCACTTTCCAAGGTGCCCTCAGAGTACCACAACCTCCAGGAGGCTTTTAGTAAGGACCAGGCCTAAACCAAATAACTGTCAAAAATAAGTACCCCCTCCCATTGACCTCTTCTGGTTTTTAATGCTTCTCATCAATGAACGAGAAACGTACCCCCCATGGTCTCATCAATAAACGAGAAATGTACCCCCCATGGACCCAATGGACCCCCCAACCACCTCTTTGTACCTACAGCGGTGAGATCCCCTGTTCTTAAGTGGACCCATGGCTTCAAATTTGCCTGACACCCTGGTGCCAACCTACCAGAGTCCCTTTAAAGAAGACATTTTGGTGGCCTTCACTTGAAGAGGAAACAAGGGAGTTTGTGGCCACCTGCTACACATGTGCTTGGAGCAAGCCCTCTCATCAGTCCCCTGTGGGCCTGCTGCAACCTCTGCCTCTTCCTGGGCATCCCTGGTCCCACATTGGACTAGACTTTCTAGATTACTGAATCTTCCATCATTCTGACTGTAGTGGACTGGTTCTCCAAGGTGGGTGTCTACCAACACTACTCAAGCTCCCTTCTGCCCTTGAGACAGCTCAACTTTTGTTCGACCTGGTATTTAGGATCTATAGAATTCCACTGAACATTGTTTCGGACTGTGGCCCCCAGTTTGTGTCCCAGGTCTAACGTGCCTTCTGTGAGGCCCTGGGAGCATCAGTCAGCCTCTGGTCAAGGTTTCACCCCCAATCCAATGGGCTGGCTAAAAGATAGAATTAGGAACTCGAGGCTGCTCTGTGCTGCGTGACTGCCAGCAACCCCTCGCACTGGAGCACTCACCTTGCCTGGGTGGAATAAGCTCATAACTCCTTTACCTGCTCTGCCCTACTAGGTTATCAGCCTCCACTGTTCCCAGGGCAGGAACTAGACTTGGCAGTTCCCTCAGTCGAACACCAAATCCTCTGCTGCAAGAAGGTTTGGAAGATGGTCAGGGCGGCCCTGTTAAAATCCCAGACCTCCACCCAGCGTTCATCTAACTGCCACCGGAGACCCAGTCCCCAGTACCTCCCCGGTCAGTCTGTTTGGTTATCCTCCCGAAACATCCCTCTGCACACTGACTCCAGGAAGCTGGCACCCAGCTTTATCAGTCCCTACACTGTCCAAAAAGTCATCAGCCCCCATACAATCAGTCTCAAGCTCCCCAGGCATATGAGCACCCACCCTATCTTCCATATCTCACAGCTAAAACCTGTCCACCACTCTGACCTTTTCTCTCAGGCTCATAGCAGAAAATGACACTGTCAGAACATCAAGAAATCTTGGTGCTCAGATCTTCTACTCCAAGGTGGATACTGTACAGCTCCAGGGTCCTGTAGAGCAGGTTTTAAACCTCACCTCTGGTCACTGTGAGGAGTCTGTGTCATGTTTTCTTTAGATCTTTGTGTGTTTCTTCTGCCTTCACCTAATTAATCTATATTCCTTCTCTATATAACCCTAATATAGAGTGAGTGCATCAGTGTGTGATGGACTTGAACCCTGTTTGAGGTCGATTCACATCCTGCACATACAGTAGTGTTTCTGAATAGGCTTCACACCCACAGCCACCCTGATTATGATGGAGTGCTCACTGAAACAGTTTGAATGAATGAATGAGCATCTTATAAAAGAGTGACAGTAGAGTTAAAAGACAAACTTGACTCTGATAGGTTGAGAGTGAATCTCAGAATGTTTGATGTACCTTTATCACATGACCTCAGTTTAAGATACATGATGCTAGAGCAATACACTATATAACCAAAAGTATGTGGACAAAGCTCTTAATTGTTGAGTTCAGGATCGCTTCTGTACACAATGCAAGGTCCATAAAGATGTGGTTTGACGAGATTGGTGTGAAGTTACTTCAGTGACCTTTACAAAAGCCTAAACTTTAACCTCATTAAACACCTCAGAAATAAATCAGAACATCAACTGTGAATCAGATCTTTTTTTTCCAACATCAGGGCCTGATTTCACAAAAGCTCTTTGGCTGAAATGTCAAAAACCTCCCCTGTTATTATCACTCTATATAAATGGCTATGGTTAAATTGTTCTGCACACTCACGGTCAGGTGTCCACATATTTTTTAGTTTTACTTTAAGTAACATGTCCACAAGGTGTGTGACTCATTAGTGACTCATCAGTGCGTGACTCATTAGTAAGTACATGAATGTGTGTATGTGATGGTTCCTCATGATTTATTTATAGGTGGCAGAATGTTACAGCAAGAAGTGTTTATTCACATTTAAAGGGTTGCAGCATTATTTTAAGAAGTGCAACCAGCCCCCCAACAACCAACCAGAAGCAGCTAATTATAATGAGTAGAAGCTAAAGTGAGAGAACATGGGGGGTGAAAGTGAGATTTGCATGAAGACGGCTGAGTGATCTGCTTTCTCCCAGAATAGAGCAGCACTTTCACCAGATGTTCCTTCATCCAAACTCACTGAAGCACAACACACAGCACTGAATCTCCAGCTAAAGATCTTCTCTCCTAACACTTATCATGATGATGAACTAGAAGAAAAGACCAGACAATGTCCAAAATCAAGCTTTATTTCAGCACAGCAAAACTACAGGAAGAGCAACAGGACACTGAACAGAGGAAAGACAGAAATGCAGCATTGTGTAGAACTGAAACTCCATTGTAGAAGCATGTGGAAGTGTCTCCATGTTCAGTTCTATCTGGGAGCTGCTAGCCTTCACACTGGTTCTTTCTGAATACGACGGGATGATCGACGCCACCGTGAGAGACCCTACAGCCAAACTCCTCCCCCTTTTCCCACTGTGCTTTGCTGAGGGTCAGGGTGCTGCCACGCCTCCAACTGCCCCCTTTCAGTTCTTCTGCTCCGGTCACCACCCCGTCCTGCAGCACTGTGCCGTCCACCGTCCAGCTCACCAGCGCCCCCTGTGGAGAGTAACCAGACAGCAGGCAGAGCAGCGAGGCCGATCCCTCAGACAGCTGCAGAGAGGAGGGAGGGAGCAGAGACACGGACGGCTTCACCGTGGGACCGGCTGTACAGGAGAAACAGAACAAAAAGTCCCATTTAGAAACGTTTCCACATCATTTCCTCCTTACTGCTTATTAAGCATCCAGACTGGAAACCTTCATCTGTGTTCAATCATCAATGCAGTGCTGCTGCACACTGTTCTCACATCACTGCAGTTCAGTAGAAACATCTGCAAGCTTCTGTTAGCACAGATTCAATATCAACTCTTATTACTTTAGCATTCAACACAACTGACTGCAGCACATCCAGATGTAGCTGATTACAGAAATATTCATTGTTTAGCACAAACACACAGCAGCATTCGTCTGGATTTTACATCAGCACCAGTCACTCGTACCAGTTTACACCAAACTTAATCAACCAGAGACCAGCTTTATATTTACCATCAAAAACACCTGCACATTTATTCAGTCTTTAATATTCAGAAACTGTAAGTATTTAGTAAAGGTTGAATATTTAGTAATTGTATATACAGTGGTACCTTAACTTAATGTCAACTGGTTCTGGGCGTGGCACTGAGTTTCAATTTATTTTTCCCATAAGGATGTTTGTGAAACCTGTTAATGTGTTTCATGGTTCTGTGGAACTGCATATATTTCATTATGTGAATATTTTATTATATATATTAAAAATAATATTATAATATTATATTCCATTACCAACCATTTATTCCTGTAGCAAATGTTGTTTACAATCACCATTTTACATTTTTAGCTTCTAACTAATTCTGATCTGGAGTTATAGAAGTAAAAAGAGTCCATGTTGGTCTCCAAAAGTCTCCAAGAAGAAAAACAAGTGGATTAAATCCCTGATGTAACAACACACTGATGTAGATTTGGTCTCAATTTGAAGAAGATAAGCTCAGGTAAGCAGCGGTTATGATTTTATGATGCTCTGTGGTTGATCTGGGTCGCGGTGCTGCTGTTTATTGTGCACTTTCCTTTTGCAATGATAGCAAAGCATTATCATGATCACGGACAGCATTAATGTGAACAAAGCGACAGTCCCACACAGTTCCAGTTTAAGCTAAAAGTCGAGTTTAAAGGTACAAATTTCTCCACGAAGGGCGTCAAGTTTCAAAGATTTCAAGTTTAGGGGACGTCGAGTTACAAGGTACCACAGTATTTATTGAAGGTGAAATATTCAGTTACTGTTTATTTATTGTTATTAATACTTATTTTTTCTCTTGTTTATATGAAGATTAATAAATGATATTAAAAATAAAAATGTTTTTAATGTAGAAGAAATAAAACTACTTACTGACACTGAGTTTGGTTCCTCCACCAAAAGTGTAGCACAGTGATACATTCCAATGAAGCCGTCGTACAAAAACCTCTGTTCCACTCCAGTGATTCTACACACACACACACACACACACACACACACACACACACACACTACATGCTTCAGTGCTCTGTCAGTGTTTAAAGCTCTGTGAGTTTAACACTTCATGACTGAGAGCTGCTGACCAGCATCTTCACCCACATCAACCATGACCTTCATCTCCATCTTCATCTGCACACTGGCTCTCTGCACTCAAGGTAACACGATGCTTTATGTTCTACTGGTGAGGAGGCTCTGCCATGTGGAGAAGATCCACTGGATGAACTTCAAACTCCACATGGTTCTTCATGTAGTGAACGTCTTTATTCTTCTTATTGTTTTCAGGATCCAGAGGTCAGGTGACTGTGACTCAGAGTCCTGCAGTAAAACATGTCGATCCAGGAGCTTCAGTCACCATCAGCTGTAAAACCAGTCCTGCTGTTTCTTCTAGTTATCGTTTACACTGGTATCAGCAGAAACCTGGAGAAGCTCCTAAACTCCTGATCTACTACACTAGCAACAGAGCATCAGGTATTCCAGATCGTTTCAGTGGCAGTGGATCTGGATCTGACTTCACTCTGACCATCAGTAGAATTGAGACTGGGGATGCAGGAGATTATTACTGTCAGAGTTACCATGATGGTGGTGTCTTCACACAGTGTTATATGGTGGTACAAAAACCTGGGTGAGTGGAAGTGTACAGTAACTGCACTGCTGCAGCTGGGACCGACTGCAGGTGCTGAGGGGGAGGATGTGATACAGTACAATCATTCACTCTGTACAGGAAACACCTCACTCACTCACTACTTCTCCTAAATACAAGCTTTATTATTATTAACATAATACAGAGAAAGCCAAACATGAAGAGAACATGTCAAACTGTTCAAAGTACCACCATAAAGAGTTGAGAATTGAACCCAGGATTTTCACAATACTAGCTGCACCACCATACAGCTTCTACAATGAAATACTAAACATGATGCTTAATAAGGCACAAGGAAGGAAAAACCTTTTATTATTTATTTAGCTCATGTTAATTAAAGATGTTCCAACACTGAGAGGACTTGAGTTTAGAAGAACTCTTAAAAGAGAATTGAACTGACAGCAAGTTCCAAGATGAAGCAGTAAACCAGAAGATGGTTCAGTTTAATCATACTGCATACTATAGTACACACTACTATAGGATTAGTATGCAGTATATACTGGGGCAGTAGGACATTTTAAACAGAGCTGCTGGCTTTGGTTGGGATTGGGGGCGGGTCTGGAGGTGGTAACTCCTGCATTGATTGGTGCACACCTTCATACCAAACCAATAGGATTGAACTTCACCTTATTACAGCTAACAATCAGCAGCTGGAGCTCATCTAGTAGAAACGACTTTATCTCCATGTGCTGTTTGCTTCAGTTGGTTTGTGACTTGCTGGTGAATTGAGGAGCTACAATCACATTTTAAACAATAAATAGAAAATAATAAAAAATAAATAAATGAAAGAATATTATTTATTTTTATTTAGTTTTAAACATGTGATTTTGTTGTTTCTCTCTCAGCAGCTGGTTTATGATGTTAGTTTTGGTCTCTACAGAGTTAGTGGTTTGTAGGTTTTGCTCAGATGTAAACAACATGAATCTTTATAGATTTAGTGCTGATTATTCTGAGCCTAAAATCTCATGAGAGTAAATAAGGAGGTTCAGTTTGTTCTCCACCAAGCCCGGAGTGGCTAAAATCATTGACACGACTTCGTTTCTACCATAAACGTACAACTTAAACACACCAGCAGAGACGGTGTTGTACCATTCATCAAACTCTGTTTTGTCTTTGTCATTCATTGTGTCATAGCTGTAAAAACTCTTTTCAGGGTAGAAACCCACATAGTTCTTATTTTGCTTTAAATTACATTAGTGTGGAAAATCCTCTTTATCTGAGCATGTTAGATTTAAGGCTGATGTTGTTTTAGCCGAGCACATTGGAATGAATAAGTTTGAGTCTATGTAGCGTTGTTTGTATGTTTCATCCTACATGGAGATCAGTCTACACCCATCATGGTGATTTTGCATTGTGCTTTAACCATGTGTAACCCTGATATTTGGGGAGTCTAAACTTTCTGATGAGGTGTGCTATACAGTCAGAACCTTCTGCTGTAAATTCTGCACCATCAAATATAATAGCGCAGACAAAATTAGCTTCATGCTTTTCGTTTTCAAACCGTGTCTCAAATTCAAAAAAGATGTATGAATTGCTGGCTTCTTTTAATTTGAGTGGCTGTATGTAACACTCATGCTTGGTGTCTGATATTAAATCTTCACCACAATGAATACAGCGGTCCGACACACATCTGTGGGGTTTTGGTTTCATCAAGCTAACATGATAACGACGTCCACATTTTTTACAATACTTGGTCGCATGATCGCATGAGGACGCCATTACACCTGTAGTAGGCTGTTGTTTTTGTTTTTTATGCTGTTCATAACAGTAAGCAGATTCACAGTAGCATGAGCAACTGTCACAATATTTGATAAGTCTGGGGTACTTGTGACACAAAGAATCTTGACACACATCACAACGGTATTTACAACTATGATCTCATTGGTGTAGCCCTTATAACAAAACTCACAAACATATGGCACACCCATGAATGCTTTTACATTTGTTATCAAGTAGTAATGACCATCATGGAGGTACAGAAACACAGTTTTGGTATGTGGCTTGTAATTAGTAAGGTACTTCTCTAAATGACCTGAACTACTACTCTTGTGAAAAACAACTATTTTAACACCAAACTTATATTCAAAACGACCAACGTCATTAAACCCGACTTCACGGACCCGTGTAAAGCCAACATTTGTCTGTATCTGTTCAGCTATAATTTCTTATGTTTTATGTGGGACATTCGGGTTTAGAATATGAGCAATACAAATTGCAAAACACAAGTTATGACGAACACCGCCATTTTTACTCATGGCTATCGAGACAATCAACACCAAACTATCATCTGTTTTAATGCTTTTGTTGCTCTGCATAATCCTTTCAATAGCATCTGAAAAGCGATCTACACTGTAACCATCTCTTGAAGACAATACAGTATTTACATCAGATGTTAAACTACCACCTCTGTCACCAATGTCAATAACACCACCATCACCAACACTCTGGAGAACAACACCATTTCTGATAGTGTATTGTGTACATAGGATATGTATGAAGCCATGTCTTTGGATGAAATTCAACAATCTGTGTAGTACAACACTGTTAAACAGACCCCTAGGCACTACGGTATAATCGTCTACAATACCACCATCTCTAACTAACCCTGCTATGTCACCATCAGATAAACAAAGTTAGGAGCTGATGGATCAAGTGTTGGGTATCTATGTGCCGACACTCCGCCGCCTGTCTGTTCTATGTTTATGTGTTGAGTGTTATTTTGCAAATTACTTTCTAGCGCAGCTATAGCATCTCATACTCGTCGTTTAGACAATCTGCTCGCTCGAGACAATTGTTGGAAAACTTTAAAAATAGGATCATTTCATGTTAAATCTATCATTTGCTCACAACTACCATCTAATGTACAGCGTTTTGTTGATATTTCTTGTGATGTTTGACTTCTGTTTGTTAACCATGTATCCAATGTAGTTTGTAAAAAACCATGCACGTTACTACCATCAATCCATTAATGTTCGCACTGTTTTGTGCATTATTTAGCATAACGATTTCTAGCTCGGCCATAGCAGTCGCATACTTGTCGTTTAGACAAACTGTTTTCTTGTCGTGTGACAATTGTTGGAAAACTTTAAAAATAGGATCATTGCATGTGTCGTTGTCTGACTCCCAAAACCTTTTAGATGCCATTTTGTTTATACCTAAATAACACTAATACATAAAATGTTTGAGCTTGTACTCATGAGCTGATTTATTTAAAACCTTTAAACAACAACAGTTAAAACACCTTAAACATCAACAACAAAAACAACGATAACAACAATAATCATCTAGAACCTGATTTCCCAGCTATGGGGATCAATGACGCCACATTTACCTGTAAAAACCTGTTTAAATTATAAAACGTATTATATACATTACTATTGTGTACAGCCTGTTCCTTGTGCAATTTTAGATTTTTTAAAAAATAATTTAGAGATAGTTAATTGCGTATTAACTTGATCCTTGCACAGTTCTTGAATTACATGAACTAAATTAGAAATAGTAGATTTAAAGTCTACAACTTGTTTTCGAAAATCAATGTCGGTCTTACGCTTTAGAGCGGCTTGTCTACGTTGTTCAATAGCTATTTTAGACACCTTCTGTGACAGTTGACTCGACTCATCAGACTTCTTAGAACAGATAACAAGGTCTGTACACCAACAGAGCATCGTCATGCAAATCTGCAAACAGTTTTACATATTAATGTACTTTACACACAAACATTGTTACAAATACTATGAATAGTATTTCATTTGTATTTTCTTATTATCTGGTTCGCCGGAACCTGTTTTCTGCATGAATGCTGAGCATGTGCATCAACAATGCCGAAACAAACACACTTTCCTAGGGGAGCCGATTCGCTGATGACCCGTTGGGGGCTTCGAATCCTCGGTGACTGCCCAGAACTGCTTGTCAAACATGGGTTAAAGGTGGTCGGCGTGTGTCCGTGGTTACTGCTCACAGTGTCCCACGGCCCAAACAACGTGGGTGCATCAATTACAGCGGCGAACCCTGGCAGCGTTAGGAGACTCGTAGCTTCCATTGTACGCCAACTATATATACTGTTTTACTAAGACCACACCTCTTAACATTAACATATTTAAATATTTTGTGTCTGATTGACCAAACTGTATGGGTTTTGCTGGCATACGCTACTACTCGTTTGTCTTGGTCATGGCGTTGATACAGACCAGCACTCATGCTGTGTTCTGAAAATCCAGCCTCTAGATAGAATACCTGATTATGGTCTGGGTACACGAGACAAGGTGCAGTGCACAGCTTGTCCTTCAGAGCTTGCATGGCTCCTTGCGGTTGTACCCCATCCGGACCCACAAGAAGACCCACGTAGTTTAACTTGGTTTTACACCACTGGCCTTTAGAGAGAGAGATCTTGGCTCCAGCCACCATAAGCTGGCCAAGCACATGGTCTAACTCTTCCAGGTGGGTGTCTAGGGGTTCTTCATCAGCATATCATCATCCACATATATAAGCGTACCCCGTTCACGAGCATCTGGAGATGCTTTGTTAAGGAAGATGTTAAACTGCTGGTGAGTTGGCATAGCCAAACGGGCACCTTGTAAATGTGTACTGCCTGCCTGCAAAGGTGAATGCTAGTTTATGTTGGTCGGCTATGTGGACAGGAATGTTCCAAAATCCTGAGGCTACATCAATAGTGGAGAAATACCTCGCATTCTGGACTTTGGGAAGTTCCTGCTCTAGCTGGGTCATTGGCCATCTGGATAGGGGAACCTGTTGGTTTAATTTGCGGTAGTCAATTGTTAGGCGCCATTTGCCGTTTGGCTTCAGAACGGGCCAAAGAGGGGCGGAGTAGGTGCTATTACATGGCCGAATGATGCCCTTCTCTAGCAGGTTGTCAATAATTTCCTGTACGGGTTCATATGATGCCAGGGGAATTTTGAACAAATGAACTCTGCAGGTGGTCTGCTGAAACCTCTTAGCTATGGGTGTATGTCTAAGCCATGGTAGGATATATTTAGTTAGCCCAATCAGTGAATGTTGAAGACTAGGGTTTTATTTTCAATAACAATTCAGGGTACGGTATGCTCCTTTTATTTACTAGAAATAGTGGGCATGTATTCCCCAAATTTATAAGGGTCGTCTCACTTAAGAAATCATCACTGTAACTTGCCCAGAAATTCTGTTTCAGTCGCACAGTCCTGTGACTCCCGTTCTCGCGATTGCCAGGACAGCTAGTAGTGACCACAGGATGCTTTAACCCACGTGGGAGAACTCAACAATCAGTTAGAGACCCGAGTCGTTATGTCAAGATTTGGATGCCTGTTTAGGTTGCACTAGATCCGGTATTCACTTTTAGGGCAGACTCAAAATTGACTTGGCTTGGGCACAGTAACTTTTTAAGATTGAGCACTCCGAGGTGATCAACCCAAGTGAAAGGTTGAGGACCTACAACCCCGAACAAAGCTGTACCAGGTGAGGTTGGTGGGTTTTGGTCTTAATTCGGTCCACTGGGAACCTCTGGGAGAAGACTTGGCTGAGCTATGCGGATCGAGAGACACTCAAAGGAACACAGAGTGAAGTGCGTTGAGACAGGACCGGTTGGGTATACGGTTAGTGAACACTGACTGTGAGTGACCAGAAAAGCTATTATAGTTAGAGAATAATAGACCAATAGATATTTTTTTTTTAATAAAATAATAAAATAAAATTTAAACTTAGATGAGGCTTGTTATAAGGTGGCAGGATAAAAAAGGGTGTTGACCGAATTTGAGCTTCCCAGATCTCACCAAAAGAGTAAATTACTAGTGGCCCCAAGATGGCGCTATAGATAAATCTTCCAAATTACCGTCTTCGTCCAGCTCATCTGGAAACATTTAACGGTAATACTTATTTTCTAGTTAATCCTGGATACACTCTGATACAAGTTCACTCTTAGTATCAAAATATGTTTGGATATTAATAGTATCAAATATGTTTGATAGCTTTAGCACACACTACTATGATTGTAGGTGTAAAAGCTAACCTAGATATATTCCACAGTCTTAATGTTCAAAAGAATAGAAAGAAAATAAGATCAATGACACTAAACCGGGGAAACAGTTTCAGTGTCACAGCTCTGTGACACCTGTTCTCGTGATTGCCAGGACAGTTGGGAGTGACTAAAGAGTACCTTAAACCATGTGGGAGAGACTCAATGATCTGATAGAGACCCAAACTGTTGTGTCAACATTTGGACACCCAGTTAAGGTGGCACTAGGCTCAGTATTCACCTTTGGGAAAGTTATTGTGCTCAAGCTAGTTAACTTTAGGATTGAACACTTTTTGGAGATCGGCTCCTTGGACTTTATATTGTTTGTCAGTGTAAGTTCAGTATGTGATACCGGCCTGGTGATTTAATGTTTGCACAAAACTCTTCATTCACGGAATGCAGAAATGATGTAAGTTTGTACCCGTTTGTGATTTTTATATAAGACATCCAAACTGATTCACATTTCACTTACATTTACATTTTCAGCATTTAGCAGACGCTTTTATCCAAAGCGACTTACACAATGAGCAATTGAGGGTTAAGGGCCTTGCTCAGGGACCCAACAGTGGCAACTTCTAGAGAGGTACAGCAGTAAATTCAGAAGGTAAAACCAACCAGAATCAGCTAATTATAATGAGTAGAAGCTAAAGTGAGAGAACATGGGGGTGAAAGTGAGATTTGCATGAAGACGGCTGAGTGATCTGCTTTCTCCCAGAATAGAGCAGCACTTTCACCAGATGTTCAACTTCCTTCATCCAAACTCACTGAAGCACAACACACAGCACTGAATCTCCAGCTAAAGATCTTCTCTCCTAACACTCATCATGATGATGAACTAGAAGAAAAGACCAGACAATGTCCAAAATCAAGCTTTATTTCAGCACAGCAAAACTACAGGAAGAGCAACAGGACACTGAACAGAGGAAAGACAGAAATGCAGCATTGTGTAGAACTGAAACTCCATTGTAGAAGCATGTGGAAGTGTCTCCATGTTCAGTTCTATCTGGGAGCTGCTAGCCTTCACACTGGTTCTTTCTGAATACGACGGGATGATCGACGCCACCGTGAGAGACCTTACAGCCAAACTCCTCCCCCTTTTCCCACTGTGCTTTGCTGAGGGTCAGGGTGCTGCCACGCCTCCAACTGCCCCCTTTCAGTTCTTCTGCTCCGGTCACCACCCCGTCCTGCAGCACTGTGCCGTCCACCGTCCAGCTCACCAGCGCCCCCTGTGGAGAGTAACCAGACAGCAGGCAGAGCAGCGAGGCCGATCCCTCAGACAGCTGCAGAGAGGAGGGAGGGAGCAGAGACACGGACGGCTTCACCGTGGGACCGGCTGTACAGGAGAAACAGAACAAAAAGTCAAAGCCTTCCATTCACACAGTGTTATTTACTAGTACAAAAACCTCCCTCAGCTGTAGAGGAAGTTCTCTGAAACACACACTGATCTGAGAACATCTGCAGAGCTGCTAAAGCTGCACTCCACTGAACATCATCATCTACAAAGCACTACAGTACTGAGCATGTTCCTCTAAACTGTTGCCACAAAGCTATAACTATATAATTTATATAACTGGTTTTATACACCTGTTTGCAATGAGTGTGGCTGAAACACATGAACCTAATAATTAGGAGGGGTGTCCACATACTTTTGGTCATATAGTGTATGATCTGATCAATTTAAGTATCAGTTCATATAAACAATAAAATGTGCTGAGAACGATTCATCACTTAGATCAAATCTCCTGATTGGTCGTTTCATGATTGAATCGATTCCTTTCTACCCCATAAATCACTGAACACGTAACACTGTGCAGAATTACAGATGAGCTACAGTCAGTAACAGTATACCTACAATGTGAACATATGGTAGATTCACCTAATAGTGGATATGAGGAGGAGGAGGAGGATCTTCATCTACACTCTCTGTACTCTGAAAATAAAAGCTGATCATCATTTGATGTGGTTTTAAACATAACCAGTTCTCACCAATATAAAATGAGAGCTGATGATCAGATGATCATGAGGATTCTACAGAATATTTAAGATGAAATACTGACTGGTTCCAGTTTCTGCTGTTGATGGTTAAAATGGTCTGTTTGTTCCACATACCAGCATCTCAGTTCCAGCTCAGTTCAGCTAAACCTTGTAACTCTTTCTGATCATTTATTACAACGTTTATATAAAACTATCATCGGTCTTTATTTAGATAATATGGAGTATTTTAAATTATGTGGACACCCCTCCTAAATACTGAGTACATGAGTGCAGGCCACAATTACTATAGTAAATAAAGGGAGAATAAGAGACAGTACAGGAGATACTTCCATATGTAGCAGCTGATTGTTCTTTCACCATAAGGTGGCAGTATTGCATCTCTGAGTGACACATTCACACTGTTCCACTCCAGTGATTCCACACACACACACACACACACACACACACACACACACTACATGCTTCAGTGCTCTGTCAGTGTTTAAAGCTCTGTGAGTTTAACACTTCAGGACTGAGAGCTGCTGACCAGCATCTTCACCCACATCAACCATGACCTTCATCTCCATCTTCATCTGCACACTGGCTCTCTGCACTCAAGGTAACACAATGCTTTATGTTCTACTGGTGAGGAGACTCTGCAATGTGGAGAAGATCCACTAGATGAACTTCAAACTCCACATGGTTCTTCATGTAGTGAACGTCTTTATTCCTCTTATTGTTTTCAGGATCCAGAGGTCAGGTGACTGTGACTCAGAGTCCTGCAGTAAAACATGTTGATTCAGGAGCTTCAGTCACCATCAACTGTAAATCCAGTCCTGCTGTTTACTATTACAGTGGCTGTAGCTGTTATTATTTAGCCTGGTATCAGCAGAAACCTGGAGAAGCTCCTAAACTCCTGATCCACTTGGCTAACAGAAGAGAATCAGGTATTCCAGATCGTTTCAGTGGCAGTGGATCTGGATCTGACTTCACTCTGACCATCAGTAGAATTGAGACTGGAGATGCAGGAGATTATTACTGTCAGAGTACACATAGTGGTGATATCTTCACACAGTGTTATATGGTGGTACAAAAACCTGGGTGAGTGGAAGTGTACAGTAACTGCACTGCTGCAGCTGGGACCGACTGCAGGTGCTGAGGGGGAGGATGTGATACAGTACAATCATTCACTCTGTACAGGAAACACCTCACTCACTCATTACTTCTCCTAAATACAAGCTTTATTATTATTAACATAATAACAACCAATTACTCATATTGAATAATGGGTGGAGTGGGTCATGCAGAGCATCAGTCATGGATTTCAGGTCATCCAAGATCATGTTTTTAAATCACTTCATGATACTTCAGCTTTGTTGCTTTTTTTAACTAAAGTGTAGAAAATACAGAATATTCAGATCATATTAACAACAGAAGCTCTAAAACTGAGAGGACTTGAGCTTAGAAGAACTTTTAAAAGAGAATTGAACTGACAGCCAGTTCTCCTCCTACTCTCCTACTAGGTCTGTAATTTTCATCATAGGTACACTTCAACTATGAGAGACAAAATAAGAAAAAGAAAATCCAGGAAATCACATTGTAGGATTTTTAAAGAATTGATTTGTAAATTATGGTGGAAAATAAGTATTTGGTCAATAACAAACAAGCAAGATTTCTGACTCTCACAGACCTGTAACTTCTTCTTTAAGAAGCTCTTCTGTCCTCCACTCGTTACCTGTATTAATGGCACCTGTTTGACCTCGTTATCTGTATAAAAGACACCTGTCCACAGCCTCAAACAGTCAGACTCCAAACTCAACCATGGCCAAGACCAAAGAGCTGTCGAAGGACACCAGGAAGAAAATTGTAGACCTGCACCAGGCTGGGAAGAGTGAATCTACAATAGGCAAGCAGGTTGGTGTGAATAAATCAACTGTGGGAGCAATTGTAAGAAAATGGAAGACATACAAGACCATTGATAATTGAGTCCCATTGAGTCCCCACGCAAGATCTCATCCCATGGGGTAAAAATGATCATGATAATGTAACCCAGGTGGTATAAAATTATTATTTTATAATAATTTTTTATAAATTATTATAAAAAATAATTTTTATTACCACAGAAATAAAAGACAATTAAAACATCAAGTTCATCACAATCCCTTGGGTCCCAGAGCTGCCAGTGGAGGGAGTAGAACAAAGTGGGCTTGTCCAAAAGTCCTATTGCACGACGACAACAGACTCAGTCCAATTTACTCAATAAAAACCGCCACTACAAAGAAAAGAGAAAGAAGGGTATACATTTACCTTCCTAAAGGCGACACTTTCTACCATCACAGAGAGGAAACTACCACCTTACACTACGACTTAGGTCAGGGACTAACATACACACATAGGAGCCTGAGTCTACATAAAAACCTATACAAATGGGATCAGTTTTATAACACACAAAAATATACTCAAATCATATGCAAAAGAAGTAATTAATAATACACTCTTCAATCTATCAAATGAACAAATAATAAATCACACTACCACAAAACGATGTAAAGGAAAAACCTATCCACTGGTACAAGCTTCATTAGACATAAGCTACTACGGCTAAAAGTTCATTTAAAACCTCTAGAGTCACAAATAAGGCGGCTTAACGTTAAAACTTTAAAATACGGGAACGGAGGCACACTGCACAAACACAGCGCTTATTTCTTTTCAGCTATAAGAGAGCAAGCACTTAACTTTGGGAAGGGTGAGCGTTCTCACCCTTCCTTATCCCAAACACACGTCACAGTCTGCTGGCTCCAATCCTGTGCCACTCGAAGTCGGTGCACCTCGCCCTCGAACCAGCAATATGAACGACCAGTCGACACGTCTCTGATTCACCAAACAATTGGTTTCTCGTAGCTTCCCCCTTTCTCTGCGCTGTCCGTTTGTCGCTCTCCGCGTGCAGCTCCCGTCCCGGCTTCCTGTGTCCCGTCCTCTGTGTCCCGACTTATCCACTCGTCCTTTTTTATTCGTTCCGCCGCCCGCCCATTCCTATCATCTCTCCACAGTCAGGTCCTTCCCAGGTGTCACCAATTAACTCACTACCCCTCCAATTTAGTCACTCGTGACACCCTCCCCCACCAATGGGTTCCAGTCCCTGGAACCTTAGTTCAAGAAACCCAATCCCCAAATCTCTCTGGGGGACAGCCCTGGTTTGCTCGTTGGGATCGTCTGTTTTCGGGCCCCACACTTTCCCTTAGGTCCCTCGGGACCACAGGCACCCAACCCCACTGTTCAACTACCCTTTGCCCCTGGGTTGATGACATCTCTCGGGAAGCTGTAGGGTAGCACAAACAAGGGCGCAAGAGGTTACGATGAAATGTCCTCTCCGGGCCGTCCTTTCCTTCAGGTCTCACTACATAGACAGGGACATTTTCACGATGCTGCCTCACAATCACATGGGGTTGGGACTTCCAACGATCCCCCAACTTTCCCTTTGCACGCCATCGATTATCCCGAACCAAAACCCGTTCACCAGGTAGCAGAGGGGCTATACGGGCTGTCCGATCATACAGGCGTTTGTTCTTAGCTGCGGCTTTCTGCAATGACTCAGAGACTTTACAGTAAGCATAGGTTAGTTGCTCATGATGTTTCCTTACCCATTCATGTCTGTTACTCTGCACACCCTGGCTTGGAACTCCCATCACCAAGTCCAATGGTAGTCGCAGATATCTCCCAAACATAAGATAAGCTGGAGCATAACTCGTAATGCTATGCACACTATTATTGTACCCTTGTACAAGAGAGGGAAGAAATTCTACCCACCTCCCCTGCTGCTCTGGCTCCAATGTCCCCAATAAATCCAACAGGGTCCGATTGAATCTCTCACAGCTACCGTTCCCTTGCGGATGATAAGGGGTTGTTCGACTCTTCCGACACCCATATACCCCACATAGTTCTTGAATCAATACAGATTCAAAATTAGGCCCTTGATCCGAATGGAAAACCTCTGGACAACCGAACGGCTGAATTACACAGTTCCAAAGGACTTTAGCTGTGGTTAAGGCGGTTTGATCCACTGTAGGTACTGCCCACACAAATTTTGTATCGGTCCATAGGGCGTCCCAAAGTTAAAAAGTCCATGGCCACCATGTGAAGGGGGGCCTGTGCTACTATAGGGACTAAAGGAGCTCTCCCCTCCGGTCTAGCTTTACGAAGTGTACAGCGGGAACATGACCGAACAAAATCCTGTACAGCTACTGCCATCCCCACCCAATAAAAATATCGCCGCAACAGAGAGGTTGTCCGCTCCACCCCTTGGTGTCCAATCTTAGCGTGATACATTTCTAGAAGAACTCTAATATACTGTTGTGGGACCCAAATTTGAGTAACCATCTCATTTGTTAAATGGTCCTGCACAATACGACACTCCACCCCATCCTTCAAAATTAGCCTATTCCACTGACCAAGCATTTTCCGTACCGGTCCTGTCTGCCGACTTCTCTCAACACCTGGAGGTAACCTATTTTCTTCCAAATACCGTCTGACAACTTGGAGATCTGGGTCAGCCCCCTGCAATTCCTGCCAGTGGTTTGGATCCCATCCCCAACTGTCCAAAGGAACGTCCTCCGGGACTCCAGGGGCCTCAACCATTCTCACCACACATCCACTGGCATCCTGGAGAGGTACAACTGGGGCAGGGTCATCAGCCACCATGGGGAGCCTCGAAAGAGCATCCGCATTAATATGGTTACGGCCAGGTCGATACTTTATCTGGTAATCATAATTGGCCAACTGTGCCACCCACCTCTGTTCAACAGCCGCCAGTCTAGCTGTATTCAAATGAACCAATGGGTTATTATCTGTTACCACAATTAATTTAGCGCCCCACAAATAATCTTTAAATTTTTCCGTCACAGCCCACTTTAGAGCAAGAAGCTCCAATTTAAAAGAGCTATAATTGGAAGCATTCCTCTCGGCCGGGTGCAAACTCCTACTTGCATATGCTATTACACGCTCCGTACCCCCTTGTTGCTGAGACAACACTGCTCCCAGCCCATGATTACTGGCATCTGTATAGACTACAAAAGGCTGGGAAAAGTCTGCATATGCCAAAACAGGCGCTTGTAGCAGCTTCTGTTTTAACTGTTGGAACGCGGTCTCACACTCTAGGGTCCAACTGATCTGCGGAGAACTCCGCCCCCTACAGCGACCTGTACCCCCCAACAGTCCATTCAACGGCTTGGCAATTTTGGAAAAGTCTTTAATAAAACGCCTATAATACCCCACAAATCCCAAAAAGGACCGTACCTGCCTCACAGTTGTTGGGGTAGCCCATTCCTGGACAGCCGACGTCTTTGTGTAAGCGGAAAAGGTGTTTTGCCTGATCCTGCAGTGTCCCACTCTCAGCTACATGCACACATTGTGACATCATCATGATGACATCACCACACTCCACACCTCTGGTATAAGTTGCTGCGTTTCATGTGTTTGTGCTCATTTGATCTGAGACGCCGAGACAGTAAGCAGCATGAACATGTTCTCCTGTTGGACTCTTCCATCTGACCAAGACGAGCCGCACAGGCGGGTAAACGAACCGGAGAAGGTAAAGAAGAGAAAATGGTGGCAGAGACGCCAGAAGATGGAGATGCAGGACGGGGAGGATGAGAAGGGAAACGGGGTAAAGGGTGAAGAGATGGGGCAAGGAGTGGGGCAGAAGGGTTTAGAGGACCAGGCAGACCAAACACCAAACATGGAGAAGCAGGGGGTTCTGGGAAAAAACAAACCGGAGAAGAAGGTAAAGAAGAGAAGATGGTGGCAGAGACGCCAGAAGGTAGAGATGCAGGTGGCCCCACGGGAGCTGGTGAAAGAACCAGAGCAGGTCGTCCTAAAGGACCAGAGGAGTAAAGCAGTAGACAAGGTAGTTCTGGTTTTTGAGATTAAGATGAAGAAGTTAGAGCAGGTGGACCCAGTGGAGCAGGTGGACCCAGTGGAGCAGGTGGACCCAGTGGAAAAACCAGACCAGGTCATGAAGAAGGTAGAGAGGCAGGTGGCCCCGCTGAACCTGGTTAAAGAACCAGAGCAGGTCATCCTAGAGGACCAGTGGATGGGACATGTAAAAAATAAGATTCATTTCATAGAGAATGAGATGAAGAAGGCAGAGAGGCAGATGGTCCAGCTGAACCTGGTGGAAGAACCAGAGCTGGTCATCCTAAAGAACCAGGGGAAGGGACAAGTAAAAAATAGGGTTCGTTTCATAGAGAATGAGATGAAGAAGATAGAGAAGCAGGTGGACCCGGTGGACACAGTGGAAAAACCAAAGCAGGTAGTAAAGAACCAGATGAAGAAGCAGGTGCGTCAGACGGACCAGATGACGAAGGTGGAAGAACGGGTGGATCAGGTAGGTTTGAAGAATGAGGTTAATAAACCTGGCTCAGGAACCACAACTGCTGGTTGCAGAACCACAACTGCTGGCTGAGAAACCACAACTGCTGTCTAAAGAACCACAACTGCTAGCTGTGAAACCACAACTGCTGGTTTTAGAACCACAACTGCTGGCTGAGGAACCACAACTGCTGGCTGTGAAACCACAACTGCTGGTTTTGGAACCACAACTGCTGTCTGAAGAACCACAACTGCTGGCTGAAGAACCACAACTGCTGGCTAAGGAACCACAACTGCTGGCTGAAAAAACAAAACTGCTGTCTAAAGAACCACAACTGCTGGCTTTGGAGCCACAACTGCTGTCTGAAGAACCACAACTGCTAGCTGAAGAACCACAACTGCTGGCTGTGGAGCCACAACTGCTGGCTCAGGAACCACAACTGCTGGCTTTAGAGCCACAACTGCTGTCTAAAGAAACACAACTGCTGGCTGTAGAACCACAACAGCTGGTTGAAAAACCACAACTGCTGGCTGTAGAACCACAACTGCTGTCTGAAAAACCACAACTGCTGGCTGTGGAGCCACAACTACTGGCTGTGGAGCCACAACTACTGGCTGTAGAACCACAACTGCTGTCTGAAAAACCACAACTGCTAGCTGTAGAGCCACAATTGCTGGCAGAAAAACCACAACTGCTAGCTGAAAAGCCACAACTGCTGGCTGTAAAGTCACAACTGCTGGCTTTGGAGCCACAACTGCTGGCTGAGAAACCAAAACTGCTGTCTAAAGAACCACAACTGCTGGCTTTGGAGCCACAACTGCTGGCTGAAAAACCACAACTGCTGGCTTTGGAGCCACAACTGCTGGCTTTGGAGCCACAACTGCTGTCTGAAGAACCACAAATGCTGTCTGAAGAACCACAACTGCTGTCTGAAGAACCACAACTGCTGGCTGTGGAGCCACAACTGCTGGCTGAAAAACCACAACTGCTGTCTGAAGAACCACAACTGCTGTCTGAAGAACCACAACTGCGGGCTTTGGAGCCACAACTGGCTGAAAAACCACAACTGCTGGCTTTGGAGCCACAACTGCTGGCTTTGAAGCCACAACTGCTGTCTGAAGAACCACAAATGCTGTCTGAAGAACCACAACTGCTGTCTGAAGAACCACAACTGCTGGCTGTGGAGCCACAACTGCTGGCTGAAAAACCACAACTGCTGTCTGAAGAACCACAACTGCTGTCTGAAGAACCACTACTGCTGGCTGTGGAGCCACAACTGCTGGCTTTAGAGCCACAACTGCGGGCTGTAGAGCAACAACTGCTGGCTGAAGAACCACAACTGCTAGCTAAAAAGCCACAACTGCTGGCTGTAGAGCCACAACTGCTGGCTGTAAAAGCCACAACTGCTGGCTTTGGAGCTAAAACTGCTGGCTGAAAAACCACAACTGCTGTCTGAAGAACCACAACTGCTGGCTGTAGAGCCACTACTGCTGGCTGTAGAACCACAACTGCTGGCTGAAGAACCACAACGGCTGTCTGAAGAACCACAACTGCTGGCTGTAGAGCCACTACTGCTGGCTTTAGAACCACAACTGCTGGCTGTAGAACCACAATTGCTGGCTAAGAAAGCACAACTGCTGGCTGTGGAGCCACAACTGCTGGCTAAGAAACCACAACTGCTGGTTGTAGAGCCACAACTGCTGGCTCAGGAACCACAACGACTGGCTGTGAAACCACAACTGCTGTCTGAAAAACCACAACTGCTGACTGTGAAACCACAACTGCTGGTTTTAGAACCACAACTGCCGGCTGAGAAACCACAACTGCTGTCTAAAGAACCACAACTGCTGTCTGAAGAACCACAACTGCTGGTTTTAGAACCACAACTGCTGGCCGAAAAACCACAACTGCTGGCTGAGAAGCCACAACTGCTGGTTGTAGAGCCACAACTGCTGGCTCAGGAACCACAGCTGCTGACTGTGAAACCACAACTGCTGGCTGTGAAACCACAACTGCTGGTTTTAGAACCACAACTGCTGGCTGAGAAACCACAACTGCTGGCTGAGAAGGCACAACGGCTGGCCGAAAAACCACAACTGCTGTCTAAAGAACCACAACTGCTGGCTGAGAAGCCACAACTGCTGGATGTAGAGCCACAACTGCTGGCTCAGGAACCACAACTGCTGGCTGAGAAGCCACAACTGCTGGATGTAAAGCCAAAACTGCTGTCTAAAGAACCACAACTGCTGTCTAAAGAACCACAACTGCTGGCTGAGAAGCCACAACTGCTGGTTGTAAAGCCAAAACTGCTGTCTAAAGAACCACAACTGCTGTCTAAAGAACCACAACTGCTGTCTGAAAAAACACAACCGCTGGCTGAGAAGCCACAACTGCTGTCTGAAGAACCACAACTGCTGGCTGAAGAACCACAACTGCTGGCTGAAGAACCACAACTGCTGGCTGAAGAACCACAACTGCTGTCTGAAGGACCACAACTGCTGGCTGTGGAGCCACAACTGCTGGCTGAAAAACCACAACTGCTGGCTGAGAAACCAAAACTGCTGTCTAAAGAAACACAACTGCTTGCGGTAGAGCCACAACTGCTGGCTTTGGAGCTAAAATTGCTGGCTGAAAAACCACAACTGCTGTCTGAAGAACCACAACTGCTGGCTGAAGAACCACAACGGCTGACTGAAGAACCACAACTGCTGGCTGTAGAGCCACTACTGCTGGCTGTAGAACCACAACTGCTGGCTGAAGAACCACAACTGCTAGCTGAGAAGCCACAACTGCTTGCTTTGGAGCCACAACTGCTGGCTGAAAATCCACAACTGCTGGCTGTGGAGCCACAACTGCTGGCTGTAGAGCCACAACTGCTGGCTGTAGAACCACAACTGCTGGCTGAGAAAGCACAACTGCTGGCTGTGGAGCCACAACTGCTGGCTGTGAAACCACAACTGCTGTCTAAAGAAACACAACTGCTGGCTGAGAAGCCACATTTGCTGTCTAAAGAACCACAACTGCTGGCTGAGAAGCCACAACTGCTGTCTGAAGAACCACAACTGCTGGCTGAAGAACCACAACTGCTGTCTGAAGGACCACAACTGCTGGCTGTGGAGCCACAACTGCTGGCTGAAAAACCACAACTGCTGGCTGAGAAACCAAAACTGCTGTCTAAAGAAACACAACTGCTTGCGGTAGAGCCACAACTGCTGGCTTTGGAGCTAAAACTGCTGGCTGAAAAACCACAACTGCTGTCTGAAGAACCACAACTGCTGGCTGAAGAACCACAACGGCTGACTGAAGAACCACAACTGCTGGCTGTAGAGCCACTACTGCTGGCTGTAGAACCACAACTGCTGGCTGAAGAACCACAACTGCTAGCTGAGAAGCCACAACTGCTTGCTTTGGAGCCACAACTGCTGGCTGAAAATCCACAACTGCTGGCTGTGGAGCCACAACTGCTGGCTGTAGAGCCACAACTGCTGGCTGTAGAACCACAACTGCTGGCTGTGAAACCACAACTGCTGTCTAAAGAAACACAACTGCTGGCTGAGAAGCCACATTTGCTGTCTAAAGAACCACAACTGCTGGCTGTGAAACCACAACTGCTGTCTGAAAAACCACAACTGCTGACTGTGAAACTACAACTGCTGGTTTTAGAACCACAACTGCTGGCTGAGAAGCCACAACTGCTGTCTGAAGAACCACAAATGCTGTCTAAAGAACCACAACGGCTGTGTGAAGAACCACAACTGCTGTCTGAAGAACCACAACTGCTGGCTGTGGAACCACAACTGCCGGCTCAGGAACCACAACTTCTGGCTGTAAAAGCCACAACTGCTGGCTGTAGAGCCACTACTGCTGGCTGAGAAACCACAACTGCTAGCTGAGAAGCCACAACTGCTGGCTGTAGAACCACAATTGCTGGCTGAGAAAGCACAACTGCTGGCTGTGGAGCCACAACTGCTGGCTAAGAAACCACAACTGCTGGTTGTAGAGCCACAACTGCTGGCTAAGGAACCACAACGACTGGCTGTGAAACCACAACTGCTGTCTGAAAAACCACAACTGCTGACTGTGAAACCACAACTGCTGGTTTTAGAGCCACAACTGCCGGCTGAGAAACCACAACTGCTGTCTAAAGAACCACAACTGCTGGCCGAAAAACCACAACTGCTGGCTGAGAAGCCACAACTGCTGGTTGTAGAGCCACAACTGCTGGCTCAGGAACCACAGCTGCTGACTGTGAAACCACAACTGCTGGCTGTGAAACCACAACTGCTGGTTTTAGAACCACAACTGCTGGCTGAGAAACCACAACTGCTGTCTAAAGAACCACAACTGCTGTCTGAAGAACCACAACTGCTGGCTGAAGAACCACAACGGCTGACTGAAGAACCACAACTGCTGGCTGTAGAGCCACTACTGCTGGCTGTAGAACCACAACTGCTGGCTGAAGAACCACAACTGCTAGCTGAGAAGCCACAACTGCTTGCTTTGGAGCCACAACTGCTGGCTGAAAATCCACAACTGCTGGCTGTGGAGCCACAACTGCTGGCTGAAAAACCACAACTGCTGGCTGTGAAACTACAACTGCTGGTTTTAGAACCACAACTGCTGGCTGAGAAGCCACAACTGCTGTTTAAAGAACCACAACTGCTGGCCGAAAAACCACAACTGCTGGTTGTAGAGCCACAACTTCTGGCTCAGGAACCACAACTGCTGTCTAAAGAACCACAACTGCTGGCTGAGAAGCCACAACTTCTGGCTGTAAAAGCCACAACTGCTGGCTTTGGAGCTTAAACTGCTGGCTGAAAAACCACAACTGCTGTCTGAAGAACCACAAATGCTGTCTGAAGAACCACAACGGCTGTGTGAAGAACCACAACTGCTGTCTGAAGAACCACAACTGCTGGCTGTGGAGCCACAACTGCTGGCTGTAGAGCCACAACTGCGGGCTGTAGAACCACAACTGCTTGCTTTGGAGCCACAACTGCTGGCTGAAAATCCACAACTGCTGTCTGAAGAACCACAACTTCTGGCTGAAGAACCACAGCGGCTGTCTGAAGAACCACAGCTGCTGGCTGTAGAGCCACAACTGCTGGCTGTAGAAACACAACTGCTGGCTGAAGAACCACAACTCCTAGCTGAGAAGCCACAACTGCTTGCTTTGGAGCCACAACTGCTGGCTGAAAATCCACAACTGCTGGCTGTGGAGCCACAACTGCTGGCTGAAAAACCACAACTGCTGGCTGTGAAGCCACAACTGCTGGCTGTAGAGCCACAACTGCTGGCTGTAGAACCACAACTGCTGGCTGAGAAAGCACAACTGCTGGCTGTGGAGCCACAACTGCTGGCTGAGAAACCACAACTGCTGTCTAAAGAAACACAACTGCTGGCTGAGAAGCCACAACTGCTGGCTCAGGAACCACAACGGCTGGCTGTGAAACCACAACTGCTGTCTGAAAACCACAACTGCTGTCTGAAGAACCACAAATGCTGTGTGAAGAACCACAAATGCTGTCTGAAGAACCACAAATGCTGTCTGAAGAACCACAACGGCTGTGTGAAGAACCACAACTGCTTTCTGAAGAACCACAATTGCTGGCTGTGGAACAACAACTGCTGGCCGAAAAACCACAACTGCTGGCTGAGAAGCCACAACTGCTGGTTGTAGAGCCACAACTGCTGGCTCAGGAACCACAACTGCTGTCTAAAGAACCACAACTGCTGGCTGAGAAGCCACAACTTCTGGCTGTAAAAGCCACAACTGCTGGCTTTGGAGCTAAAACTGCTGGCTGAAAAACCACAACTGCTGTCTAAAGAACCACAACTGCGGGCTGAAGAACCACAACTGCTGGCTGTAGAGCCACAACTGCGGGCTGAAGAACCACAACTGCTGGCTGTAGAGCCACTACTGCTGGCTGTAGAACCACAACTGCTGGCTGAAGAACCATAACGGCTGTCTGAAGAACCACAACTGCTGGCTTTAGAACCACAACTGCTGGCTGAGGAACCACAACTGCTAGCTGAGAAGCCACAACTGCTTGCTTTGGAGCCACAACTGCTGGCTGTAGAACCACAACTGCTGGCTAAGAAACCACAACTGCTGGTTGAAGAGCCACAACTGCTGGCTCAGGAACCACAACGACTGGCTGTGAAACCACAACTGCTGTCTGAAAAACCACAACTGCTGACTGTGAAACCACAACTGCTGGTTTTAGAACCACAACTGCCGGCTGAGAAACCACAACTGCTGTCTAAAGAACCACAACTGCTGGCCGAAAAACCACAACTGCTGGCTGAGAAACCACAACTGCTGGTTGTAGAGCCACAACTGCTGGCTCAGGAACCACACCTGCTGACTGTGAAACCACAACTGCTGGCTGTGAAACCCCAACTGCTGGTTTTAGAACCACAACTGCTGGCTGAGAAACCACAACTGCTGTCTAAAGAACCACAACTGCTGTCTGAAGAACCACAACTGCTGGCTGAAGAACCACAACGGCTGACTGAAGAACCACAACTGCTGGCTGTAGAGCCACTACTGCTGGCTGAAGAACCACAACTGCTAGCTGAGAAGCCACAACTGCTTGCTTTGGAGCCACAACTGCTGGCTGAAGAACCACAACTGCTGGCTGTAGAGCCACTACTGCTGGCTGTAGAACCACAACTGCTGGCTGAAGAACCATAACGGCTGTCTGAAGAACCACAACTGCTGGCTGTAGAGCCACTACTGCTGGCTTTAGAACCACAACTGCTGGCTGAGGAACCACAACTGCTAGCTGAGAAGCCACAACTGCTTGCTTTGGAGCCACAACTGCTGGCTGTAGAACCACAACTGCTGGCTAAGAAACCACAACTGCTGGTTGAAGAGCCACAACTGCTAGCTCAGGAACCACAACGACTGGCTGTGAAACCACAACTGCTGTCTGAAAAACCACAACTGCTGACTGTGAAACCACAACTGCTGGTTTTAGAACCACAACTGCCGGCTGAGAAACCACAACTGCTGTCTAAAGAACCACAACTGCTGGCCGAAAAACCACAACTGCTGGCTGAGAAACCACAACTGCTGGTTGTAGAGCCACAACTGCTGGCTCAGGAACCACACCTGCTGACTGTGAAACCACAACTGCTGGCTGTGAAACCCCAACTGCTGGTTTTAGAACCACAACTGCTGGCTGAGAAACCACAACTGCTGTCTAAAGAACCACAACTGCTGTCTGAAGAACCACAACTGCTGGCTGAAGAACCACAACGGCTGACTGAAGAACCACAACTGCTGGCTGTAGAGCCACTACTGCTGGCTGAAGAACCACAACTGCTAGCTGAGAAGCCACAACTGCTTGCTTTGGAGCCACAACTGCTGGCTGAAAATCCACAACTGCTGGCTGTGGAGCCACAACTGCTGGCTGAAAAACCACAACTGCTGGCTGTAGAACCACAACTGCTGGCTGAGAAAGCACAACTGCTGGCTGTGGAGCCACAACTGCTGGCTGAGAAGCCACAACTGCTGGCTGTGAAACCACAACTGCTGTCTAAAGAAACACAACTGCTGGCTGAGAAGCCACATTTGCTGTCTCAGGAACCACAACGGCTGGCTGTGAAACCACAACTGCTGTCTGAAAAACCACAACTGCTGACTGTGAAACTACAACTGCTGGTTTTAGAACCACAACTGCTGGCTGAGAAGCCACAACTGCTGTCTGAAGAACCACAACGGCTGTGTGAAGAACCACAACTGCTGTCTGAAGAACCACAACTGCTGGCTGTGGAACCACAACTGCCGGCTGAGAAACCACAACTGCTGTTTAAAGAACCACAACTGCTGGCCGAAAAACCACAACTGCTGGTTGTAGAGCCACAACTGCTGGCTCAGGAACCACAACTGCTGTCTAAAGAACCACAACTGCTGGCTGAGAAGCCACAACTTCTGGCTGTAAAAGCCACAACTGCTGTCTGAAGAACCACAAATGCTGTCTGAAGAACCACAACGGCTGTGTGAAGAACCACAACTGCTGTCTGAAGAACCACAACTGCTGGCTGTGGAGCCACAACTGCTGGCTGTAGAGCCACAACTGCGGGCTGTAGAACCACAACTGCTGGCTGAGAAAGCACAACTGCTGTCTGAAGAACCACAACTTCTGGCTGAAGAACCACAGTGGCTGTCTGAAGAACCACAACTGCTGGCTGTAGAGCCACAACTGCTGGCTGTAGAACAACAACTGCTGGCTGAAGAACCACAACTCCTAGCTGAGAAGCCACAACTGCTTGCTTTGGAGCCACAACTGCTGGCTGAAAATCCACAACTGCTGGCTGTGGAGCCACAACTGCTGGCTGAAAAACCACAACTGCTGGCTGTGAAGCCACAACTGCTGGCTGTAGAGCCACAACTGCTGGCTGTAGAGCCACAACTGCTGGCTGTAGAACCACAACTGCTGGCTGAGAAAGCACAACTGCTGGCTGTGGAGCCACAACTGCTGGCTGAGAAGCCACAACTGCTGGCTAAGAAGCCACAACTGCTGGCTGAGAAGCCACAACTGCTGACTAAAGAACCACAACTGCTGACTGAGAAGCCACAACTGCTGGCTGAGAAGCCACAACTGCTGGTTGTAGAGCCACAACTGCTGGCTGAGAAGCCACAACTGCTGGCTCAGGAACCACAACTGCTGACTGTGAAACCACAACTGCTGGCTGTGAAACCACAACTGCTGGTTTTAGAACCACAACTGCTGGCTGTGGAACCACAACTGCCGGCTGAGAAACCACAACTGCTGGCTGAGAAGGCACAACTGCTGTCTGAAGAACCACAACTGCTGGCTGAGAAACCACAACTGCTGGTTTTAGAACCACAACTGCTGGTTTTAGAACCACATTTGCTGTCTGAAGAACCACAACTGCTGGCTGAGAAGGCACAACTGCTGTCTGAAGAACCACAACTGCTGGCTGAGAAACCACAACTGCTGTCTGAAGAACCACAACTGCTGGCTGAGAAGGCACAACTGCTGTCTGAAGAACCACAACTGCTGGCTGAGAAGCCACAACTGCTGTCTGAAGAACCACAACTGCTGGCTGTGAAACCACAACTGCTGGTTTTAGAACCACAACTGCTGGCTGTGGAACCACAACTGCCGGCTGAGAAACCACAACTGCTGTCTGAAGAACCACAACTGCTGGCTGAGAAGGCACAACTGCTGTCTGAAGAACCACAACTGCCGGCTGAGAAACCACAACTGCTGTCTGAAGAACCACAACTGCTGGCTGAGAAGGCACAACTGCTGTCTGAAGAACCACAACTGCTGGCTGAGAAGGCACAACTGCTGTCTGAAGAACCACAACTGCCGGCTGAGAAACCACAACTGCTGTCTGAAGAACCACAACTGCTGGCTGAGAAGGCACAACTGCTGTCTGAAGAACCACAACTGCTGGCTGAGAAGCCACAACTGCTGGTTGTAGAGCCACAACTGCTGTTTGAAGAACCACAACTGCTGTCTGAAGAACCACAACTGCTGTCTGAAGAACCACAACTGCTGGCTGTGGAGCCACAACTGCTGGCTGTAGAGCCACAACTGCGGGCTGTAGAACCACAACTGCTGGCTGAGAAACCACAACTGCTGGCTGAAGAACCACAGTGGCTGTCTGAAGAACCACAACTGCTGGCTGTAGAGCCACAACTGCTGGCTGTAGAACCACAACTGCTGGCTGAAGAACCACAACTCCTAGCTGAGAAGCCACAACTGCTTGCTTTGGAGCCACAACTGCTGGCTGAAAATCCACAACTGCTGGCTGTGGAGCCACAACTGCTGGCTGAAAAACCACAACTGCTGGCTGTGAAGCCACAACTGCTGGCTGTAGAGCCACAACTGCTGGCTGTAGAACCACAACTGCTGGCTGAGAAAGCACAACTGCTGGCTGTGGAGCCACAACTGCTGGCTGTGGAGCCACAACTGCTGGCTGAGAAGCCACAACTGCTGGCTAAGAAGCCACAACTGCTGGCTGAGAAGTCACAACTGCTGACTAAAGAACCACAACTGCTGACTGAGAAGCCACAACTGCTGGCTGAGAAGCCACAACTGCTGGCTGAGAAGCCACAACTGCTGGCTCAGGAACCACAACTGCTGACTGTGAAACCACAACTGCTGGCTGTGAAACCACAACTGCTGGTTTTAGAACCACAACTGCTGGTTTTAGAACCACAACTGCTGGCTGTGGAACCACAACTGCCGGCTGAGAAACCACAATCGCTGTCTGAAGAACCACAACTGCTGGCTGAGAAACCACAACTGCTGGTTTTAGAACCACAACTGCTGGTTTTAGAACCACAACTGCTGTCTGAAGAACCACAACTGCTGGCTGAGAAGGCACAACTGCTGTCTGAAGAACCACAACTGCTGGCTGAGAAACCACAACTGCTGTCTGAAGAACCACAACTACTGGCTGAGAAGGCACAACTGCTGTCTGAAGAACCACAACTGCTGGCTGAGAAGCCACAACTGCTGTCTGAAGAACCACAGCTGCTGGCTGAGAAGCCACAACTGCTGGTTGTAGGGCCACAACTGCTGTTTGAAGAACCACAACTGCTGTCTGAAGAACCACAACTGCTGGCTGAAGAACCACAACTGCTGGCTGAAGAACCACAACCGCTGTCTGAAGAACCACAACTGCTGTCTGTAAAGCCGCAACTGCTGTCTGAAGAACCACAACTGCTGGCTTTAGAGCCACATTTGCTGACTGTGAAACCACAACTGCTGGTTTTAGAACCACAACTGCTGGTTTTAGAACCACAACTGCTGGCTGAGGAACCACAACTGCTGGCTAAATAATCACAACTGCTGGCTGTAGAGCCACAACTGCTGGCTGTAGAACCACAACTGCTGGCTGAAGAACCACAACTCCTAGCTGAGAAGCCACAACTGCTTGCTTTGGAGCCACAACTGCTGGCTGAAAATCCACAACTGCTGGCTGTGGAGCCACAACTGCTGGCTGAAAAACCACAACTGCTGGCTGTGAAGCCACAACTGCTGGCTGTAGAGCCACAACTGCTGGCTGTAGAACCACAACTGCTGGCTGAGAAAGCACAACTGCTGGCTGTGGAGCCACAACTGCTGGCTGAGAAGCCACAACTGCTGGCTAAGAAGCCACAACTGCTGGCTGAGAAGCCACAACTGCTGACTAAAGAACCACAACTGCTGACTGAGAAGCCACAACTGCTGGTTGTAGAGCCACAACTGCTGGCTGAGAAGCCACAACTGCTGGCTCAGGAACCACAACTGCTGACTGTGAAACCACAACTGCTGGCTGTGAAACCACAACTGCTGGTTTTAGAACCACAACTGCTGGCTGTGGAACCACAACTGCCGGCTGAGAAACCACAACTGCTGGCTGAGAAGGCACAACTGCTGTCTGAAGAACCACAACTGCTGGCTGAGAAACCACAACTGCTGGTTTTAGAACCACAACTGCTGGTTTTAGAACCACAACTGCTGTCTGAAGAACCACAACTGCTGGCTGAGAAGGCACAACTGCTGTCTGAAGAACCACAACTGCTGGCTGAGAAACCACAACTGCTGTCTGAAGAACCACAACTGCTGGCTGAGAAGGCACAACTGCTGTCTGAAGAACCACAACTGCTGGCTGAGAAGCCACAACTGCTGTCTGAAGAACCACAACTGCTGGCTGTGAAACCACAACTGCTGGTTTTAGAACCACAACTGCTGGCTGTGGAACCACAACTGCCGGCTGAGAAACCACAACTGCTGGCTGAGAAGGCACAACTGCTGTCTGAAGAACCACAACTGCTGGCTGAGAAACCACAACTGCTGGTTTTAGAACCACAACTGCTGGTTTTAGAACCACAACTGCTGTCTGAAGAACCACAACTGCTGGCTGAGAAGGCACAACTGCTGTCTGAAGAACCACAACTGCTGGCTGAGAAACCACAACTGCTGTCTGAAGAACCACAACTGCTGGCTGAGAAGGCACAACTGCTGTCTGAAGAACCACAACTGCTGGCTGAGAAGCCACAACTGCTGTCTGAAGAACCACAACTGCTGGCTGTGAAACCACAACTGCTGGTTTTAGAACCACAACTGCTGGCTGTGGAACCACAACTGCCGGCTGAGAAACCACAACTGCTGTCTGAAGAACCACAACTGCTGGCTGAGAAGGCACAATTGCTGTCTGAAGAACCACAACTGCCGGCTGAGAAACCACAACTGCTGTCTGAAGAACCACAACTGCTGGCTGAGAAGGCACAACTGCTGTCTGAAGAACCACAACTGCTGGCTGAGAAGGCACAACTGCTGTCTGAAGAACCACAACTGCCGGCTGAGAAACCACAACTGCTGTCTGAAGAACCACAACTGCTGGCTGAGAAGGCACAACTGCTGTCTGAAGAACCACAACTGCTGGCTGAGAAGCCACAACTGCTGGTTGTAGAGCCACAACTGCTGTTTGAAGAACCACAACTGCTGTCTGAAGAACCACAACTGCTGTCTGAAGAAGCACAACTGCTGGCTGTGGAGCCACAACTGCTGGCTGTAGAGCCACAACTGCGGGCTGTAGAACCACAACTGCTGGCTGAGAAAGCACAACTGCTGGCTGAAGAACCACAGTGGCTGTCTGAAGAACCACAACTGCTGGCTGTAGAGCCACAACTGCTGGCTGTAGAACCACAACTGCTGGCTGAAGAACCACAACTCCTAGCTGAGAAGCCACAACTGCTTGCTTTGGAGCCACAACTGCTGGCTGAAAATCCACAACTGCTGGCTGTGGAGCCACAACTGCTGGCTGAAAAACCACAACTGCTGTCTAAAGAACCATAACGGCTGTCTGAAGAACCACAACTGCTGGCTGTAGAGCCACTACTGCTGGCTTTAGAACCACAACTGCTGGCTGAGGAACCACAACTGCTAGCTGAGAAGCCACAACTGCTTGCTTTGGAGCCACAACTGCTGGCTGTAGAACCACAACTGCTGGCTAAGAAACCACAACTGCTGGTTGAAGAGCCACAACTGCTGGCTCAGGAACCACAACGACTGGCTGTGAAACCACAACTGCTGTCTGAAAAACCACAACTGCTGACTGTGAAACCACAACTGCTGGTTTTAGAACCACAACTGCCGGCTGAGAAACCACAACTGCTGTCTAAAGAACCACAACTGCTGGCCGAAAAACCACAACTGCTGGCTGAGAAACCACAACTGCTGGTTGTAGAGCCACAACTGCTGGCTCAGGAACCACACCTGCTGACTGTGAAACCACAACTGCTGGCTAAGAAACCACAACTGCTGGTTGAAGAGCCACAACTGCTGGCTCAGGAACCACAACGACTGGCTGTGAAACCACAACTGCTGTCTGAAAAACCACAACTGCTGACTGTGAAACCACAACTGCTGGTTTTAGAACCACAACTGCCGGCTGAGAAACCACAACTGCTGTCTAAAGAACCACAACTGCTGGCCGAAAAACCACAACTGCTGGCTGAGAAACCACAACTGCTGGTTGTAGAGCCACAACTGCTGGCTCAGGAACCACACCTGCTGACTGTGAAACCACAACTGCTGGCTGTGAAACCCCAACTGCTGGTTTTAGAACCACAACTGCTGGCTGAGAAACCACAACTGCTGTCTAAAGAACCACAACTGCTGTCTGAAGAACCACAACTGCTGGCTGAAGAACCACAACGGCTGACTGAAGAACCACAACTGCTGGCTGTAGAGCCACAACTGCTGGCTGTAGAACCACAACTGCTGGCTGAGAAAGCACAACTGCTGGCTGTGGAGCCACAACTGCTGGCTGAGAAGCCACAACTGCTGGCTCAGGAACCACAACGGCTGGCTGTGAAACCACAACTGCTGTCTGAAAAACCACAACTGCTGACTGTGAAACTACAACTGCTGGTTTTAGAACCACAACTGCTGGCTGAGAAGCCACAACTGCTGTTTAAAGAACCACAACTGCTGGCCGAAAAACCACAACTGCTGGTTGTAGAGCCACAACTTCTGGCTCAGGAACCACAACTGCTGTCTAAAGAACCACAACTGCTGGCTGAGAAGCCACAACTTCTGGCTGTAAAAGCCACAACTGCTGGCTTTGGAGCTTAAACTGCTGGCTGAAAAACCACAACTGCTGTCTGAAGAACCACAAATGCTGTCTGAAGAACCACAACGGCTGTGTGAAGAACCACAACTGCTGTCTGAAGAACCACAACTGCTGGCTGTGGAGCCACAACTGCTGGCTGTAGAGCCACAACTGCGGGCTGTAGAACCACAACTGCTTGCTTTGGAGCCACAACTGCTGGCTGAAAATCCACAACTGCTGTCTGAAGAACCACAACTTCTGGCTGAAGAACCACAGCGGCTGTCTGAAGAACCACAACTGCTGGCTGTAGAGCCACAACTGCTGGCTGTAGAAACACAACTGCTGGCTGAAGAACCACAACTCCTAGCTGAGAAGCCACAACTGCTTGCTTTGGAGCCACAACTGCTGGCTGAAAATCCACAACTGCTGGCTGTGGAGCCACAACTGCTGGCTGAAAAACCACAACTGCTGGCTGTGAAGCCACAACTGCTGGCTGTAGAGCCACAACTGCTGGCTGTAGAACCACAACTGCTGGCTGAGAAAGCACAACTGCTGGCTGTGGAGCCACAACTGCTGGCTGAGAAACCACAACTGCTGTCTAAAGAAACACAACTGCTGGCTGAGAAGCCACAACTGCTGGCTCAGGAACCACAACGGCTGGCTGTGAAACCACAACTGCTGTCTGAAAACCACAACTGCTGTCTGAAGAACCACAAATGCTGTGTGAAGAACCACAAATGCTGTCTGAAGAACCACAACGGCTGTGTGAAGAACCACAACTGCTTTCTGAAGAACCACAATTGCTGGCTGTGGAACAACAACTGCCGGCTGAGAAACCACAACTGCTGTTTAAAGAACCACAACTGCTGGCCGAAAAACCACAACTGCTGGCTGAGAAGCCACAACTGCTGGTTGTAGAGCCACAACTGCTGGCTCAGGAACCACAACTGCTGTCTAAAGAACCACAACTGCTGGCTGAGAAGCCACAACTTCTGGCTGTAAAAGCCACAACTGCTGGCTTTGGAGCTAAAACTGCTGGCTGAAAAACCACAACTGCTGTCTAAAGAACCACAACTGCGGGCTGAAGAACCACAACTGCTGGCTGTAGAGCCACAACTGCGGGCTGAAGAACCACAACTGCTGGCTGTAGAGCCACTACTGCTGGCTGTAGAACCACAACTGCTGGCTGAAGAACCATAACGGCTGTCTGAAGAACCACAACTGCTGGCTGTAGAGCCACTACTGCTGGCTTTAGAACCACAACTGCTGGCTGAGGAACCACAACTGCTAGCTGAGAAGCCACAACTGCTTGCTTTGGAGCCACAACTGCTGGCTGTAGAACCACAACTGCTGGCTAAGAAACCACAACTGCTGGTTGAAGAGCCACAACTGCTGGCTCAGGAACCACAACGACTGGCTGTGAAACCACAACTGCTGTCTGAAAAACCACAACTGCTGACTGTGAAACCACAACTGCTGGTTTTAGAACCACAACTGCCGGCTGAGAAACCACAACTGCTGTCTAAAGAACCACAACTGCTGGCCGAAAAACCACAACTGCTGGCTGAGAAACCACAACTGCTGGTTGTAGAGCCACAACTGCTGGCTCAGGAACCACACCTGCTGACTGTGAAACCACAACTGCTGGCTGTGAAACCCCAACTGCTGGTTTTAGAACCACAACTGCTGGCTGAGAAACCACAACTGCTGTCTAAAGAACCACAACTGCTGTCTGAAGAACCACAACTGCTGGCTGAAGAACCACAACGGCTGACTGAAGAACCACAACTGCTGGCTGTAGAGCCACTACTGCTGGCTGAAGAACCACAACTGCTAGCTGAGAAGCCACAACTGCTTGCTTTGGAGCCACAACTGCTGGCTGTGGAGCCACAACTGCTGGCTGAAAAACCACAACTGCTGGCTGTAGAACCACAACTGCTGGCTGAGAAAGCACAACTGCTGGCTGTGGAGCCACAACTGCTGGCTGAGAAGCCACAACTGCTGGCTGTGAAACCACAACTGCTGTCTAAAGAAACACAACTGCTGGCTGAGAAGCCACATTTGCTGTCTAAAGAACCACAACTGCTGGCTGAGAAGCCACAACTGCTGGCTCAGGAACCACAACGGCTGGCTGTGAAACCACAACTGCTGTCTGAAAAACCACAACTGCTGACTGTGAAACTACAACTGCTGGTTTTAGAACCACAACTGCTGGCTGAGAAGCCACAACTGCTGTCTGAAGAACCACAACGGCTGTGTGAAGAACCACAACTGCTGTCTGAAGAACCACAACTGCTGGCTGTGGAACCACAACTGCCGGCTGAGAAACCACAACTGCTGTTTAAAGAACCACAACTGCTGGCCGAAAAACCACAACTGCTGGTTGTAGAGCCACAACTGCTGGCTCAGGAACCACAACTGCTGTCTAAAGAACCACAACTGCTGGCTGAGAAGCCACAACTTCTGGCTGTAAAAGCCACAACTGCTGTCTGAAGAACCACAAATGCTGTCTGAAGAACCACAACGGCTGTGTGAAGAACCACAACTGCTGTCTGAAGAACCACAACTGCTGGCTGTGGAGCCACAACTGCTGGCTGTAGAGCCACAACTGCGGGCTGTAGAACCACAACTGCTGGCTGAGAAAGCACAAATGCTGTCTGAAGAACCACAACTTCTGGCTGAAGAACCACAGTGGCTGTCTGAAGAACCACAACTGCTGGCTGTAGAGCCACAACTGCTGGCTGTAGAACAACAACTGCTGGCTGTAGAACCACAACTGCTGGCTGTAGAGCCACAACTGCTGGCTGTAGAGCCACAACTGCTGGCTGTAGAACCACAACTGCTGGCTGAGAAAGCACAACTGCTGGCTGTGGAGCCACAACTGCTGGCTGAGAAGCCACAACTGCTGGCTAAGAAGCCACAACTGCTGGCTGAGAAGCCACAACTGCTGACTAAAGAACCACAACTGCTGACTGAGAAGCCACAACTGCTGGCTGAGAAGCCACAACTGCTGGTTGTAGAGCCACAACTGCTGGCTGAGAAGCCACAACTGCTGGCTCAGGAACAACAACTGCTGACTGTGAAACCACAACTGCTGGCTGTGAAACCACAACTGCTGGTTTTAGAACCACAACTGCTGGCTGTGGAACCACAACTGCCGGCTGAGAAACCACAACTGCTGGCTGAGAAGGCACAACTGCTGTCTGAAGAACCACAACTGCTGGCTGAGAAACCACAACTGCTGGTTTTAGAACCACAACTGCTGGTTTTAGAACCACAACTGCTGTCTGAAGAACCACAACTGCTGGCTGAGAAGGCACAACTGCTGTCTGAAGAACCACAACTGCTGGCTGAGAAACCACAACTGCTGTCTGAAGAACCACAACTGCTGGCTGAGAAGGCACAACTGCTGTCTGAAGAACCACAACTGCTGGCTGAGAAGCCACAACTGCTGTCTGAAGAACCACAACTGCTGGCTGTGAAACCACAACTGCTGGTTTTAGAACCACAACTGCTGGCTGTGGAACCACAACTGCCGGCTGAGAAACCACAACTGCTGTCTGAAGAACCACAACTGCTGGCTGAGAAGGCACAACTGCTGTCTGAAGAACCACAACTGCCGGCTGAGAAACCACAACTGCTGTCTGAAGAACCACAACTGCTGGCTGAGAAGGCACAACTGCTGTCTGAAGAACCACAACTGCTGGCTGAGAAGGCACAACTGCTGTCTGAAGAACCACAACTGCCGGCTGAGAAACCACAACTGCTGTCTGAAGAACCACAACTGCTGGCTGAGAAGGCACAACTGCTGTCTGAAGAACCACAACTGCTGGCTGAGAAGCCACAACTGCTGGTTGTAGAGCCACAACTGCTGTTTGAAGAACCACAACTGCTGTCTGAAGAACCACAACTGCTGTCTGAAGAACCACAACTGCTGGCTGTGGAGCCACAACTGCTGGCTGTAGAGCCACAACTGCGGGCTGTAGAACCACAACTGCTGGCTGAGAAACCACAACTGCTGGCTGAAGAACCACAGTGGCTGTCTGAAGAACCACAACTGCTGGCTGTAGAGCCACAACTGCTGGCTGTAGAACCACAACTGCTGGCTGAAGAACCACAACTCCTAGCTGAGAAGCCACAACTGCTTGCTTTGGAGCCACAACTGCTGGCTGAAAATCCACAACTGCTGGCTGTGGAGCCACAACTGCTGGCTGAAAAACCACAACTGCTGGCTGTGAAGCCACAACTGCTGGCTGTAGAGCCACAACTGCTGGCTGTAGAACCACAACTGCTGGCTGAGAAAGCACAACTGCTGGCTGTGGAGCCACAACTGCTGGCTGTGGAGCCACAACTGCTGGCTGAGAAGCCACAACTGCTGGCTAAGAAGCCACAACTGCTGGCTGAGAAGTCACAACTGCTGACTAAAGAACCACAACTGCTGACTGAGAAGCCACAACTGCTGGCTGAGAAGCCACAACTGCTGGCTGAGAAGCCACAACTGCTGGCTCAGGAACCACAACTGCTGACTGTGAAACCACAACTGCTGGCTGTGAAACCACAACTGCTGGTTTTAGAACCACAACTGCTGGTTTTAGAACCACAACTGCTGGCTGTGGAACCACAACTGCCGGCTGAGAAACCACAATCGCTGTCTGAAGAACCACAACTGCTGGCTGAGAAACCACAACTGCTGGTTTTAGAACCACAACTGCTGGTTTTAGAACCACAACTGCTGTCTGAAGAACCACAACTGCTGGCTGAGAAGGCACAACTGCTGTCTGAAGAACCACAACTGCTGGCTGAGAAACCACAACTGCTGTCTGAAGAACCACAACTGCTGGCTGAGAAGGCACAACTGCTGTCTGAAGAACCACAACTGCTGGCTGAGAAGCCACAACTGCTGTCTGAAGAACCACAGCTGCTGGCTGAGAAGCCACAACTGCTGGTTGTAGGGCCACAACTGCTGTTTGAAGAACCACAACTGCTGTCTGAAGAACCACAACTGCTGGCTGAAGAACCACAACTGCTGGCTGAAGAACCACAACCGCTGTCTGAAGAACCACAACTGCTGTCTGTAAAGCCGCAACTGCTGTCTGAAGAACCACAACTGCTGGCTTTAGAGCCACATTTGCTGACTGTGAAACCACAACTGCTGGTTTTAGAACCACAACTGCTGGTTTTAGAACCACAACTGCTGGCTGAGGAACCACAACTGCTGGCTAAATAATAACAACTGCTGGCTGTAGAGCCACAACTGCTGGCTGTAGAACCACAACTGCTGGCTGAAGAACCACAACTCCTAGCTGAGAAGCCACAACTGCTTGCTTTGGAGCCACAACTGCTGGCTGAAAATCCACAACTGCTGGCTGTGGAGCCACAACTGCTGGCTGAAAAACCACAACTGCTGGCTGTGAAGCCACAACTGCTGGCTGTAGAGCCACAACTGCTGGCTGTAGAACCACAACTGCTGGCTGAGAAAGCACAACTGCTGGCTGTGGAGCCACAACTGCTGGCTGAGAAGCCACAACTGCTGGCTAAGAAGCCACAACTGCTGGCTGAGAAGCCACAACTGCTGACTAAAGAACCACAACTGCTGACTGAGAAGCCACAACTGCTGGCTGAGAAGCCACAACTGCTGGTTGTAGAGCCACAACTGCTGGCTGAGAAGCCACAACTGCTGGCTCAGGAACCACAACTGCTGACTGTGAAACCACAACTGCTGGCTGTGAAACCACAACTGCTGGCTGTGGAACCACAACTGCCGGCTGAGAAACCACAACTGCTGTCTGAAGAACCACAACTGCTGGCTGAGAAGGCACAACTGCTGTCTGAAGAACCACAACTGCTGGCTGAGAAGCCACAACTGCTGTCTGAAGAACCACAACTGCTGGCTGAGAAGCCACAACTGCTGGTTGTAGAGCCACAACTGCTGTCTGAAGAACCACAACTGCTGTCTGAAGAACCACAACTGCTGGCTGAAGAACCACAACTGCTGTCTGAAGAACCACAACTGCTGTCTGTAAAGCCACAACTGCTGTCTGAAGAACCACAACTGCTGGCTTTAGAGCCACATTTGCTGACTGTGAAACCACAACTGCTGGTTTTAGAACCACAACTGCTGGTTTTAGAACCACAACTGCTGGCTGAGGAACCACAACTGCTGGCTAAAGAATCACAACTGCTGGCTGTAGAGCCACAACTGCTGGTTTCAGAACCACAACTGCTGTGTGAAAAACCACAACTGCTGGCTAAGGAACCACGTCTGCTGGCTGAGGAACCACAACTGCTGGCTAAGGAACTATAACTGCCTGTCAGACCATCGGACCAGAACCACTGGAAGCTCCAGCACATCGTACACTGTGTTGTAAATGACAGTAGATGAGAGGAGACTAGCAGACCAGCACCAGCGCATCATGGTACATCACTCCTAATGTATTATAGCATCGCTTCAATACTCTAAATGTTTAAATACAGTCAGTGATTGTGAACATTAAACACTGGCTAATATGAGTGTATTATTTTTGTAGTGTCACACATCAGCTCTACATCAACTTCTGCTGCTCAAATATCCTCACCAGTGCAGTCCAACAACCACAAAAGATCCCTGTCCATGGTATCAAAGAGATCAACTTGAGGAGACCCCCCAGATCTTCAGTCACGTGGACTGTAGTCTGTTTCATTTAAACAACAATAAACTTTAATTCTAGACATTTCACTGATGTTTTTGTTCTTTCTTAAACATGTTTAACACGGTTAAAGTATTAGTTCACATTTCTATTAGTAATGAAGTGAAGCCACTGTTCTGGATCAGGCTCAGATTAAGTCCAGCTCTTACTGCCACAGTGGTGAGGACCAGAGTATTACCATGTTTGTTGGCTTATATGAAAGCTGCTCACATCACTGACATCATATTTAATTACATGTCAGGAAATTCTTCATTTAAAGATGAATGAGTGATGATCCAGCTCTGGTTTAATCTGCTCTTTATTTACTTCATTCACTCATCAATAGATGAAAGTGAATCTTTCACTTCAATAGTCCTAAAAGCATCACTTCTGGACAGTTCAGTGCTTCAACACTAGTACACATGTGATGTATATTAAGGATGTTTGCATGCGTTTCCCATCAGCTGGTCTAGTGGAACTGTTTCATATGGACTCACAGTTACTAAGAGATGTAAAACGAGAGCTGCAACACGTGTATTAAGAAACCATCACCAGAACAGGTGAGGAACAGCTTCTACCCCTGATCTGCTGAGTATTAAATCTGTCTCCCCCCGTCTCTTTCTGGCTGGGGTCTCTGTGCTTCTCGGCCTAACAGAGGGGGGTGAAGCTTCAGCAGCACCCTGGTCAGAAGAGGCAATAAGTGTCGGTGGGGTAATCGATGGCCTCCCATCTACTGCCTCATCCATGTCAGCAGAGCATTTCTAGGATGCTGCTGTTGCTTCACTACTCTCTGTTCTCACCCCAGTAGGGGGCACTCGAGTTCCTACAAGATTCATAAATACAGTACAAGGAAATTAACGTGTAGTAATAAAACCTGTACTGATATTTTTACTGAAGAATTTTTTGTATTTCTGCTTCAGGTTCTCCCACTTTTGTACATGAATGGGGGTCACCGCCCCCTGCACTGTTCTCCAACACAAAGGTTCTACAACATGATGAACATAACGGTTATTACAGTATAGATCATGCACTGTTTCAAAACATGTCCTCATTAAAAGTTGTTCATGCTTTAAATACTAAATCACGTCTAAATAGCACCTTTATAATTAACAGTAATTAACAGTCTTTATAAGATGTAACAGATTTTGTTCTCATTCAGACCAACAGTTACTCAAATCCTCAAACAGCTGCATTTCTTTTTCCAGTGAAGAGGGTCTGGTTGGTTTCTTCACCAGATAAACTTTTTGGTGTCTTCATCAGATCCTGCAATATTAATCTTTAGTTTTAAAAGGGATGAAAAAATTATAACATAATTATAATAATAATATTTAGCCTGAACTACCCCAAAGCCACATATATTTCTTCCTAAGGAGAGTTTAACCTTTCACTAACATTACAGATGAACTGAGGTGAATCCATCAACTGTATGTAAGTAAATGTACAGCTGTATTCAGACATGTGTAAGTAAATCTACCAGCACCAACGTTAATTCTGCATAATTAACCTAACAGATGTTTAATCTTTGTGTTATTGTGAAACAAACATTTTCTAAGTATTTGCTTGGCTAGTTAGCTAGCTAACACAATATCATCAGCTAGCATTCACTGCTAGCCTTAAAAACTCACAGGTTACGTGAATAACAACTTTAATATCAGACAAAATTAATTCTGTCGTTCTCCACAAAGTTACTAATAATGTTATTCAGGGTTGTACACAATCATAACATTTATCAAGAAAACATTTTAACAAGAAAACAAAATAAAAATATATTTTTTATCTGGTTACAGACATCAAGTCTGACATGATTAAAACTTGGATACTCGTGTCTCTGTATCTTCATTTATTAGGATTCATTGTCAGAATTGAATGTAAAATATTCACACATTATTCTGACTCATTGGGACGAACAGCTGTACAGTTCAGCACTAGAAGCTTTAAAACGACTTTCTAGAATCGACTCACAAACATTTTGGAGCATTATATAGGTGAATCGACTAATTAAGGAATCAACTCCTGTACTTTTTCAGGTGTTTGATTCATGAATCGATTCATTTAGGGATCAATTCGACTCTGAAGCTTTTCGATGTCAGAGATGAACTGCAGCGTTATTAAATCTTATCACTTAAAAGAACTAATTTGTGATAAACTACTCTGCTTTATCAGAGGATTAAAAAGATCATGTATAATTAAATGAAATGTAATAATTTAGTTCATTAATTATAAATTTATTACCTCAGTTTATTTACATTTTTACTTCAGGATGTAGAAGGAATGGAAGGTGAAGTATTTATTTTTACTCTGTTTATATATAAAAGTGTATAAGCTCTAGTATTTGTGAGGATTTATCATGATTTATCATGGGGCCAGTGATAGCTCAGTGGTTAAGGTCCTGGACTAGTAAACAGAAGGTTGCCGGTTCAAGCCCCGCCACCACCAAGTTGCCACTGTTGGGTCCCTGAGCAAGGCCTTTAACCCTCAATTGCTCATTGTGTAAGTCGCTTTGGATAAAAGCGTCTGCTAAATGCTGAAAATGTAAATGTAATGTAAATTTATGATAAAAATGTGATAAAATTAATTCCTTTCAGATAATTTTTCATCAAACTGAATATTTAACACAAACGGCTAACTGTAGCCCTCAGGAATAACTGTAACCATTTCGCAAGAATCGACTCCCTTGCTTTCCAATGCGTTAAATGTGAGTCAACTCATTAGAATCGACTCTTTTAGGAATCGATTCTTAGTATTTCCAGTGCTTGAGATCTGAGAATCGACTCCTATTTAAGAGCCATTAGCATTAGCTCACATTTTGGTAAACTGTGCATTATAATTAGACTTTATAAAGGAAATACACAGTAAATCACGAAGTGAATTGTGTTATTTAATGAATTAAATGTTATTTTTGGTTCTTTTAGCAGATCTGAGAAGCAACTAACAGGTAAGATTTTATTTGTTCTTTTTAACTGAACCAGTTCACCTGAAGCTGTGAGCAGCAACATGAACCAACCAGGTAAAAACATTCAGTTTCATTTCATCTTTTCTTTTTCTACCATTAAAACAATCATTAAAAATGTGAAATATGGAACAGTAAGTTAAAGTATAAACTATTAAATCCATCAGTGATAAAACAAACACAATATTAGAACATTTAAAGTATTAAAACACTTAAAACACAGTATGATTAGAATAAATATAAACACATTACAGATATTTAAATCAAAAATGTATTTAATGAGTCAATATCAGCTATTAATAAAAATGTTCAGTGTAATGAAATGTTGATCTTGTAGGTTTGTAGCTACGTGTTTGTGTTTGTAAAGCTCTAATAATCTGTTATATTAAACATAAACACACTTACAGCTGGATATAATAATACTAATAATAATCTGTTATATTAAATATAAACACTTTGTTGATCTGAGTGAATTAGATGTTGAATGTACAGGACGAGCGCTGTGTCTCCAGAGTCTGATCATAATAACAATCTATTCAGCATCATAAACACTTTCTTCTTGTGATTAAAACCTTTTCTACAGTTTCTCAGTCGTGTCATGATGTCTGAATCCTGCACAGTTTCATTTTCTCATTCACATCCTGTACAGATGTTTTAATCACATCTGTTAATCACATCTGTGGTCATTTGAATTGTAGAATGATTGACATGTTCTCCGTTCCTCAACATAGAAGATACACGGAACATCCCAGAAATAATCGCAGCTTTTAATCTCCGTCTTCAGCTGAGTTTATCATCAAAACCTGAAAATAATAAAAGAATAAATGAGTAACGGTCTTGTGTTCTCTGTAATCCTGTGTTCTCATATTTAATGATGGAAACATTTTCTTTTGTTGGCAATAAGCACTTAATATAGGTTTAAGTCTTACTAAGCATTGTAGAAGAAGACTCAGTGCTTCGTTGCCTAAATAAGGAGGTCAACTTTATCTTGATTACCTTCTTGAATAAATGTACTTGAATTAAAGGTTTGATTTCTCTTGTAACATCAGTGTGTGATTGAGCTACATAGACACTTATGACTTTTTAACCACCTCTATTATGGGTGCCAATCATTTTGGAGTTTACAAAGTCAGAAGTTTTTACATGTTGATGGTGATTAATAGTGAACATTTTTACACAGATTACGTAGACACAGATTTTCATCCATACACTTGTTCTAATCAATACAGAGATGATTTAACTAGAACCTCTTATTCCTGAACTGGATTCTCTCAAATAGTTTTTACTCACCAAAGAACCTCCAGTCTGAAACGTTCATCATCCTTCAGATCAGAGAGAAGCTTCATTCCTGAATCTGTTAGATTATATCCAGACAGATGAAGTTCTCTCAGGTGTGAGGGGTTTGATCTCAGTGCTGAAGCCAGAGCAGAACAACCTTCATCTGATACACCACAATACCACAACCTGCAGAGAGAACAATGATCAGATCTTCACTGTTTATAATCAGAATTGTTACTACATTTAATCATTAAATCAAAATCACATGCAGCAAAACCTGCAATATTTATAAAAAGTACTATTATTTACAAACACTAAACTTGATAAGGAGGACCTGAGTTTGATTCTAACCTACTGTCACCTAAACTCTGGGTACTCTGGTTGTCTTCTAATAAACCAGAAGGTGGATTGGCTTAGTAAGTATATGGGTGAGTGAGTGATGCTCTGTGTTGCTTTGGCACCCTGTTCAAAAGGGTGTCTTATCCTAAAAAACCCAAGAGCCATTACATCTATAATTCACCTAATTTTAGTGTGAACATCAACAGTGAAAAAAATCTTAAAGATCTTAAAGATCGTTTGTACTAATCGCTTCATCCTGCTGAGTTCTTACTTAGAAAAATGGCTAAAAGAACGACAGCATCTTTCAAATCATTTAGATTCAACCTGACATACAGTGGGGCCAAAAAGTATTTAGTCAGCCACTGATTAGAAAGATGAGAGAGGTCTGTAATTTTCATCATAGCTACACTTCAACTATGAGAGACAAAATGAGAAAAAAAAATCCAGGAAATCACATTGTAGGATTTTTAAAGAATTTATTTGTAAATTATGGTGGAAAATAAGTATTTGGTCACCCACAAACAAGCAAGATTTCTGGCTCTCACAGACCTGTAACTTCTTCTTTAAGAAGCTCTTCTGTCCTCCATTCGTTACCTGTATTAATGGCACCTGTTTTACCTCGTTATCTGCATAAAAGACACCTGTCCACAGCTTCAAACAGTCAGACTCCAAACTCAACCATGGCCAAGACCAAAGAGCTGTCGAAGGACACCAGGAAGAAAATTGTAGACCTGCACCAGGCTGGGAAGAGTGAATCTACAATAGGTAAGCAGGTTGGTGTGATAAATCAACTGTGGGAGCAATTGTAAGAAAATGGAAGACATACAAGACCATTGATAATGTAAATGTAATGACAAATGTAAATGTAAATGATAATCTCCCTGTTGTGTTCATTATTCATATCATTACTTCATTGTACTGATAGATGGCACTGTTGTAGTGGAGTTACTGTGATGTGTGTAGAAAAGATTAAGTGAATAAGAGAGTTCATTGCTGCTGTATAGCGTATGATGTGATGTTGTAGAGGAGACTGTGTTTAATTTATATATGTTTGCCTTCTCAGTAAACTGTTCTTTAAGACTTCGGTGTAGTCTTTTTCATTCATAAGTCAATACCACACTCCCTCGTTCTGGGGCCCCACGCAAGGTCTCATCCCGTGGGGTCAAACTGATCATGAGAACGGTGAGCAAAAATCCCAGAACTACACAGAGGGATCTGTTGAATGACCTGCAGAGAGCTGGGATCAAAGTAACAAAGGCTACCATCAGTAACACACTACGCCGAGAGGGACTTAAATCCTGCAGTGCCAGGCGTGTCCCCCTGCTTAAGCCAGTACATGTCCAAAGGGGACAGGACGACTGATCCGTGTTAAGGGAAGAATGAACGGGGCCATGTATCGTGAGATTTTAAGCCAAAACCTCCTTCCATCAGTGAGAGCATTGAAGATGGAACGTGGCTGGGTCTTCCAGCATGACAATGATCCCAAACACACCGCTCGGTCAACGAAGGAGTGGCTCCGTAAAAAGCATTTCAAGGTCCTGGAGTGGCCTAGCCAGTCTCCAGACCTCAACCCCATAGAAAATTTGTGGAGTCCGTGTTGCCCAGTGACAGCCCCAAAACATCACTGCTCTAGAGGAGATCTGCATGGAGGAATGGGCCAAAATACCAACTACAGTGTGTGCAAACCTGGTGAAGACTTACAGGAAACGTTTCACCTCTGTCATTGCCAACAAAGGTTATGTTACAAAGTATTGAGTTGAACTTTTGTTATTGACCAAATACTTTTTCCACCATAATTTACAAATAAATTCTTTAAAAATCCTACAATGTGATTTCCTGGATTTTTTTTTTTCATTTTGTCTCTCATAGTTGAAGTGTAGCTATGATGAAAATTACAGACCTCTCTCATCTTTCTAAGTAGGAGAACTTGCACAACCAGTGGCTAACTAAATACTTTTTGGCCCCACTGTAAGAGGGCAGGTATTAGATGAATATTCAGTGTAAGATCTGATGATGTGTAGGATGGTACAGAAGTACTGGTTCTCGTTCTCGACCATCAGAGCTTCTTTAAGTTCATAACAGATTCTGTTTACACATAAATAACATCATGTGCTAGTTAGCTAATAAAGCATTAGTGCACATTGGTGTTTACTAGACACACATAAGCTAAAATGAGATGAGAACATGAGGTTACACAGATGCCCGGTTCCTAATGCTGCTATTAGAATTGTGCTCCTCTGTTTCAGTGGGCACATGGATTATGTAGTAAAGTTGTAGATCTGTGTGGTGGTCAGTGCTTGAGGTTATAAAAGCATGTAAGGCAGTGCTTTCTGGTTGAGAGATCAATACTCCAGGCACCGTCCAAAACACACTTGCTTCCTCCATCACACTACTAATAAACATTTATAGCAGCTAAAATACACTTTAAATGAAAAGATGTTTTAATAGGGGAGGCAAATAAGAGTTTCTTATAAATTCACAGAAGTAAACAAACACTGGTGATAATCATGTGAACAACCCAATGAGTCACTTGACCAATGGTCAAGTACAAATAAGAAAATGGTAGCCGGGACACAAAATTAGCTTGTCTCAGACAATAAGACTGGTGATCCCCCATAATGTATTGTAAGTATTGCTAAACAATATAAATATATTTATAGAGAAACGTTCACATTTCACGGTTCAGGTTCGTTCCTCAGGCTGAACTTGGACCAACTGCTTTATGGAAACTGGAACCCATCAGTTCTCATATTATTAAGGAACAGAAATGAGAAACAGTGACTGTGATGATAAAATCATCAGTTATATTTAATCATTATGGAACTAAATCAGTGTTTGTGTCCATGTGAAAACATTTGATTAAAACTAAATGTACAAAACTGAACTAACCCAACTGAGGTTTGTGTTATAAATAACTGTAATGAGTGCTCACAGTGAAAATGCAGAAGTATACAGACACAGGGACAATACTACACTATCAGTATTTTATTCTGTGTTGGGGGTTCTGATCTGTTTCTGGTATTTATGTTTGTTCATCTGCTGAAGCTGAACAAAGAACAGCAGCAGTTTTTATTGTTGACTGTTTTCTTTATGGCTTCTTTCAGTTAAATGTACTGATAATAAAAGTGATCTGGTTGGTTTGCTGGATTATTATTGTCTGTAATAATAATAATAGTAATATAAAAAGTTATTACACATTTTAATGATTTTTTAATTAATATTTAGTAAATAAATGTTTATTTAAACACAATGTGACAGTTTGTTGTACATTTACAGATTTTGATTTAGATTTCTTTTTACAGCCATTACAATTTATTACTGACTACATTTCCCAGACTTCCCTGTGATTTCATGTTTGTCCTCTACAAGATGGCGGAGGTACCACTATAATGTGTTTAAACAATTTCCATCAGGATTAATAAAGTTCTATCTATGTGTTGTACACATTTTTGTCTGGTTATTAATATTTTTCTTTAATGTTATTACTCTGTTATTAATAGAGACGTTCTGATCTGGTGTAATAGCAGTAAAAGATGAATCAGAAGTAATTCCTCCTCTTAGACTTAAGGACTCAGTATTGTTACAGGTTTATTTTTATAGATCATTTCCTCTCTTTATTTAGTAAAGACACAACTTCCATTCAAACCTAAATCCTCTGTTTCAGTCTCACTATTAGAGAAGATGAGTTAGTGAGGAGCAGCTCATGTGTGATTCTCAGAGAGATGATCTTACCTCAGTATCTCCAGTTTACAGTGAGGATTCTCCAGTACAGCAGAGAGACGCTTCACTCCTGAATCTCCTAGTTCATTATTAGACAGATAAAGTTCTCTCAGGTGTGAGGGGTTTGATCTCAGAGCTGAAGCCAGAGCAGAACAACCTTCATCTGATACACCACAATTATTCAACCTGCAGAGAGAACAATGATCCACTCTTCATTCTCTCAGTTCTAGAGGAACTTCATCAAGTACAAATAAAATAAGAAGATGTGGCTGATCTCACAGAGAAATAAAATGTTTACTATGGGAGCACTTCTGTAAGTCGCTCTGGATAAGAGCGTCTGCTAAATGCAGAAAATGTAAATGTAAATCTCAGGTCTCTGGTTTCTTTTAGATCTTTCACACTTCTTATTACTAGGTATAAAATGGTAATAATAAGGGTGTGGTTGTGTTTTGGTGCTGGTGTGAGGGGTGAAATGTGCTGCTTTATTCACAGGGTTCTGATTATTTGGTTGGATATAAATCACATTTTCCTTTTTGTACACGTTTGCTGGTTCTACCAGAATTGAAGGTGTCTGGGTTGACATGGTGGATCTGCAAAACAACAGTGTGAAATTCCTAAGTTTGCTGGTCCAGAATTGTGCTCGTTTCTTTTAAGACCCACATAGCGTAACGTAACGTTGTGGGGACACATATCAGTGTGAACACTTAGTACCATTCTCAAGCCCAGATACACAAAAGGGTTGCATCGAAAGGGTATCCATCATAAAAACTGTGCAAAATCAGTTATGCTGATGAATGATCCACTGTGGCGACGTCTATTGAGAGCAGCTGTAAAGAATCATCATTTTCTTTTGAGAGCTTCAACTAACTGCAAATTCAGGATCAAAGTGAAAATGCTTCAGGTTTAAAAATGGTTTAATAAAACATGTCCATGATAAAGTACATTAATTAATAATCCTACAATAATTATTAAATTAAATCAAACTTTATAAACATTACTACAGACCAAATAAAAAGACCAAAAACTATAAGTAATCCAGGTTAAATGCATCGATTTTTAATCTGGATTTAAAAACATCTTGTCTTGAAAACAAATGTTTTATTTTATAGAACTGGTTGTATACACCTTTTAGCAGTGGGTGTGGCTGGAACTGAATAAATAGAAGATGTGTCCACATACTTTTGGCCATATAGTGTAAGTGTAAATATAGAGGTAGAATATTGTGGTTATAAAGGTTTTATTGTTGACTGTTTTCTTTATGGCTTCTTTCAGTTGAATGTACTGATAGTAAAAGTGATCTGGATGGTTTGCTGGATTTTTACTTGATGATGATGAAGATCATGAGCAGCCATTACTGTACAAGACTGGTTCCTCCTCTCTGTCTCCATTACTGAATTACTGTACCATACTGGTTCCTCCTCTCTGTCTCCATTACTGAATGACTGTACCAGACTGGTTCCTCCTCTCTGTCTCCATTACTGAATGACTGTACCAGACTGGTTCCTCCTCTCTGTCTCCATTACTGAATGACTGTACCAGACTGGTTCCTCCTCTCTGTCTCCATTACTGAATTACTGTACCAGACTGGTTCCTCCTCTCTGTCTCCATTACTGAATGACTGTACCAGACTGGTTCCTCCTCTCTGTCTCCATTACTGAATTACTGTACCAGACTGGTTCCTCCTCTCTGACTCCATTACTGAATTACTGTACCAGACTGGTTCCTCCTCTCTGTCTCCATTACTGAATGACTGTACCAGACTGGTTCCTCCTCTCTGTCTCCATTACTGAATGACTGTACCAGACTGGTTCCTCCTCTCTGTCTCCATTACTGAATGACTGTACCAGACTGGTTCCTCCTCTCTGTCTCCATTACTGAATTACTGTACCAGACTGGTTCCTCCTCTCTGTCTCCATTACTGAATGACTGTACCAGACTGGTTCCTCCTCTCTGTCTCCATTACTGAATTACTGTACCAGACTGGTTCCTCCTCTCTGTCTCCATTACTGAGTTACTGTACCAGACTGGTTCCTCCTCTCTGACTCCATTACTGAATTACTGTACCAGACTGGTTCCTCCTCTCTGTCTCCATTACTGAATTACTGTACCAGACTGGTTCCTCCTCTCTGTCTCCATTACTGAATTACTGTACCATACTGGTTCCTCCTCTCTGTCTCCATTACTGAATTACTGTACCAGACTGGTTCCTCCTCTCTGTCTCCATTACTGAATTACTGTACCAGACTGGTTCCTCCTCTCTGTCTCCATTACTGAGTTACTGTACCAGACTGGTTCCTCCTCTCTGACTCCATTACTGAATTACTGTACCAGACTGGTTCCTCCTCTCTGTCTCCATTACTGAATGACTGTACCAGACTGGTTCCTCCTCTCTGTCTCCATTACTGAATGACTGTACCAGACTGGTTCCTCCTCTCTGTCTCCATTACTGAATGACTGTACCAGACTGGTTCCTCCTCTCTGTCTCCATTACTGAATGACTGTACCAGACTGGTTCCTCCTCTCTGTCTCCATTACTGAATTACTGTACCAGACTGGTTCCTCCTCTCTGTCTCCATTACTGAATTACTGTACCAGACTGGTTCCTCCTCTCTGTCTCCATTACTGAATGACTGTACCAGACTGGTTCCTCCTCTCTGTCTCCATTACTGAATGACTGTACCAGACTGGTTCCTCCTCTCTGTCTCCATTACTGAATTACTGTACCAGACTGGTTCCTCCTCTCTGTCTCCATTACTGAATTACTGTACCAGACTGGTTCCTCCTCTCTGTCTCCATTACTGAATTACTGTACCAGACTGGTTCCTCCTCTCTGTCTCCATTACTGAATGACTGTACCAGACTGGTTCCTCCTCTCTGTCTCCATTACTGAGTTACTGTACCAGACTGGTTCCTCCTCTCTGACTCCATTACTGAATTACTGTACCAGACTGGTTCCTCCTCTCTGTCTCCATTACTGAATTACTGTACCAGACTGGTTCCTCCTCTCTGTCTCCATTACTGAATTACTGTACCAGACTGGTTCCTCCTCTCTGTCTCCATTACTGAATTACTGTACCAGACTGGTTCCTCCTCTCTGTCTCCATTACTGAATTACTGTACCAGACTGGTTCCTCCTCTCTGTCTCCATTACTGAATTACTGTACCAGACTGGTTCCTCCTCTCTGACTCCATTACTGAATTACTGTACCAGACTGGTTCCTCCTCTCTGTCTCCATTACTGAATTACTGTACCAGACTGGTTCCTCCTCTCTGACTCCATTACTGAATTACTGTACCAGACTGGTTCCTCCTCTCTGTCTCCATTACTGAGTTACTGTACCAGACTGGTTCCTCCTCTCTGACTGCATTACTGAATTACTGTACCAGACTGGTTCCTCCTCTCTGACTCCATTACTGAATTACTGTACCAGACTGGTTCCTCCTCTCTGACTCCATTACTGAATTACTGTACCAGACTGGTTCCTCCTCTCTGTCTCCATTACTGAGTTACTGTACCAGACTGGTTCCTCCTCTCTGACTCCATTACTGAATTACTGTACCAGACTGGTTCCTCCTCTCTGACTCCATTACTGAATTACTGTACCAGACTGGTTCCTCCTCTCTGACTCCATTGCTGAATTACTGTACCAGACTGGTTCCTCCTCTCTGACTCCATTACTGAATGACTGTACCAGACTGGTTCCTCCTCTCTGTCTCCATTACTGAATGACTGTACCAGACTGGTTCCTCCTCTCTGACTCCATTACTGAATTACTATACCAGACTGGTTCCTCCTCTCTGTCTCCATTACTGAATTACTGTATCAAACTGGTTCCTCCTCTCTGTCTCCATTACTGAATTACTGTACCAGACTGGTTCCTCCTCTCTGTCTCCATTACTGAATGACTGTACCAGACTGGTTCCTCCTCTCTGTCTCCATTACTGAATGACTGTACCAGACTGGTTCCTCCTCTCTGTCTCCATTACTGAATTACTGTACCAGACTGGTTCCTCCTCTCTGTCTCCATTACTGAGTGACTGTACCAGACTGGTTCCTCCTCTCTGTCTCCATTACTGAATTACTGTACCAGACTGGTTCCTCCTCTCTGTCTCCATTACTGAGTTACTGTACCAGACTGGTTCCTCCTCTCTGTCTCCATTACTGAATTACTGTACCAGACTGGTTCCTCCTCTCTGACTCCATTACTGAATTACTGTACCAGACTGGTTCCTCCTCTCTGTCTCCATTACTGAATTACTGTACACTGGTTCCTCCTCTCTGTCTCCATTACTGAATTACTGTAACTGGTTCCTCCTCTCTGTCTCCATTACTGAATTACTGTACCAGACTGGTTCCTCCTCTCTGTCTCCATTACTGAATTACTGTACCAGACTGGTTCCTCCTCTCTGTCTCCATTACTGAATTACTGTACCAGACTGGTTCCTCCTCTCTGACTGCATTACTGAATGACTGTACCAGACTGGTTCCTCCTTTCTGTCTCCATTACTGAATGACTGTACCAGACTGGTTCCTCCTCTCTGTCTCTATTACTGAATGACTGTACCAGACTGGTTCCTCCTCTCTGTCTCCATTACTGAATTACTGTACCAGACTGGTTCCTCCTCTCTGACTCCATTACTGAATTACTGTACCAGACTGGTTCCTCCTCTCTGTCTCCATTACTGAATTACTGTACCAGACTGGTTCCTCCTCTCTGACTCCATTACTGAACTATTGTACCAGACTGGTTCCTCCTCTCTGACTCCATTACTGAATGACTGTACCAGACTGGTTCCTCCTCTCTGACTTCATTACTGAATTACTGTACCAGACTGGTTCCTCCTCTCTGTCTCCATTACTGAATTACTGTACCAGACTGGTTCCTCCTCTCTGTCTCCATTACTGAATTACTGTACCAGACTGGTTCCTCCTCTCTGTCTCCATTACTGAATTACTGTACCAGACTGGTTCCTCCTCTCTGTCTCCATTACTGAATTACTGTACCAGACGGGTTCCTCCTCTCTTACTCCATTACTGAATGACTGTACCAGACTGGTTCCTCCTCTCTGTCTCCATTACTGAATGACTGTACCAGACTGATTCCTCCTCTCTGTCTCTATTACTGAATGACTGTACCAGACTGGTTCCTCCTCTCTGTCTCCATTACTGAATTACTGTACCAGACTGGTTCCTCCTCTCTGTCTCCATTACTGAATTACTGTACCAGACTGGTTCCTCCTCTCTGTCTCCATTACTGAGTTACTGTACCAGACTGGTTCCTCCTCTCTGACTCCATTACTGAATTACTGTACCAGACTGGTTCCTCCTCTCTGTCTCCATTACTGAATGACTGTACCAGACTGGTTCCTCCTCTCTGTCTCCATTACTGAATGACTGTACCAGACTGGTTCCTCCTCTCTGTCTCCATTACTGAATGACTGTACCAGACTGGTTCCTCCTCTCTGTCTCCATTACTGAATTACTGTACCAGACTGGTTCCTCCTCTCTGTCTCCATTACTGAGTTACTGTACCAGACTGGTTCCTCCTCTCTGACTCCATTACTGAATTACTGTACCAGACTGGTTCCTCCTCTCTGTCTCCATTACTGAATTACTGTACCAGACTGGTTCCTCCTCTCTGTCTCCATTACTGAATTACTGTACCATACTGGTTCCTCCTCTCTGTCTCCATTACTGAATTACTGTACCAGACTGGTTCCTCCTCTCTGTCTCCATTACTGAATGACTGTACCAGACTGGTTCCTCCTCTCTGTCTCCATTACTGAATGACTGTACCAGACTGGTTCCTCCTCTCTGTCTCCATTACTGAATGACTGTACCAGACTGGTTCCTCCTCTCTGTCTCCATTACTGAATTACTGTACCAGACTGGTTCCTCCTCTCTGTCTCCATTACTGAATGACTGTACCAGACTGGTTCCTCCTCTCTGTCTCCATTACTGAATTACTGTACCAGACTGGTTCCTCCTCTCTGACTCCATTACTGAATTACTGTACCAGACTGGTTCCTCCTCTCTGTCTCCATTACTGAATGACTGTACCAGACTGGTTCCTCCTCTCTGTCTCCATTACTGAATGACTGTACCAGACTGGTTCCTCCTCTCTGTCTCCATTACTGAATGACTGTACCAGACTGGTTCCTCCTCTCTGTCTCCATTACTGAATTACTGTACCAGACTGGTTCCTCCTCTCTGTCTCCATTACTGAATGACTGTACCAGACTGGTTCCTCCTCTCTGTCTCCATTACTGAATTACTGTACCAGACTGGTTCCTCCTCTCTGTCTCCATTACTGAGTTACTGTACCAGACTGGTTCCTCCTCTCTGACTCCATTACTGAATTACTGTACCAGACTGGTTCCTCCTCTCTGTCTCCATTACTGAATTACTGTACCAGACTGGTTCCTCCTCTCTGTCTCCATTACTGAATTACTGTACCATACTGGTTCCTCCTCTCTGTCTCCATTACTGAATTACTGTACCAGACTGGTTCCTCCTCTCTGTCTCCATTACTGAATTACTGTACCAGACTGGTTCCTCCTCTCTGTCTCCATTACTGAGTTACTGTACCAGACTGGTTCCTCCTCTCTGACTCCATTACTGAATTACTGTACCAGACTGGTTCCTCCTCTCTGTCTCCATTACTGAATGACTGTACCAGACTGGTTCCTCCTCTCTGTCTCCATTACTGAATGACTGTACCAGACTGGTTCCTCCTCTCTGTCTCCATTACTGAATGACTGTACCAGACTGGTTCCTCCTCTCTGTCTCCATTACTGAATGACTGTACCAGACTGGTTCCTCCTCTCTGTCTCCATTACTGAATTACTGTACCAGACTGGTTCCTCCTCTCTGTCTCCATTACTGAATTACTGTACCAGACTGGTTCCTCCTCTCTGTCTCCATTACTGAATGACTGTACCAGACTGGTTCCTCCTCTCTGTCTCCATTACTGAATGACTGTACCAGACTGGTTCCTCCTCTCTGTCTCCATTACTGAATTACTGTACCAGACTGGTTCCTCCTCTCTGTCTCCATTACTGAATGACTGTACCAGACTGGTTCCTCCTCTCTGTCTCCATTACTGAATTACTGTACCAGACTGGTTCCTCCTCTCTGTCTCCATTACTGAATGACTGTACCAGACTGGTTCCTCCTCTCTGACTCCATTACTGAATTACTGTATCAGACTGGTTCCTCCTCTCTGTCTCCATTACTGAATTACTGTACCAGACTGGTTCCTCCTCTCTGTCTCCATTACTGAATTACTGTACCAGACTGGTTCCTCCTCTCTGTCTCCATTACTGAATGACTGTACCAGACTGGTTCCTCTTCTCTGTCTCCATTACTGAGTTACTGTACCAGACTGGTTCCTCCTCTCTGACTCCATTACTGAATTACTGTACCAGACTGGTTCCTCCTCTCTGTCTCCATTACTGAATTACTGTACCAGACTGGTTCCTCCTCTCTGTCTCCATTACTGAATTACTGTACCAGACTGGTTCCTCCTCTCTGTCTCCATTACTGAATTACTGTACCAGACTGGTTCCTCCTCTCTGTCTCCATTACTGAATTACTGTACCAGACTGGTTCCTCCTCTCTGTCTCCATTACTGAATTACTGTACCAGACTGGTTCCTCCTCTCTGACTCCATTACTGAATTACTGTACCAGACTGGTTCCTCCTCTCTGTCTCCATTACTGAATTACTGTACCAGACTGGTTCCTCCTCTCTGACTCCATTACTGAATTACTGTACCAGACTGGTTCCTCCTCTCTGTCTCCATTACTGAGTTACTGTACCAGACTGGTTCCTCCTCTCTGACTGCATTACTGAATTACTGTACCAGACTGGTTCCTCCTCTCTGACTCCATTACTGAATTACTGTACCAGACTGGTTCCTCCTCTCTGACTCCATTACTGAATTACTGTACCAGACTGGTTCCTCCTCTCTGTCTCCATTACTGAGTTACTGTACCAGACTGGTTCCTCCTCTCTGACTCCATTACTGAATTACTGTACCAGACTGGTTCCTCCTCTCTGACTCCATTACTGAATTACTGTACCAGACTGGTTCCTCCTCTCTGACTCCATTGCTGAATTACTGTACCAGACTGGTTCCTCCTCTCTGACTCCATTACTGAATGACTGTACCAGACTGGTTCCTCCTCTCTGTCTCCATTACTGAATGACTGTACCAGACTGGTTCCTCCTCTCTGACTCCATTACTGAATTACTATACCAGACTGGTTCCTCCTCTCTGTCTCCATTACTGAATTACTGTATCAAACTGGTTCCTCCTCTCTGTCTCCATTACTGAATTACTGTACCAGACTGGTTCCTCCTCTCTGTCTCCATTACTGAATGACTGTACCAGACTGGTTCCTCCTCTCTGTCTCCATTACTGAATGACTGTACCAGACTGGTTCCTCCTCTCTGTCTCCATTACTGAATTACTGTACCAGACTGGTTCCTCCTCTCTGTCTCCATTACTGAGTGACTGTACCAGACTGGTTCCTCCTCTCTGTCTCCATTACTGAATTACTGTACCAGACTGGTTCCTCCTCTCTGTCTCCATTACTGAGTTACTGTACCAGACTGGTTCCTCCTCTCTGTCTCCATTACTGAATTACTGTACCAGACTGGTTCCTCCTCTCTGACTCCATTACTGAATTACTGTACCAGACTGGTTCCTCCTCTCTGTCTCCATTACTGAATTACTGTACACTGGTTCCTCCTCTCTGTCTCCATTACTGAATTACTGTAACTGGTTCCTCCTCTCTGTCTCCATTACTGAATTACTGTACCAGACTGGTTCCTCCTCTCTGTCTCCATTACTGAATTACTGTACCAGACTGGTTCCTCCTCTCTGTCTCCATTACTGAATTACTGTACCAGACTGGTTCCTCCTCTCTGACTGCATTACTGAATGACTGTACCAGACTGGTTCCTCCTTTCTGTCTCCATTACTGAATGACTGTACCAGACTGGTTCCTCCTCTCTGTCTCTATTACTGAATGACTGTACCAGACTGGTTCCTCCTCTCTGTCTCCATTACTGAATTACTGTACCAGACTGGTTCCTCCTCTCTGACTCCATTACTGAATTACTGTACCAGACTGGTTCCTCCTCTCTGTCTCCATTACTGAATTACTGTACCAGACTGGTTCCTCCTCTCTGACTCCATTACTGAACTATTGTACCAGACTGGTTCCTCCTCTCTGACTCCATTACTGAATGACTGTACCAGACTGGTTCCTCCTCTCTGACTTCATTACTGAATTACTGTACCAGACTGGTTCCTCCTCTCTGTCTCCATTACTGAATTACTGTACCAGACTGGTTCCTCCTCTCTGTCTCCATTACTGAATTACTGTACCAGACTGGTTCCTCCTCTCTGTCTCCATTACTGAATTACTGTACCAGACTGGTTCCTCCTCTCTGTCTCCATTACTGAATTACTGTACCAGACGGGTTCCTCCTCTCTTACTCCATTACTGAATGACTGTACCAGACTGGTTCCTCCTCTCTGTCTCCATTACTGAATGACTGTACCAGACTGATTCCTCCTCTCTGTCTCTATTACTGAATGACTGTACCAGACTGGTTCCTCCTCTCTGTCTCCATTACTGAATTACTGTACCAGACTGGTTCCTCCTCTCTGTCTCCATTACTGAATTACTGTACCAGACTGGTTCCTCCTCTCTGTCTCCATTACTGAGTTACTGTACCAGACTGGTTCCTCCTCTCTGACTCCATTACTGAATTACTGTACCAGACTGGTTCCTCCTCTCTGTCTCCATTACTGAATGACTGTACCAGACTGGTTCCTCCTCTCTGTCTCCATTACTGAATGACTGTACCAGACTGGTTCCTCCTCTCTGTCTCCATTACTGAATGACTGTACCAGACTGGTTCCTCCTCTCTGTCTCCATTACTGAATGACTGTACCAGACTGGTTCCTCCTCTCTGTCTCCATTACTGAATGACTGTACCAGACTGGTTCCTCCTCTCTGTCTCCATTACTGAATTACTGTACCAGACTGGTTCCTCCTCTCTGTCTCCATTACTGAATGACTGTACCAGACTGGTTCCTCCTCTCTGTCTCCATTACTGAATTACTGTACCAGACTGGTTCCTCCTCTCTGTCTCCATTACTGAATTACTGTACCAGACTGGTTCCTCCTCTCTGTCTCCATTACTGAATTACTGTACCAGACTGGTTCCTCCTCTCTGTCTCCATTACTGAATTACTGTACCAGACTGGTTCCTTCTCTCTGTCTCCATTACTGAATTACTGTACCAGACTGGTTCCTCCTCTCTGTCTCCATTACTGAGTTACTGTACCAGACTGGTTCCTCCTCTCTGACTCCATTACTGAATTACTGTACCAGACTGGTTCCTCCTCTCTGTCTCCATTACTGAATTACTGTACCAGACTGGTTCCTCCTCTCTGACTCCATTACTGAATTACTGTACCAGACTGGTTCCTCCTCTCTGTCTCCATTACTGAATTACTGTACCAGACTGGTTCCTCCTCTCTGACTCCATTACTGAATTACTGTACCAGACTGGTTCCTCCTCTCTGTCTCCATTACTGAGTTACTGTACCAGACTGGTTCCTCCTCTCTGACTCCATTACTGAATTACTGTACCAGACTGGTTCCTCCTCTCTGACTCCATTACTGAATTACTGTACCAGACTGGTTCCTCCTCTCTGACTCCATTGCTGAATTACTGTACCAGACTGGTTCCTCCTCTCTGACTCCATTACTGAATGACTGTACCAGACTGGTTCCTCCTCTCTGTCTCCATTACTGAATGACTGTACCAGACTGGTTCCTCCTCTCTGACTCCATTACTGAATTACTATACCAGACTGGTTCCTCCTCTCTGTCTCCATTACTGAATTACTGTATCAAACTGGTTCCTCCTCTCTGTCTCCATTACTGAATTACTGTACCAGACTGGTTCCTCCTCTCTGTCTCCATTACTGAGTGACTGTACCAGACTGGTTCCTCCTCTCTGTCTCCATTACTGAATTACTGTACCAGACTGGTTCCTCCTCTCTGTCTCCATTACTGAGTTACTGTACCAGACTGGTTCCTCCTCTCTGTCTCCATTACTGAATTACTGTACCAGACTGGTTCCTCCTCTCTGACTCCATTACTGAATTACTGTACCAGACTGGTTCCTCCTCTCTGTCTCCATTACTGAATTACTGTACACTGGTTCCTCCTCTCTGTCTCCATTACTGAATTACTGTAACTGGTTCCTCCTCTCTGTCTCCATTACTGAATTACTGTACCAGACTGGTTCCTCCTCTCTGTCTCCATTACTGAATTACTGTACCAGACTGGTTCCTCCTCTCTGTCTCCATTACTGAATTACTGTACCAGACTGGTTCCTCCTCTCTGACTGCATTACTGAATGACTGTACCAGACTGGTTCCTCCTCTCTGTCTCCATTACTGAATGACTGTACCAGACTGGTTCCTCCTCTCTGTCTCTATTACTGAATGACTGTACCAGACTGGTTCCTCCTCTCTGTCTCCATTACTGAATTACTGTACCAGACTGGTTCCTCCTCTCTGACTCCATTACTAAATTACTGTACCAGACTGGTTCCTCCTCTCTGTCTCCATTACTGAATTACTGTACCAGACTGGTTCCTCCTCTCTGACTCCATTACTGAACTATTGTACCAGACTGGTTCCTCCTCTCTGACTCCATTACTGAATGACTGTACCAGACTGGTTCCTCCTCTCTGACTTCATTACTGAATTACTGTACCAGACTGGTTCCTCCTCTCTGTCTCCATTACTGAATTACTGTACCAGACTGGTTCCTCCTCTCTGTCTCCATTACTGAATTACTGTACCAGACTGGTTCCTCCTCTCTGTCTCCATTACTGAATTACTGTACCAGACTGGTTCCTCCTCTCTGTCTCCATTACTGAATTACTGTACCAGACTGGATCCTCCTCTCTGTCTCCATTACTGAATTACTGTACCAGACGGGTTCCTCCTCTCTTACTCCATTACTGAATGACTGTACCAGACTGGTTCCTCCTCTGTCTCCATTACTGAATGACTGTACCAGACTGGTTCCTCCTCTCTGTCTCTATTACTGAATGACTGTACCAGACTGGTTCCTCCTCTCTGTCTCCATTACTGAATTACTGTACCAGACTGGTTCCTCCTCTCTGTCTCCATTACTGAATTACTGTACCAGACTGGTTCCTCCTCTCTGACTCCATTACTGATTGACTGTACCAGACTGGTTCCTCCTCTCTGTCTCCATTACTGAATGACTGTACCAGACTGGTTCCTCCTCTCTGTCTCTATTACTGAATGACTGTACCAGACTGGTTCCTCCTCTCTGTCTCCATTACTGAATTACTGTACCAGACTGGTTCCTCCTCTCTGACTCCATTACTGAATTACTTTACCAGACTGGTTCCTCCTCTCTGACTCCATTACTGATTGACTGTACCAGACTGGTTCCTCCTCTCTGTCTCCATTACTGAATGACTGTACCAGACTGGTTCCTCCTCTCTGTCTCCATTACTGAATGACTGTAACAGACTGGTTCCTCCTCTCTGTCTCCATTACTGAATTACTGTACTAGACTGGTTCCTCCTCTCTGTCTCCATTACTGAATGACTGTACCAGACTGGTTCCTCCTCTCTGTCTCCATTACTGAATGACTGTACCAGACTGGTTCCTCCTCTCTGTCTCCATTACTGAATTACTGTACCAGACTGGTTCCTCCTCTCTGTCTCCATTACTGAATTACTGTACCAGACTGGTTCCTCCTCTCTGACTCCATTACTGAATGACTGTACCAGACTGGTTCCTCCTCTCTGTCTCCATTACTGAATGACTGTACCAGACTGGTTCCTCCTCTCTGTCTCTATTACTGAATGACTGTACCAGACTGGTTCCTCCTCTCTGTCTCCATTACTGAATTACTGTACCAGACTGGTTCCTCCTCTCTGACTCCATTACTGAATGACTGTACCAGACTGGTTCCTCCTCTCTGTCTCCATTACTGAATTACTGTACCAGACTGGTTCCTCCTCTCTGACTCCATTACTGAACTATTGTACCAGACTGGTTCCTCCTCTCTGACTCCATTACTGAATGACTGTACCAGACTGGTTCCTCCTCTCTGTCTCCATTACTGAATTACTGTACCAGACTGGTTCCTCCTCTCTGTCTCCATTACTGAATTACTGTACCAGACTGGTTCCTCCTCTCTGTCTCCATTACTGAATTACTGTACCAGACTGGTTCCTCCTCTCTGTCTCCATTACTGAATTACTGTACCAGACTGGTTCCTCCTCTCTGTCTCCATTACTGAATTACTGTACCAGACTGGTTCCTCCTCTCTGTCTCCATTACTGAATTACTGTACCAGACTGGTTCCTCCTCTCTGTCTCCATTACTGAATTACTGTACCAGACTGGTTCCTCCTCTCTGACTCCATTACTGAATGACTGTACCAGACTGGTTCCTCCTCTCTGTCTCCATTACTGAATGACTGTACCAGACTGGTTCCTCCTCTCTGTCTCTATTACTGAATGACTGTACCAGACTGGTTCCTCCTCTCTGTCTCCATTACTTAATTACTGTACCAGACTGGTTCCTCCTCTCTGACTCCATTACTGAATTACTGTACCAGACTGGTTCCTCCTCTCTGACTCCATTACTGAATGACTGTACCAGACTGGTTCCTCCTCTCTGTCTCCATTACTGAATGACTGTACCAGACTGGTTCCTCCTCTCTGTCTCCATTACTGAATGACTGTAACAGACTGGTTCCTCCTCTCTGTCTCCATTACTGAATTACTGTACCAGACTGGTTCCTCCTCTCTGTCTCCATTACTGAATTACTGTACCAGACTGGTTCCTCCTCTCTGTCTCCATTACTGAATTACTGTACCAGACTGGTTCCTCCTCTCTGTCTCCATTACTGAATGATTGTACCAGACTGGTTCCTCCTCTCTGTCTCCATTACTGAATTACTGTACCAGACTGGTTCCTCCTCTCTGACTCCATTACTGAATGACTGTACCAGACTGGTTCCTCCTCTCTGTCTATATTACTGAATGACTGTAACAGACTGGTTCCTCCTCTCTGTCTCCATTACTGAATGACTGTACCAGACTGGTTCCTCCTCTCTGTCTCCATTACTGAATTACTGTACCAGACTGGTTCCTCCTCTCTGTCTCCATTACTGAATTACTGTACCAGACTGGTTCCTCCTCTCTGTCTCCATTACTGAGTGACTGTACCAGACTGGTTCCTCCTCTCTGTCTCCATTACTGAATTACTGTACCAGACTGGTTCCTCCTCTCTGTCTCCATTACTGAGTTACTGTACCAGACTGGTTCCTCCTCTCTGTCTCCATTACTGAATTACTGTACCAGACTGGTTCCTCCTCTCTGACTCCATTACTGAATTACTGTACCAGACTGGTTCCTCCTCTCTGTCTCCATTACTGAATTACTGTACACTGGTTCCTCCTCTCTGTCTCCATTACTGAATTACTGTAACTGGTTCCTCCTCTCTGTCTCCATTACTGAATTACTGTACCAGACTGGTTCCTCCTCTCTGTCTCCATTACTGAATTACTGTACCAGACTGGTTCCTCCTCTCTGTCTCCATTACTGAATTACTGTACCAGACTGGTTCCTCCTCTCTGACTGCATTACTGAATGACTGTACCAGACTGGTTCCTCCTCTCTGTCTCCATTACTGAATGACTGTACCAGACTGGTTCCTCCTCTCTGTCTCTATTACTGAATGACTGTACCAGACTGGTTCCTCCTCTCTGTCTCCATTACTGAATTACTGTACCAGACTGGTTCCTCCTCTCTGACTCCATTACTGAATTACTGTACCAGACTGGTTCCTCCTCTCTGACTCCATTACTGAACTATTGTACCAGACTGGTTCCTCCTCTCTGACTCCATTACTGAATGACTGTACCAGACTGGTTCCTCCTCTCTGACTTCATTACTGAATTACTGTACCAGACTGGTTCCTCCTCTCTGTCTCCATTACTGAATTACTGTACCAGACTGCTTCCTCCTCTCTGTCTCCATTACTGAATTACTGTACCAGACTGGTTCCTCCTCTCTGTCTCCATTACTGAATTACTGTACCAGACTGGATCCTCCTCTCTGTCTCCATTACTGAATTACTGTACCAGACGGGTTCCTCCTCTCTTACTCCATTACTGAATGACTGTACCAGACTGGTTCCTCCTCTGTCTCCATTACTGAATGACTGTACCAGACTGGTTCCTCCTCTCTGTCTCTATTACTGAATGACTGTACCAGACTGGTTCCTCCTCTCTGTCTCCATTACTGAATTACTGTACCAGACTGGTTCCTCCTCTCTGTCTCCATTACTGAATTACTGTACCAGACTGGTTCCTCCTCTCTGACTCCATTACTGATTGACTGTACCAGACTGGTTCCTCCTCTCTGTCTCCATTACTGAATGACTGTACCAGACTGGTTCCTCCTCTCTGTCTCTATTACTGAATGACTGTACCAGACTGGTTCCTCCTCTCTGTCTCCATTACTGAATTACTGTACCAGACTGGTTCCTCCTCTCTGACTCCATTACTGAATTACTTTACCAGACTGGTTCCTCCTCTCTGACTCCATTACTGATTGACTGTACCAGACTGGTTCCTCCTCTCTGTCTCCATTACTGAATGACTGTACCAGACTGGTTCCTCCTCTCTGTCTCCATTACTGAATGACTGTAACAGACTGGTTCCTCCTCTCTGTCTCCATTACTGAATTACTGTACTAGACTGGTTCCTCCTCTCTGTCTCCATTACTGAATGACTGTACCAGACTGGTTCCTCCTCTCTGTCTCCATTACTGAATGACTGTACCAGACTGGTTCCTCCTCTCTGTCTCCATTACTGAATTACTGTACCAGACTGGTTCCTCCTCTCTGTCTCCATTACTGAATTACTGTACCAGACTGGTTCCTCCTCTCTGACTCCATTACTGAATGACTGTACCAGACTGGTTCCTCCTCTCTGTCTCCATTACTGAATGACTGTACCAGACTGGTTCCTCCTCTCTGTCTCTATTACTGAATGACTGTACCAGACTGGTTCCTCCTCTCTGTCTCCATTACTGAATTACTGTACCAGACTGGTTCCTCCTCTCTGACTCCATTACTGAATGACTGTACCAGACTGGTTCCTCCTCTCTGTCTCCATTACTGAATTACTGTACCAGACTGGTTCCTCCTCTCTGACTCCATTACTGAACTATTGTACCAGACTGGTTCCTCCTCTCTGACTCCATTACTGAATGACTGTACCAGACTGGTTCCTCCTCTCTGTCTCCATTACTGAATTACTGTACCAGACTGGTTCCTCCTCTCTGTCTCCATTACTGAATTACTGTACCAGACTGGTTCCTCCTCTCTGTCTCCATTACTGAATTACTGTACCAGACTGGTTCCTCCTCTCTGTCTCCATTACTGAATTACTGTACCAGACTGGTTCCTCCTCTCTGTCTCCATTACTGAATTACTGTACCAGACTGGTTCCTCCTCTCTGTCTCCATTACTGAATTACTGTACCAGACTGGTTCCTCCTCTCTGACTCCATTACTGAATGACTGTACCAGACTGGTTCCTCCTCTCTGTCTCCATTACTGAATGACTGTACCAGACTGGTTCCTCCTCTCTGTCTCTATTACTGAATGACTGTACCAGACTGGTTCCTCCTCTCTGTCTCCATTACTTAATTACTGTACCAGACTGGTTCCTCCTCTCTGACTCCATTACTGAATTACTGTACCAGACTGGTTCCTCCTCTCTGACTCCATTACTGAATGACTGTACCAGACTGGTTCCTCCTCTCTGTCTCCATTACTGAATGACTGTACCAGACTGGTTCCTCCTCTCTGTCTCCATTACTGAATGACTGTAACAGACTGGTTCCTCCTCTCTGTCTCCATTACTGAATTACTGTACCAGACTGGTTCCTCCTCTCTGTCTCCATTACTGAATTACTGTACCAGACTGGTTCCTCCTCTCTGTCTCCATTACTGAATTACTGTACCAGACTGGTTCCTCCTCTCTGTCTCCATTACTGAATGATTGTACCAGACTGGTTCCTCCTCTCTGTCTCCATTACTGAATTACTGTACCAGACTGGTTCCTCCTCTCTGACTCCATTACTGAATGACTGTACCAGACTGGTTCCTCCTCTCTGTCTATATTACTGAATGACTGTAACAGACTGGTTCCTCCTCTCTGTCTCCATTACTGAATGACTGTACCAGACTGGTTCCTCCTCTCTGTCTCCATTACTGAATGATTGTACCAGACTGGTTCCTCCTCTCTGTCTCCATTACTGAATTACTGTACCAGACTGGTTCCTCCTCTCTGTCTCCATTACTGAATTACTGTACCAGACTGGTTCCTCCTCTCTGTCTCCATTGCTGAATGACTGTAACAGACTGGTTCCTCCTCTCTGTCTCCATTACTGAATGACTGTACCAGACTGGTTCCTCCTCTCTGACTTCATGATGAAAACTTTAATGGATTTATGATGATTAAAAACATTTAGTTCTTTTATAAAATGTTTTAGCAGATGGAGAAAAACTGTAGCTGAGAATTTTATTGTATATCCACTTAAACATTAGTGATTCATTTTTACCTACTAAATAAATGTTTATTTAAACACAATGTTACAGTTTGTGGTAGATTTACAGATTCTGCACTCTGTGATTGCAACCATTCAGATTTATTTTCTTAATTTAATGTTCCTTATTTATAAAATCGTAGAGCCACCACAACAGTTTGATGAAACAGTTTTGTCGGTTTATTAATATTTTCTTTAATGTATTAGTCAGTTATTAATAGAGATGTTCTGATCTGGTGTAATCAGAAGTAATTCCTCCTCTTAGACTTAAGGACTCAGTATTGTTACAGGTTTATTTTTATAGATCATTTCCTCTCTTTATTTAGTAAAGACACAACTTCCATTCAAACCTAAATCCTCTGTTTCAGTCTCACTATTAGAGAAGATGAGTTAGTGAGGAGCAGCTCATGTGTGATTCTCAGAGAGATGATCTTACCTCAGTATCTCCAGTTTACAGTGAGGATTCTCCAGTACAGCAGAGAGACGCTTCACTCCTGAATCTCCTAGATTATTATGAGACAGATAAATTTCTCTTAGGTGTGAGGGGTTTGATCTCAGAGCTGAAGCCAGAGCAGAACAACCTTCATCTGATACATCACAACAACACAACCTGCAGAGAGAACAATGATCCACTCTTCATTCTCTCAGTTCTAGAGGAACTTCATCGTCTACAGAGTCACTACAGTCTACAATCAGTGTGGATATATATCTAATACTGCAGATTAAGAATTTATTGCAGAAGATCAAAAACTAAAACTGAACTGTTTGCAAGATCTGAAACAGAAATTGTTTCAGAAAGATTGTGAATACTAAATAAAATAATCTTAATCTTTAATGTTTTTTAACATTCAACATGTCACTATCATATTGTAGTGGAACTCTGATAAAAATTATTTCTGAATTAAACATTATCTTTTTTCTTTCATTTTTCTGTTTTTCACTAAAAACCTCCACACCAGGGTCTGATTATCTTCAAAGATTTTACAACCCAGAAGAAGAGCCTTTTTCATCACTACTAGCATCTTCAGCAGTATTTACGACTTTCAACTTTGAAAGACCTTTTTTTTTTTTTTTTAGCTCTTGGAGTTTCCCTTATCTGCAAAATGTATTACTCTTTAGCATCAGAACTGGCCTAAGCCCTTCCCCTACATTTTTCCAAGAAAAGGCACCAGGTACTGATACTTATGAGTGATAAGACTGAGGTATTCTTTCCAACCCAGATGGCTTTTCACCCCCACCTAAATCTGGCTATAAAGATGTGCACCCAGATTTGCGTCCAGGATGTGGACACCCTAGACCAGTGCTGGCCAAACTATGGCCCGCGGGCCACATACGGCTGTTAGGCTGTTTAATCCGGCCCGCTGAGTATTTACAAAGTTGTCCTAAAACCGCATTAACCCCTTAAGCCGCTTGTTGCGAATTCGCGACACAGAGCTTCCATTCAGATTGCAGCCGAGAATGCGTATGTGTTCCCCCAATGCCGGTTTGTGTTAATTTAAAAAGTTCCTAGGAACCTTTTGCAAGCACTGGTTTCTCGTAGGACTGGTAGGAGTGGGAACTATATTCGATTCATGAAGCGAACTTGTCGGATAGTGACTGGTGCATTTTGCGGCTGCAAATTCGGAAAAATTTTCCAATTTGATGCAGGTTGTGCTAAGATAAAAATACGTACCACCTTATTAATTGCTTCTACAGCTGACATATTGGAATATATTTCATGTGACGAATATTTTTTCTGTTATTTGAAGTTTTCTGTTTGTCGTGAATTCGCTACGTCCGACCATAACAGCTACAATCGGCCATAATGTCTGCATATAAATAATGCTGTATTCAGATTAATTTCAGCACTCACGTGCACTTTCTTTAGAAAATGTCATTCTAGTTCATTTCTATAATCATTATAAAATGTATGTATGTATGTACAGTGGTGTTCAAAAAAATAGCAGTCCAACACCATTAACCTGATAAATCACTGTTTTTAGTAGAAATACTATTTCTATATAGCAAATAATTTACTTGAACGTGTAGTAGAGTATTGAAAACAAAACAAACCCAATAATTAGGACATGCATGCCGCTTATTCTGAGTAATCAAAGCATTGATTGAAATGGGGTTGTTCAAAATAATAGCAGTGAGGAGTTCAATTGGTGAAGTCATTCATTCTGCAGAAGAACGGGTGTCAATTTTGGCCCTTATTTAAGGTAGGAGGGGGGTAAATGTTGCACAGGTTGGTCATAGCTCATTTCCTTCTGAAATACTGGGTAAAATGGGTTGTTCTAGACATTGTTCTGATGAACAGCGTACTTTGATTAAAAAGTTGATTGTAGAGGGAAAAAACATACAGAGAAGTGCAGCAAATTATCGGCTGCTCAGCCAAAATGATCTCAAATGCCTTGAAGTGAAAACCAAAACCTGAAAGATGCAGAAGGAAGTGTGGAACTACTGTTAGAAAGGATCGAAGAATAGCCAAAATGGCAAAGGCTCAGCCAATGATCACCTCCAGAAAGATCAAGGAACATCTGAAGTTACCAGTGAGTACAGAAGAAGATTAAGTGAAGCCAATTTACCAGTAAGAACTCCTTACAAAGTTCCGTTGTTAACAAAAAGACGTCCTGAATGGGTTCAAATTCGCCAAGGAACACATTGACTGGTCCAAAGAGAAATGGCTCAACATTTTGTGGACTGGTGAAAGCAAAATTGTTCTTTTTGGGTCTAGTGGCCGTAGACAGTGTGTCAGACGACCCCCGAGCACTGAATTCAAGCCAAAGTTCTATGTGTCTTCTGTGTATGTACGTATGTATATATATATACTGTATATATACTGTATATGCCCCAGTTTCCTCCCACAGTACAAAGACGTGCAAGTGAGGTGAATTGGCGACACTAAATTGTCCATGACTGTGTTTGATATAACCTTGTGAACTGATGAATGTAACCAAAAGTGTAAAACATGACGTTAAAATCCTAATAAACAAACAATTTTTATATTATTATATGTATAGTGTATTATTATATTAGTGTATTATTATGACATATACAGTATGTGTATGTATATGTATGTATAGGTAAGTCTACATACCCGAATGTAAAGTCTACATATCTGAGACAGGAAAATGTTTCATTACTTGGTTTTTTTAACCATTTATGCCTGTTGTCGCTAATTTGCAACATACCTAATTAACAATCTCCACTTCATGTAGCATCAGCGTTAAAGCAAAAAACATAATAATTTTTTAAATATAATTATAAATAAATTCAGGCATTAAGGGGTTAATTTCACCTTTTCCCAAAAACTACCAACCTCTGCTAAAGCCGAGTCTATGTGGTCTACATATTCATTCGTCACATTTGCCATCGCACTGAGCCGTAATAGGAGCTATACCCCAATCATGTGTGAAAGGCACACATGACCATTGTAATTAATGCTCATTGTGATTTGCAAATGGACCTGATCACCGGTTTCATTATTATACAGTGGGCGGTTATCGGTCATTATGCAAATCGGCTGCATATAAGGTTGGGGTATTCACCACCAGCTCAGACTGAAAAAGTCATTCGGATTGAGTGACGAAACGTATCTCTACAACAAACTTGTGTCCAGATGAACTGATTCAACTTTGTGGATGCCATGGATTGTTGAATTCTATATTTTTTATTTGCATTTAATATTAATCATTCACTTTAATCTGGCTCTAAATTTCTGGTTTCCACCTACCATTCAATCATACGCTAATTTCACGTAATAGTTCGCCTACAGATTTATACTTCTATCATTACCACTTAGTTATGCCATTTACTTATTAACTGTCATTGTATTTGTTATGTTTTGTTAGTTTAATAAATATTATAACAATTAAAAACTTGTGGTTTGTATTACTCAGGGAGGAAAACTAATCAACGTTACCTACTTACTCCAATGGAAAGTGACTGATATGTTGATTAATGGTGGTGCTCCGTTATATAGGCTATTAATTATATAATTAAATAATTAATTGATGATCTCTCTTTTACGCTACAATATGAAAACATCTGTTTGTGGAGTGAGTAATTACACTTCACCACCTAGCAGTTGATAAATCTGGGTTTAGAGGATTGTAGAACACTGTGGGTGTTGCTGATGTTTTATGCAATTTAGTTTCAGTACAGGAAAACATTAATGATACAGCAGTTTGGGGAATATCTTGTAACATTTCATTATGGGCTTTGTGAACAGAGTGAGCTCCATAAAGAAATATTTTAAGTGTGGTGTTGAACTGAACTTGGCCTGACCTCAATCACATCAAACATATTTGGCATGAAATAAAATGCTTACTGTAAATAATAATAACAGCTGAGTTTTGCACATTTGCATCCTGTTCAGACTCTGTGTCAGGAGTCTATGAGGAGAAGTATTGCAATAGTCAATTCTAGCTGTAAAAATCACAGGGGCAAATACCGAGCACAATAGTGGGAAAGAGAGTGAAGAAGACTGGCAATGCTCTTAAAGTGATAGAATGTGAGAATGAAATGTAATTGATTCCAGTCCAAGGTTACATCAAGGTTTTGAACCTGTGCTAGGGTGCAATCAATAATGCCTCAGTCTTATTATTGTTTAGACTCAAAAAGTCCAGGCTTCTTCAAAACTGGAGTCAATGCTGTAAGTTTCAAGTCTGGGGGAACAATGCCAGAGCTGAGGAAAGAATTGAGAGCCATTGTAAACAGTGGGCATAATAAGAGATAAGCTTTAACAAGAGGAGTAGGCATCGGATCAAGTTGACAGGTACATGATGAGAGGAGATTAGTTCATCTGAATAAGTGTTTCAAAATAACTCTCCTCTAGGAGTTTAAAAGCAGAAATTTTGGATAGTTCTAAACAACCAAGATTACCTACCCACCACACAAGAGAATGATGATCCATACCCCAAATGCACTAAACACTTTTTACTGCTGAGATTTTTACGTTCCGTTTGCAGTGAGAGCTGCTGTGTGAATAACATGGATGACAAGCTATGCCCAGTACACAGAGATTGTAAACATCAGAAGAAAGCCGGTAAGTGGTCATGAGGCAGGAGGAATACCAGGCTAGCCCCTTTCCCAATTCTTCAGTAGGAATTCCCAGCATCAAATTTATATCACTCATTGCCAATTTTAACACAGCTTTAATAAATACCACATTAAATTTAATTATTGTAACCAAAATATTATAACATACTGAATATTTTAAAATGGCAACAATGGAAAAAAAAAATCAATAAATACAACAAAAAATTCCACCAGCAGCAGCTGTAGAACTGGAAATGACCAGTGAACTGATCGGCAAAAACATCAAAACCAAAATGTACACATCAATGTATATTTTTTACTATAGTGCATGCAAAAGTTAGGGATCTATTAAAGTTGGGCTGATGGTAGTTGCTTGTAGTTCACAGCAGAGCTTAGTGAGGAGCAGCTCATGTGTGATTCTCAGAGAGATGATCTTACCTCAGTATCTCCAGTTTACAGTGAGGATTCTCCAGTACAGCAGAGAGACGCTTCACTCCTGAATCTCCTAGTTTATTTCCAGACAGATCGAGTTCTCTCAGACTGGAGGATTCTAAGCCAAGCACTGAGGCCAGAGCTTCATAACTTGTATGATTAAGTTCACACAGACCAAGCCTGAAAAAAACAAAATACTCGGTTCACTAGCAGTAGTGCAGATGATTATTGGTCTATTATGTTATAATAATAGTTCTGTTATACATATAGTAACTAGGCTATAACTAAGCTATCTACTCACTTCAGTTGTAAACACTGTTGTCACATTGTTATGATGACTTCCTACTTTTGACGGCAACAGGGTGTAATTCATGAACGACGTTTCGTGAGCTGCTTTGGTGGGTATATACACCGCGTTCCAAATTATTATTCAAATTGGATTTAAGTAAAGATTTCATAAAGATTTCATTTTTTGTTTCTCAATTAAACTCATGGATGGTGGTGTGTCTCAGGGCTCTTTGGATCACTGAAATAAATTTCAGACACCTGTGATAATTAGTTTGCCAGGTAAGCCCAATTAAAGGAAAACTACTTAAGAAGGACGTTCCACATTATTAAGCAGGCCACAGGTTTTAAGCAATATGGGAAAGAAAAAGGATCTCTGCTGCCGAAAAGTGTCAGATAGTGAAATGCCTTGTACAAGGTATGAAAACATTAAATATTTCACGAAAACTTAAGCGTGATCATTGTACTGGGAAGAGATTTGTGGCTGATTCAGAGCACAGGCGGGTTCGTGCAGATAAAGGCAGAATGAGGAAAGTTTCTGCCAGACAAATTCATCGGTTTACGAGAGCAGCTGCTAAAATGCCATTACAACCCTAGTGAAAATTATGTGTACTTAAATGTTCTTAAAATATACTAAGATTCGTCAAAGTATACAATAAATAAACTAGCAAATGTTTGTACTTATTTCAAACATGTTAAAAATATATTAGTCATACTTTGAGCAAGTAAACTTTTATCATACTTTTCAAAAGTTATCAAAAAGTATACTTTTATTAAATACATTACCATGAAGTATACTTTTAGTTACATTTAAATTTCATTTAATTTAATATACTTCTCATATACTTGTTTTTAAATTTACCTTAAGTATACTACTGCATGTGTATTTAACTCCATATTTCACATACACTTAAAGTGAAATTAAAGCACACTTCACAACTGCACAATCAGTATTCCAAGTGCACTTGGAGTACATTAAAATATATATTATAAAAAAACTTTAAATATATTTATTTTAGAGTAAAAATACGCTTCCACTTTTTGTCTTTCTAGACCTGATTCTAGCAATATATTTATCAATATATTTATTTATGAGCACTGTAATGACATATGTAATACCAACCTTATATAGGTATACTTATAATTATACTTTTAATAAATACATTACCATGAAGTATACTTGTAGTTAAAATTAACTTTCATTAAATTTAATATACTGTACATCTCATATACTTGTTTTCATAATAGATGTTTGGTATATTTTTGCAAAGAATGTTAAACAATTAGTATTTTTTAACATGAAGTTACTTATTGGTAAAACGTTAATAGTATTTTTGTTAATTTAAGAATAATATTTTATTATTCTTTAATTTTAATATGGAAAATAAATTAATCATATTAAAGAACATATTCAGGTACTTTTTAATACTATGTTATGTGTTTTTACTTTGCATGTTTGCAAAAATTTATTGTGTACTTGAATGAACGAGTTAAAATTTACATTCCAAGTGTATTTTAAAGTGACTAGAACAATAAAGCGTTAACAACAAACATCTTTACATATCTAGGCATAAGGAATCCATGAGCTAGGTATTACTATACCTGTGTTTATAGCGCTCCGGTGGCGCATCGGTGAAACACACTAACACATAAGAAATGACTTGTGAAAGTCAGGGGTTCGAACCTCACGTCTGCTAAAAGTCTGAACACCAAAAAAAATAACGACCCCTACTGGTTACAATTCAGAGGTCAGTGCTTGGCTGTGAAGCTTTGCTCTGAACTACAAAGAAGTGTAAGAATGTTTTTGCTCTAAAATAAATATATTTAAAGTCTATTTTTAATGTACTCTAAGTGCACTTGAAATACTGATTAAATGTGCTTCAACTTCATTTTAAGTCTATGTGAAACAGAATTAAATACACATGCAGTAGTATACTTAATTTGAATTAAATATACTTAAAATTGTCTCAATTTAGTACACTTAATACAATTAAAGTTGAGCTTTTGTATTATTTTTGTACAACTAAAGTATATTTAGTACAAAAATAGTTGTTCCATTTTACAACAAGGCTGCGACATCAGCAAGGAGGTGGCATGTTTTGGGTCCCTGAAGGTGTGAAATTGACCTCGGCAAAGTATATAGAGTTTCTGACTGACCACTTTCTTCCATGGTACCAAAAGAAGAACCGTGCCTTCCGTAGCAAAATCATCTTCATGCATGACAATGAAGCATCTCATGCTGCAAAGAATACCTCTGTGTCATTGGCTGCTATGGGCATACAAGGAGAGAAACTCATGGTGTGGCCACCATCCTCCCCTGACCTCAACCCTACTGAGAACTTTTGGAGTATCCTCAAGCAAAAGATCTATGAGGGTGGGAGGCAGTTCACATCAAAACAGCAGCTCTGGGAGGCTATTCTGACATCCTGCAAAGAAATTAAAGCAGAAACACTCCAAAACTCTCAAGTTCAATGGATGCAAGAATAGTGAAGGTGATATGAAAAAGGGGTCCTTTAACTTGTAACTTGGCCTGTTAGGATGTTTTTGATTGAAATAGCTTTTGATTTCAGTGAATATGACCTCTTAATGCTGCAAATTCAACAACTGACCATTTTCAGTTCTTTACAACCTATAAAATGTTTTGAAACTCTGTTGTGCATAATAATTTGGAACAGTGCATTTGAGTTTTTTTATTTTTGAAGAATATACTGTTATCATTGGGAGGTTTGTTTAATAAAATTCGATCTATACTCTAATGGTTGATGACTTAAATTATACTGACTGTCATTTGCATCGACCATTTAGAAAAATCAGAGAAAAATATAATTTGCATAATAATTTGGAACGCGGTGTAAAGTGTGTGATAGACTGTCTGCACACATATCTCTTGTTACAGTCATGGGTAAATAGTTTGATTTATCAGAGTTGCAGTTGGATGATTATTGGCAGTTTGTGAACTGTGTGCTGCTGTGGTGAAAGTGTATCGTGAGTAAACAAATGGCACTACGTAGCAATAGTAATGGTGACACAGTGTGGGAGAACAGAGAGGAGGTTACAGTGAAGGTGAGGGATGTGGTTTATCATCATGCATAAGTTCACATGTAATGAATGAATTCCAAACTGTGCAAAGTGAAAATAGATTTGAATCCTAGTTTTTTGTAGATGTGTTATAATACTAAATATAAAAGTGTAAGAATACATGATATGTTTCTGCTTTACTCCCACTTTTTAGTGTTAAAAACCTACCGCTTGATGAACCAAGAGCACAGGACCAAATGCTGTTTTCAGATCCATCACTGTATGTATGAATCTGGGTTTAAAGGTTGGTACTAATTAATCTCCGTGCCTCTATTACCTCATGCTTTTGGTGGTGACATTAGTACAAGGTAAGAGTACATTAACACCCGTCTGCTACTACTCCCTGAGTCTCATGTCTCTGTGTTTGTGTTTTTGTACTGTTTGTTTGGTTGCTACTGTTATGTTTTTATGTTTTGTGTATTTCTGCATGTCTGTCTTTATTGTTCTGTGAGTGATAATTGTAATTCTTGTAAATTGTAATGCATGTTGAGCATGTGAGGTGCTATATAATAAAAGTTGTGTCAATGATTAGAATCATGATGCTTGTTTTACAATGAGAGCATCTGCTTTACCAAATATTAATAAAGTATTTATTTGATGCTCAGTAAATTTAGAACAAAATGGGCTGTACTATGTGGTTGTGAAGGTCTGTCAATTTATCGCTTAAACAATTACATAAGTAATCAAATTACCAAATTCAAACTTCTGCTGTCAGTTCTAAACAGAAATCGTCAGCATTACCCACCGAGCTGCTCTGGATGCTGCAACCACCGGCATCAGTTTCAGAAGAACCTCCTCTGGTGAGCTGTTCTGGTTGGTATAATCACTCAGTTTAAACACATCCAGCTCCTCTGATGATGTCAGTAACATGAAGATCAGAGCTGACCACTGAGAATCAGAGAGTTTGGTTTGTTGTAGTTTTCCAGATTTCAGGTATTGTTGGATCTCCTGAACTAGTGAATGATCATCCAGTTCATTCAGACAGTGGAACAGATTGATAGATTTCTCTGTTGAGGGATTCTCACTGATCTTCTTCTTAATGTACTGAACTGTTTTCTGTTTGTTGTGAGAGTCACTTCCTGTTTGTGTCACTAAGGCTTGTAAGATATTCTGATTGGACTTCAGTGAGAGACCAAGAAGAAAGCGAAGAAAAAGATCCAGATGTCCATTCTTACTCTGTAATGCCTGATCTACAGCACTCTTGTGTAGATCTGAGATTTGTTTTATCTTCAGGATTTTCAGTTTAAAAAACAGACTCTGTTGAAGAACATTTTTCTTTTTGTTCATGAAGGCCAGGTGCACATATAGAGCTGCGAGATGTTCCTGAATGCTCAGATGAACAAAGCAGTACACTTTACTCTGGTGAAGTCCAAACTCCTCTCTGAAGATCTGTGTACACACACCTGAGTACACTGAGGCTTCTTGAACATCAATGCCACACTCCATCAGGTCTTCCTCATAGAAGATCAGGTTTCCTTTCTTCAGCTGCTCAAAAGCCAGTTTTCCCAGTTTGAGGATCATTTCTCCTTCTTCCTCCTGATTCTTCATGTACTTTTTTCTGATGACGTTGGTCTGAATGATGAGGAAGTGGGTGTACATTTCAGTCAGAGTTTTGGGGGTCTCTCCACTCTCTGTTTCACCAAACATTCTCTCTAGAACTGTGGCTGTAATCCAGCAGAAGACCGGAATGTGACACATGATGTAGAGGCTTCTTAATGACTTCAGGTGTGAGATGATTCTACTGGCCAGACTCTGATCACTGACCATCTTCCCGAAGTACTCCTCCTTCTGTGGATCACTGAATCCTCGCACCTCCGTCACTCGATCGATACACTCAGAGGGGATCTGATCAGCTGCTGCTGGGCGGGAGGTGATCCAGATCAGAGCAGAAGGAAGCAAATTCCCTTTGATCAGGTTCATCAGCAGCTCATGAACTGATGCTGATTCATTTACATCACTCAATCTCACTGAGTTCTGGAGATCTAGAGGTAAACGACACTCATCCAAACCATCAAAAATAAACAGAACTTTGTACAAGCTGGAAATGTTAGTTTCTTTTATCTCCTGAAAATAGAAATGAAGGAGATTCAACAGACTCCATTTGTGGTCCTTCACTAAATTCAGCTCTCTGAAAGGAAGTGGAAAAATGAGGTGGACGTCCTGATTCTCTTTCTCTTCAGCCCAATCCAGAATAAACTTCTGTACAGAGACGGTTTTTCCGATGCCAGCTACACCCTTAGTCAGGACAGTCCTGATGGGTTCATCTTGGTCTGATAAAGGTTTAAAGATGTTGTTACATTTGATAGGCGTGTCCTCTTTTGCTGCTCTCCTGGATGCTGCCTCGATCTGCCTCACCTCATGTTCATTATTGACTTTTCCACTTTCTCCCTCTGTGATATAGAGCTCGGTGTAGATCTCATTCAGAAGTGTTGGGTTTCCCTGGTTTGTGATCACTTCATTTACACACTGAAACTTCTTTATCAGATTTAATTTGAACTTCTTCTGGACTTCAGTTCCAGCACATGTGGAATTAGACCTGTGATAAGGTGATGAGAACAATACATATAGAGATCATGTTTGATTCCAAATCTATCTAATCTAGTCAAATCTAATTTGTAGATGAACATGATAGAACATCCTTTTCCACCTCATAAGAACATAAACTCCACTTTAGTACAAACAACAGGTACAGGCAACAGTTAAAACTTTTAAAAACACAAATCTGTTGAAACCTTGTTAGAAACTTTAATATTTACCTGTATGAATCCAACAAACCATGCATGTGAGGATTACATCAATAATAAAATAAAATAAATAAAATAAAATAAACCTGAGGTCTTGGTGTTGTGCAGCACCAACTGTGCCCCCTACTGATGACTCCTAAACACAATTTGAATTCAGAAGTCTTTGTACCTGCTTATAGCTATAAAATTTTAAATTAGCAGCACTTCCAGAGCACTCAGTTCTCTTTTTTTTAAAGATGGAATTATTGACGCACACAATACAAACACACACTACATACAATACAATACACATATTTCACACAAAATCAATACACTCTACACAAACACACCTGCAGCCCCCATAAAACTTAAGTGATGGAAATAGGCCAGTCCTGGGAAGGTCCACCACTGTTTTCTCCATTTTTGGATAATAACTCTCACTTACCCCTTTTCCATCGACATGGAACGGTTCTGGTTCGCGAACTTGATTTTGAACCGGTTCTTGTGTTTCCACTAAAAAAGAAAAGGTTCCAGACAGCGAACTAGGGTTCTAATCTGGCCCCACAGAATACTTGGTTTTTCAGCGTGAACCGTGATGTAACCAGTGGCTGTCACAGTTTAGAGGTTTGGGTGCTTTGCTAAACCAATGTGCTGGTGTCTCGTATGGAGCTCGTTGCTGCATTTTTTATCTTTTAAAGTTCACCTGATTAAATTTTGATCCAGTTTGCTGCTGATATTTTCATAGCGCCTTTAAAAAGGTGAATTGTGTGATATGACGTGGTAAAAGTGACCGGGACAGTACGAATGACGCTTAACGTGAAAAATAAAGCGGAATGTGGCTTGTTGTACTAAAACAATGACCAATGAATTTGGGCAGCACAGAGCGCTTATAACCAGTACAGAGCACTTATAACCAGTAATAACGGTGAGAAATGTGGTGTTTCTATCTTGTACTTTTTATACATTCAGCCACGTTACGCTTTATTTTTTACGTGAAGCTTTTTTGACTCTCCCTGGAAGATTTAGAACCCTGAGCTGCATAAACACCACCCATGAAGTAAATCCAGCTACACACATATACAGTGTATCACAAAAGTGAGTACACCCCTCACATTTCTGCAGATATTTAAGTATATCTTTTCATGGGACAACACTGACAAAATGACACTTTGACACAATGAAAAGTAGTCTGTGTGCAGCTTATATAACAGTGTAAATTTATTCTTCCCTCAAAATAACTCAATATACAGCCATTAATGTCTAAACCACCGGCAACAAAAGTGAGTACACCCCTTAGTGAAAGTTCCTGAAGTGTCAATATTTTGTGTGGCCACCATTATTTCCCAGAACTGCCTTAACTCTCCTGGGCATGGAGTTTACCAGAGCTTCACAGGTTGCCACTGGAATGCTTTTCCACTCCTCCATGACGACATCACGGAGCTGGTGGATATTCGAGACTTTGCGCTCCTCCACCTTCCGCTTGAGGATGCCCCAAAGATGTTCTATTGGGTTTAGGTCTGGAGACATGCTTGGCCAGTCCATCACCTTTACCCTCAGCCTCTTCAATAAAGCAGTGGTCGTCTTAGAGGTGTGTTTGGGGTCATTATCATGCTGGAACACTGCCCTGCGACCCAGTTTCCGGAGGGAGGGGATCATGCTCTGCTTCAGTATTTCACAGTACATATTGGAGTTCATGTGTCCCTCAATGAAATGTAACTCCCCAACACCTGCTGCACTCATGCAGCCCCAGACCATGGCATTCCCACCACCATGCTTGACTGTAGGCATGACACACTTATCTTTGTACTCCTCACCTGATTGCCGCCACACATGCTTGAGACCATCTGAACCAAACAAATGAATCTTGGTCTCATCAGACCATAGGACATGGTTCCAGTAATCCATGTCCTTTGTTGACATGTCTTCAGCAAACTGTTTGCGGGCTTTCTTGTGTAGAGACTTCAGAAGAGGCTTCCTTCTGGGGTGACAGCCATGCAGACCAATTTGATGTAGTGTGCGGCGTATGGTCTGAGCACTGACAGGCTGACCCCCCACCTTTTCAATCTCTGCAGCAATGCTGACAGCACTCCTGCGCCTATCTTTCAAAGACAGCAGTTGGATGTGACACTGAGCACGTGCACTCAGCTTCTTTGGACGACCAACTGAGTGTCTGTTCTGAGTGGACCCTGCTCTTTTAAAACGCTGGATGATCTTGGCCACTGTGCTGCAGCTCAGTTTCAGGGTGTTGGCAATCTTCTTGTAGCCTTGGCCATCTTCATGTAGCGCAACAATTCGTCTTTTAAGATCCTCAGAGAGTTCTTTGCCATGAGGTGCCATGTTGGAACTTTCAGTGACCAGTATGAGAGAGTGTGAGAGCTGTACTACTAAATTGAACACACCTGCTCCCTATGCACACCTGAGACCTAGTAACACTAACAAATCACATGACATTTTGGAGGGAAAATGACAAGCAGTGCTCAATTTGGACATTTAGGGGTGTAGTCTCTTAGGGGTGTACTCACTTTTGTTGCCGGTGGTTTAGACATTAATGGCTGTATATTGAGTTATTTTGAGGGAAGAATAAATTTACACTGTTATATAAGCTGCAAACAGACTACTTTTCATTGTGTCAAAGTGTCATTTTGTCAGTGTTGTCCCATGAAAAGATATACTTAAATATCTGCAGAAATGTGAGGGGTGTACTCACTTTTGTGATACACTGTATATGTTGTATTTTAGAGCAGATTTGATGGTTATTTCACACAAATGTTTGTTCGTGTTGTGGAACTTTAGTGATGTTTCACTGCTCAAGTCGAGCGCTGTGAAAACAAAGCGCAAAACGCTTCTCATGTCAGTTAACTAAAGATAACAACTGTGACAAACAACTGTGACAAACACAGCTGATCGATGCTTTTTACATAAAAATTAACATCTGTAACAACAGCACAAATGCTCGCACATAACCTACGCGCTCTGCCATGAAATTACTACTCTTAACTTTCGTTAAGTAACGCCCACCATTGATGACGCATGCTTGGTTCTCAAAAACTGGTGGAAACCCGGGTCAGTTCTCTACAGAACACCAAGGTTCTAAGAAACCTGAACAGAACCGGTTCAAGAACCATGGTTCTTTTGGTGGAAAAGCGCTAACTGTGGTTTAATAAAGTCCCGTAGCCTTAGCAATGGCTTTTCATCTCTTTTCAGACTGGTAGATTTTAATGACTTTGTTTGGCATCTTGTAATTAAATCTGTTTAGAATGAAGCACCATGTGCTGCTTTTTACAACATTTTAGTCTGCTGCACATTGCCGGACAGGTTCTATTTGTGTGATGTTTAGTTTCAACAGTTCTGGCAGTAGTCATATTTGGGTGTTGCTAGTGAAATAACAAATGACTGTGGAAATTCCCTAGGTGAATAAAAGACCTTTAAGGATACAGATGAGTTTAATGTCATGTGTGTGCACTGTCTCTCTAATAATAACTGTGTTACACCAGTTGATCTCAAGATCCTTTACCAGTCTTTGGCAAAAATGCATTTAGGTTAAGTTTCCATTAATGCAATAAGACAAGTGATGTCATACTACACCACATGCCAAATTATTATGCAAATTGGATTTAAGTGTCATAAAGATTTCATTTTTTGTTTCTCAATTAAACTCATGGATGGTGGTGTGTCTCAGGGCTCTTTGGATCACTGAAATCAATTTCAGACACCTGTGATAATTAGTTTGCCAGGTAAGCCCAATTAAAGGAAAACTACTTAAGAAGGACGTTCCACATTATTAAGCAGGCCACAGGTTTCAAGCAATATGGGAAAGAAAAAGGATCTCTGCTGCCGAAAAGTGTCAGATAGTGAAATGCCTTGTACAAGGTATGAAAACATTAGATATTTCACGAAAACTTAAGCGTGATCATTGTACTGGGAAGAGATTTGTGGCTGATTCAGAGCACAGGCGGGTTCGTGCAGATAAAGGCAGAATGAGGAAAGTTTCTGCCAGACAAATTCATCGGTTTACGAGAGCAGCTGCTAAAATGCCATTACAAATCAGCAAACAGGTATTTGAAGCTGCTGGTGCCTCTTGAGTCCTGCGAACCTCAAGGTGTAGGATCCTTCAAAGGCTTGCAGTTGTGCATAAACCTACTATTCGGCCACCCCTAACCAGTGCTCACAAGCAGAAACGGTTGGAATGGGACCAGACATACATGAAGACTAATTTTCAAACAGTCTTGTTTACTGATGAGTGCCGTGCAACCCTAGATGGTCCAGATGGATGGAGTAGTGGATGGTTGGTGGATGGCCATGTCCCAACAAGGCTGCAACATCAGCAAGGAGGTGGCAGAGTCATGTTTTGGGCCGGAATCATAGGGAGAGAGCTGGTAGGCCCCTTCAGGGTCCCTGAAGGTGTAAAAATGACCTCGGCAAAGTTTATAGAGTTTCTGACTGACCACAGTGTAGTGTTTGGTTGCATAGCACGCAGTTATTTAAATTAGAATCTATGGTTGTATTCTCAGTGTTTTTACAGATCACTTAGATGTCACGAGGTTGGATGTGAGTGATCACTGACTTGATACTTTTAACATCTTTATTACAGCATGGAAAGTCTCCCCCATTTTTATTCAGTATTTATATTCTCAAACTGATTTATGTCCTGATCAATACACCTGTATGAAGGTCCAGACCCTCGACCTGAATTTCAGAATTCTTCTAATCTTTTGGACACTACTTAAAATTCATAAAAGTCAGAGTCTCTTTTAGTAGTACTGGAAAATATTATCTCTATACTGAGAGTGGACTAAAAGTATAAACATATTTAAACTAGATGCTTTACACACTATACACATACAATTTACACACACTATACACATTACACCTTCAACTCTGAGCAGCTCTTACCTGGGTCCAGATGATGGATCTTCATCTTTAAAGTTTAACGGAGGACGTATAGATGCATCACTCTTCATGGAGATACAGCTGGGTACTGGAGAATCTGATCTCTGTACTGAGATTGGACTGAAAACATGAATGTATATATTAAACCAATTACACATAACACACACACACACACTTTGAGAACTCTAAGGAGCTCTTACCTGGGTCCAGATGATAGATTTTCATTCTTAAAGTTTAAATGAGGATGTATAGATGCATCACTCTTCATGGAGATACAGCTGGGTACTGGAGAATCTGATCTCTGTACTGAGATTGGACTGATAAATAAAACACAGTATAATTAGTTTTAAGGGCAGAAGGTTTTCTCATTTCTGCTGAAAGGATCTGCAACATAGTGGCTATGGCTCTATTTACAATAATGCCTTACAGTCATGTGTGAACATTTCCTCACACAGTGGATGTGTCATGTTACCTGCATCTAGGTGATGGATCTTCATCTTGGAATATTACTGGATGATGCATAGAAGCATCACTGTTCATGATGATTTGACTGGGTACTGAAGAATCTGATCCCCTTGTATGGATCTGACTGCAGATATAAATATATAACTGTGATTTATGTGGTGACAATTAGGTCACATACAGTGCCACCAGAAAGTATTCACACCCCTTCACTTTTTCCACATTTTGTTACGCTACAGACATATTTGAAAACGGATCTGAGTATAGTTTTCTTTTAAAAAATCTACACGAAATAGCCCATAATGACAAAGGTGATTTTAAACACATAGGTGTTAGGGTGCCTGCGACGTTTGGTGATAGTACCATCAGGTCACAGCGTCGCAGGCGTTACAGAACAACAAAGAGCTCGGCCTTAAATACTAGGCCAGCTCATTAGGTGCTAACGCGCGGCACCTGTGATTCCCCTATTTAAGGGGGTGTCATCTGGTTGCCGGCGTCGCACCTTTCTCTTTATTTCGGTACAGTACTGCTCAAGTCGCTTCGTTTTTCAGGGACAGTTTTGGGTAGCCCCGGGCGCTTTGTAGAGCGGCGGGTGTGTACGTCGAAAGGCGGAGGTATTATAGGATTTTGGTTACCTGGTAGGGAAAGGTGGTGCGACTTCGTACAGCCCTCGCGCTGTCTTTGTTTTGCAGCGCAGCGTTCCTTGCTGGGAATTGCGGTTAGCATTTGGCTATCATTAGCCTCAACCGCATCCTCAGCTCTTCCTCTTTGGCCGTTCTGCCTAGCGGATTCCCCAGATCCGGTTTGGTTGTGTGGGTTGGGCTTCTGCTGCCTCCCGCCGTATTCCCGGTTCGAATCCGCACCTCAGCAGAATCCTTTATTCTTTAACTCTCACACCGGCTCTTCCCAGCGGACTTACCACCGCTGGTGACACGCCGGCCGATTGTTATTGCCTGCTTTTTGTGTTTTATTTTCCCTTAGCGATCTCACTGTTTTTCCCGAGCGCTTGCGTCGGCTACGCCTCCTCTAAAGCGCAAGCGTTATTTCCGTAAACCGCGCTCTAATAGCGCAGCGAGCAGCGCGAACGCCTCGTGACTAGGCGATCCGGGTTCGCGCCTCGCCTCCTGTGTTTTGTTATTTTTGTGTTCTCCCCTCTCATTCAGTTTGCCAGCGGTCCAGCGGCGTCACTCGGCACTTTGCCTGAGTTGTTTTTTGTTTTCGTTATTTCTCTTTGTTCTTATTTATTTGTCATTTAATAAAATCCTGTTTTTTACTCTGCATCCTTGGGTCCGTCTGCATTCCTCATAACAGAAAGGTGTGACCAATAATGGACCCAGCAGAGTCGCCCCCCGTGACTGATGTTTTGCGTCACCAGGGGGTAACCTTGGGCAGACACGAGCTGGCGCTTAATGAGCTCGCCAACCGAATAGCCGAGATCGCCCAGCTGTTGCCGGCATTGGCGGTCAGCTCGGAGCGCCAGTCGCCCTCCACTCCCGCTTCCCCAGCCACCGGACCAGAGACCCCTTTGCCGCCCCCCGAACGTTTCTCGGGTGAGGCAAAAAAGTGCAGGGGGTTCCTCCTCCAGTGCTCCCTCATCTTTGAGTTGCAGCCCGCCCGCTTTCCCTCAGAGCGCTCGAAGGTCGCCTACGTGATCTCATTACTCACTGGCAAAGCCTTAGAGTGGGCCACTGCTCTCTGGGAGCAGGATGCCCCGGAGTGCTTCTCAGAGTCCTCCTTTCGGGAGGCACTCAGGGACACGTTTTTTCACCCAGTGGGAGGAAGAGACGCGGGTCCACGCCTATTAGAGCTGTCGCAAGGGGGGCGATCAGTAGCGGAATATGTGATTGAGTTCCGTACCCTTGCGGCAGAGTGCGGCTGGGATGAGGGGGCGCTGCATGCCATTTTCCACCGCGGGCTGGGGGAGAAGGTCAAAGACGAGTTGGCTACTCGTGAGCTCCCCACCTCACTCAAGGCCTTTTACGCCCTGGCCACCAATATCGACACCAGGCTCCGACAGCGGGCCCGGGAGCGGACGTCGTACCCTCTTGGCGCCCGATTCCCAGGACCGTCCCGTCCGGTGCCCCGTGACCTGGATCCCGAGCCCATGCAGCTAGGGACGACCCAAAGGCCCACCTTACCTTCCGACCCCCCCTCGAGAAGCCGGGCTCGGTTAAACGAGTAGGCCACCCTCGAGGCGGGGAGTCGAGGGTGGGCCGACCCACCATCCCTCAACATGGTTTGTTCCTGGATGCCGTGTTGCTCTGGGGCTCGGGTTCTACGGACCTCCTGGTGTGTGTCGATTCGGGTGCGGTGGAGAGCTTCATCGACCGCCGCCTGGTGCACAGGATGGGGATTGCGCTTCAACCGCTACGGGTGCCCATAACCGTCCACGCTGTGGACGACCGAGCGGTAGCTGGGAGTCCCATAACTTACCAGACGCGTCCCCCCACGATGCGTCTGGGGAACCACGAGGAGCGGATCACCTTTTTGGTGACCCAGGTCCCTCAGCTCCAAGTGGTCCTGGGACACTCCTGGCTCAGAAAGCACAATCCCCAGATCGATTGGGTATCTGGGTCAATCTTTGCTTGGGGAACCAGGTGCCATGACGCATGCTTGCTGCCAGCGAGTATGTCGCCGGCGCCACCATCGTCTGAAGCGATGGCCCCCGATCTGACCCAGGTACCCCCTGTGTACCATGACCTACGTGAGGTCTTTAGCAAGTCCCGGGCGCGGGACTTGCCCCCCCACAGACCCTTTGACTGTGCCATCAACCTGCTTCCTGGCACTACTCCTCCTAGGGGGCGCCTTTTTTCCCTGTCGGCTCCCGAAAGGCAAGCCATGGAGGAGTATGTCAAGGAGGCAATCGATCAGGGGTTCATCCGTCCGTCGTCCTCCCCAGCTGGGGCAGGCTTCTTCTTCGTTGGGAAGAAGGACGGATCGTTGCGCCCCTGTATCGACTATCGGGGTCTGAACGCCATCACGATCAAGGATCGGTATCCACTGCCGCTGATGGCCACAGCTTTTGAAGCACTTCAGCGAGCTACCATTTTTTCTAAGCTCGATTTACGCAGTGCGTATAACCTGATCCGGATCAGGCAGGGGGACGAATGGAAGACTGCGTTCATTACGCCCACGGGACACTACGAGTACCGGGTGATGCCCTTTGGGTTAATGAATGCCCCCGCGGTCTTCCAACGCTTTATCAATGAGGCTTTGCGGGAAGCCCTTGATAGATACGTCTATGTATATTTAGACGATATCCTGATCTTTAGCCGGTCCATTGAAGAACACGTTAGGCACGTCCGTCGGGTTCTCCAGCTGTTGTTCGAGCAACGTTTGTTCGTCAAGCTAGAGAAATCCGTTTTTCATGCCCCATCTATTTCATTTTTGGGGTTTATCATTTCCCAAGGTGCCATACGTATGGATCCGGCTAAAGTGAAATCTGTGGAGGACTGGCCAACTCCTAGTTCCGTACGCCAAGTGCAAAGATTTTTAGGCTTTGCAAATTTTTTCAGGCGGTTCATTCGGAACTTTAGCACCGTCGCCGCTCCTTTGACGGCCCTGACAGGCAAGGGACCGTTCAAATGGTCGATGCAGGCCCAGCAAGCCTTTAACAGGCTTAAGACTCTCCTTACCACTGCTCCGGTTTTGCAGTTGCCCGACCCAGAGGAGTCCTTCATAGTAGAAGTAGATGCCTCTGATGTCGGGGTTGGGGCAGTGCTGTCCCAGAGAGTGGGTCCCGAAAAGAAGCTCCACCCATGCGCTTTCTTTTCACATCGTCTAACTCCCGCCGAGCGTAACTACCCGGTGGGGGATAAGGAGCTTTTAGCCATCAAGCTAGCGCTTGATGAATGGCGACATTGGCTTGAGGGGGCGAAGCATCCCTTCCTGATCTGGACAGACCATAAAAATCTGTCGTTTATCCAGCAGGCTAAGAGGATGAACTCCCGGCAGGCTCGGTGGTCCCTATTTTTCAGTCGCTTCCACTTCACCCTGTCTTATAGACCAGGGTCGAAGAATGGCAAGCCTGACGCTTTATCCAGGCAGTGGGAGTCGACCGGACCCAAAACCGAGCCTGAGCCTATCATCCCCCCGAGTCTGATTGCTGCCCCAATGGTGTGGGGCATATCAAAAGTCATTAGGGACGCCCAAGCTGTGGAACCCGACCCCGGTGGAGGTCCACCTGATCGGCTGTTTGTGCCCACTACAGTCCGTCATCAGGTGTTGGAATGGGTCCACGCGTCCCCATTTGCGGCTCATCCAGGAGTTTCTAAGACCCTGGAGCTACTGCGCCGAAGATTTTGGTGGCCGGGGATGGAGATACAGGTCAAGGACTTTGTCCGAGCCTGTGCTATCTGTGCGACTAATAAGAGCACTAGAGAGCGTCCTAGAGGACTTCTCCATCCATTACCAGTACCGTCAAGACCGTGGTCCCATCTGGCACTGGATTTTGTTACGGGCTTGCCCAAATCCAGGGGATTCACGGTGGTACTGGTGATTGTTGACCGGTTCACTAAATCTTGCCTGTTCGTTCCTCTGCCCAAGCTACCGTCTGCCATGGCGACCGCCCAGGCGATACTGCAACATGTGGTGAGAGCACATGGGGTCCCATCCGACATTGTGTCGGATCGGGGCCCGCAGTTTATCAGTCAGACCTGGCGGTCTTTTTGCCAACTCCTAGGGGCAACGGCAAGCTTATCCTCGGGGTACCACCCCGAGTCCAACGGGCAGTCGGAACGGGTTATCCAGGATCTGGGCAAGATGCTTCGGTGCCTCACTGCAGGGAATCCAGCCACTTGGGCGGATAAACTGTTGTGGGCTGAATTCGCCCACAATACCCTGCACCACGCCGCATTAGGAATGTCACCATTTGAGGCACAGTTTGGGTACCCTCCTCCACTGTTTCCCGAGCAGGAACAAGAGGTGGCGGTCCCAACTGTGCGTCAACACATCCGTCGTTGCCGTGCCGCTTGGCGAAAAGCAAGGCAGGCTCTTCTAGCCGCGCAACGCTCCATGAAGCGTACTGCTGATCGCAAGCGGCAGCCGGCCCTCATGTTCCGGCCGGGCCAACGAGTTCTCCTGTCGACGAGGGATCTCCCCGTCAAAGGTGCCCCTCACAAGCTGGCACCCAGGTACATTGGCCCGTTTAAGGTGGTCAGACGGATAAATCCGGTGACATACAGGTTGGAGTTGCCCCCCAGGATGAGGGCACACCCAACCTTTCATGTCTCCCAACTTCGCCCATTTGCGTGCGAGGGAGCTAGACCCCTCCCCCAACCTCCCGCCCCTTGTATCATCCAGGGTGCCCCTGCATTCACGGTCCGCCGCCTCCTGGATAGCAGGAGGGTGCAGGGTAGCACCCAATACTTGGTGGATTGGGAAGGTTACGGCCCCGAGGAGCGTTCGTGGGTACCGGCTCGCCAGATCCTGGACCCCGAACTGATCCGTGAGTTCAGGAGAAACCGAACCGCGGGTCTTGGGACCTCGGGAGCTGTCCCTAGAGGGGGGGTACTGTTAGGGTGCCTGCGACGTTTGGTGATAGTACCATCAGGTCACAGCGTCGCAGGCGTTACAGAACAACAAAGAGCTCGGCCTTAAATACTAGGCCAGCTCATTAGGTGCTAACGCGCGGCACCTGTGATTCCCCTATTTAAGGGGGTGTCATCTGGTTGCCGGCGTCGCACCTTTCTCTTTATTTCGGTACAGTACTGCTCAAGTCGCTTCGTTTTTCAGGGACAGTTTTGGGTAGCCCCAGGCGCTTTGTAGAGCGGCGGGTGTGTACGTCGAAAGGCGGAGGTATTATAGGATTTTGGTTACCTGGTAGGGAAAGGTGGTGCGACTTCGTACAGCCCTCGCGCTGTCTTTGTTTTGCAGCGCAGCGTTCCTTGCTGGGAATTGCGGTTAGCATTTGGCTATCATTAGCCTCAACCGCATCCTCATCCTCTTTGGCCGTTCTGCCTAGCGGATTCCCCAGATCCGGTTTGGTTGTGTGGGTTGGGCTTCTGCTGCCTCCCGCCGTATTCCCGGTTCGAATCCGCACCTCAGCAGAATCCTTTATTCTTTAACTCTCACACCGGCTCTTCCCAGCGGACTTACCACCGCTGGTGACACGCCGGCCGATTGTTATTGCCTGCTTTTTGTGTTTTATTTTCCCTTAGCGATCTCACTGTTTTTCCCGAGCGCTTGCGTCGGCTACGCCTCCTCTAAAGCGCAAGCGTTATTTCCGTAAACCGCGCTCTAATAGCGCAGCGAGCAGCGCGAACGCCTCGTGACTAGGTGATCCGGGTTCGCGCCTCGCCTCCTGTGTTTTGTTATTTTTGTGTTCTCCCCTCTCATTCAGTTTGCCAGCGGTCCAGCGGCGTCACTCGGCACTTTGCCTGAGTTGTTTTTTGTTTTCGTTATTTCTCTTTGTTCTTATTTATTTGTCATTTAATAAAATCCTGTTTTTTACTCTGCATCCTTGGGTCCGTCTGCATTCCTCATAACAATAGGACTGTGCAATTTTACTAACAATGGGACTGTCAATTTTTGGACAATGTTTACAAACTGCAAAATTCGGACAATGTTTACAAAGGGTAATGTGCAATTTAAATTACAAAGGGTAACCTGCAATTTTACAATGTTTACAAAGGGTAATGTGCAATTTTCCACCAGCTTGTTACTGTTTGTTTGTTTATTAGGATTTTAACGTCATGTTTTACACTTTGGTTACATTCATGACAGAACAGGTAGTTATTTATTACACATAGTTCATCAGTTCACAAGGTTACATCAAACACAGTCATGGACAAATTCAGTGTCTCCAATTAACCTGACTGCATGTTTTTGGACTGTGGGAGGAAACCGGAGCACCCGGAGGAAACCCACACAGACATGGGGAGAACATGCAAACTCCACACAGAAAGGACCCAGACCACCCCACCTGGGGATCGAACCCAGGACCGTCTTGCTGTGAGGCAACAGTGCTACCCACTTAGCCACCGTGCCGCCGCTTGTTACTGAACAGAAAGTCTTTTTTGTGTGTTATTGTCATTGTTGTTATTGTAAATTCTGTACATTTTGTGAATGCAAATTTGGTATTTTGTAAATTCTAGTTTTTCTTTACATTTATTGTTTATAACACTAGAGAGTATTGCACCTTAATTTGATTATACCGGGTATAATGACAATAAAGATATTCTGATTCTGATATTTTTAATCTCCATTATTAAATTATTATAAAATAGCAGCACTTTATTAATCCCTGAAGGAAAACCACATTGCTTTAACTCCTTACAAATAACACATGTAGTTGTACCACATAACACATAAGTAAAGTTTACATGTTCAGCTGTAGTTGCAAAAATACATGATTGTATAATGATTACAGAAACTACAGATAAAAATAGAATAATTAAATGGGTGTGGAACAGTGACGTGTTTATACAGAAGTTGAAACTGATGCTACTAAAGTTACCAGAATCTGTTCTGATACTGACAACCTTTATTATTATTATTATAAATTGTTTGCTGTAAGAAATAAATCTCCTGTAGTGATCAGTAAAATGATTTTCCAAAAGATATTCTGTACATTTAAATTAAAAATATTTATTCACCATAATGTGTGTTTAACTGATAATGAGAGTCTGTACAGTAATTAAACATAGAAACTGATGCTACTAAAGACAGAAAGTTACCAGAACTCTGTCCTGATACTGAAAACCTTTTAAAGTTTCTTATTTTTATACTAAATATCATTTGTTTTAAGAAATAAATCTCACCTGTAGTGATCAGTCTAATTTCTTACTGGTAGAAAAAGGTTTTTATGATTTAAATGTTCCGTGTGAGAGCAACGACACTCCAAATACGTTCAGTGTCAAGAACAAACATGTTGAGGCGTGTTTCAGGTAGAACCGGTTACACACGGAACCGTCTGTAGAAACACACAGTACAGAAGGAAACAAACACGAACATCCACACCTACAGTATCAGTTCAAACTAAAACATTAGTAATTCTACATAAATATCTTCTGAGTTCTTATTAAATAAACGGAGGAGGGGCTTTATATCACTCACATTAATGTATAATTTGCCAAATAGAAAAATACTAAATAAGAAAAGAAAAATTATTTAATATACAACAAAAACAGTGTGGGACAGTGTGGAAAATGTAAATAATATTCACATTTCACATTTTCAGCATTTGGCAGACGCTTTTATCCAAAGCGACTTACACAATGAGCAATTGAGGGTTAAGGGCCTTGCTCAGGGACCCAACAGTGGCAACTTGGTGGTGGCGGGGCTTGAACCGGCAACCTTCTGTTTACTAGTCCAGGACCTTAACCACTGAGCTATCACTGGCCGCACTGGCCGCATAATAAAACACAGAGTTTTTTACATTTACTTTGACTTCATTTAATGTATTAATAAACATCCATTACTGCAGTTCAGGCCTGCAACACATTCCAAAAAAGTTGGGACAGTAAAGCATTTACCACTTTGTAACATTGCCGTTGCTTTTCACCACTTAAAAGAGGTTTTGGCACCGAGTAGACCAAGTGATTTAGTGCTTTAGCTTTTATTTTGTCTCGTTCTTCCTGCAAACACGTCTTAATATGTACAACAGTCCACACGTTCTCTATTGGGGACAGGTCAGGACTGCAGGCAGGACAGTCCAGTACCCGTACGTCTTCTTTCACAGCCACACCTTTGTAATGTGTGCAGCAGGTGGATTTGCATCTTCTTGTTGAAAAATGCTGGACGTTCCTGGAAAAGACGACGTCTTGAAGGCAGCACATGTTGCTCTAAGATCTCAATGTACTTTTCTGTATTAATGCTGCATCACAAAGTGTAAATGACCTTTACCAAGAGCACTGACACACCCCCATACCATGATACACCCTGATACTGACACACACCCATACCATGACAGACCCTGGTACTGACACGCCCTTATACCATGACAGACCCTGGTACTGACACGCCCCCATACCATGACAGACCCTGGTACTGACACACCCTCATACCATGACAGACCCTGGTACTGACACACCCCCATACCATGACAGAACCTGGTACTGACACGCCCCATACCATGACAGACCCTGGTACTGACACACCCCATACCATGACAGACCCTGGTACTGACACACCCCATACCATGACACACCCTGGTACTGACACACCCTCATACCATGACACACCCTGGTACTGACACGCCCCATACCATGACAGACCCTGGTACTGACACGCCCCATACCATGACAGACCCTGGTACTGACACACCCCCATACCATGACACACCCTGGTACTGACACCCCCCTAGTTTTATTATCGCCCGCACTTTATCACCCGCATTAGCCACTTGCTATCGGAGAATGTCGGCTCATACAGACACCGTGCTTGTCACTGCGTGCAATGGTGGAGGTGTGGAAATCAGACACACGACAAGGTTTAGTGCAGTATAACTGTTTAGTTAGAATAGAGCGTTACAACAGTTAGACCAATCCTCTGTGTTCAATGCTGGGGCAAACGGCAAGTCTCATAAACTGTAACTGAGCTGTAGAAAGTCCGAACACACACATATCAACTAGGTGCTGAACTTCCGCCAAAAAGTAGTTCCACAACGAATATAAAGTTTAACACTACAAAGCAGACATTCCAAGTTGCAAAAACTCATTTCAGGGAGGTAAGAACAACAACAAGAAAAAGGTAAGAACCTCCGAAGGGAAAAAAGAAATAAAAAAAACCTCTTGCACACACCAGAGGATATACGGGTGATAACAGAACTCTTAGAAGCTGCTAACTGGGCTATTATGCTAACTGTTCGCGTTACAAACACATTAAAGTTCCCTACATAGTGCACTAGAATGTGTATCAAATCACGGATTTATGTTCGCTACTCAGTGCGCTAGATAGTGAATTAGACAATTGGTTATGTTCCCTATACAGTGCGATAGATTGTATATCAGATCACGGATTTAAAACGTGATCGGGAGCTGTGTCGCCTGCGTGCACGTTTGTGTGTGAAGTATTATTGGAAAGAAATACAGGAGATAAACTGTTCAGTAGAGCTTTGTTTTATTGCATTCTTAAACTGAACCCACGCATGCGTATACGGCATCAAGCATAACTCCGTATTCTGTGTTAACCCTTTAACGTCTTAAAGGCATATTACAACAGTGTGCATGTAGCTTGTCGTTACTGGCAACGCGTCAGCGGAGTAATACCGTTGTGGTGTGAAAAGCCCGTGCTGTTGTCACGAATATCAGCACGGTTAGAAGGCTTCTCAACCAATCAGATTGTACAGTCAGAACTACCTGTTGTATAAACTACAATAAAAGTCCTTTGTGGCTCCTGAACTGTTACCACTACAATGTTCTAACCTGACTAAGAACAACCTATTCTAATAACAGTCTTTAGCCTGGACTGCCCTGGTAGCGCCACTGGACTCATGGCAGGAGGCATGCTAGGACTGAAGATCTGAGACGCGCTTCCAGGTGACATAGGCGGGTCTCCATGATGGACATCTCCATGATGTACACCTCTGCGGCTCTCCTCCCTTAGTGGGTGACTGAGTCTTTTGATCCATCCCTGCACCATGTCAGATGTATAGAGCTGTCGAAATTGGTCGTAAGGGAAGCATTTCGATGAGAATTCCCAGACAAGTGCCTTTGGTGAAGTGTGTGCTAGCAGCAGAACAGGCACTTTTGGCTCCATTTCAAGGCCAACCAGCTCGCCCTCAATGAAAACCTTTGGCCCTTCAAGTCAAGTCAAGTCAAGTCAACTTTATTTATATAGCGCTTTTTACAATAGACATTGTCTCAAAGCAACTTTACAAAATCCATGACCAACAGATACAAAAACCCCTGTTGAGCAAGCCGAGGGCGACTGTGGCAAGGAAAAACTCCCTGAAAATTACAGGAAGAAACCTTGAGAGGAACCAGACTCAGCAGGGCCCGTCCTTCTTGGGTGGTCTGGAGGAAACTTTAAATAAATACATGATTTACACAGAGCATACAAACACAGAATTAAATGAACTAAAAGTTATAACTGGTAATAAATAGATAAATAAATAAATAAATAATAGTTGTTATTTGCTCTAGTGTTCAATAAAGTCTGTAGTGATTTCTTGTCATTCTTGGTGGAAATTACTCCAGACCCGTCACATCCAGCAGAAGCAGTGTCGTTGCCACGGCAGTCTCGACTTTAATCCTTAACCTTGGCAGGTAAACAGGTTCCCATCAGAATGCCCTTGGACAGGTCTAGCCCAGGTCTCCGTCTCGATTTTAATCCTTAACCTCGGTGGGTGACTTAAACATTAAGATGTGTCCGAATCCCGAACAGAGGCAGGAAGATTATTCCAAAGTTGTGAGCTTTGTAAGAAAATGCTCTTCCACCAGCCGTGATCTTTTTAATTTCAGGAACTATAAGTAACCCTGCATCTTGTGAACGAAGTGGACGCGCTGGGTTGTAGTGATTAATAAGTTCACTCAGATACTGTGGAGCCAGACCATGTAGCGCTTTATAGGTTAGTAAAAGTATTTTGTAATCAATGCGGAATTTAACTGGCAGCCAGTGAAGAGATGATAGAACAGGACTAATATGATCAAATTTTTTAGTTCTAGTTAGCACTCGAGCTGCTGCATTTTGAACTAACTGGAGTTTGTTTATGGATCTACCAGAGCATCCAGTTAGAAGAGCATTACAATCATCTAACCGAGAAGTTATAAACGCATGGATCAGTTTTTCGGCGTCATTAGCAGATAGTATATTTCTTAATTTAGAAATATTACGCAAATGATATAAAGCAACTCTAGTAATATTATTACCGTGTGCATCAAATGAGAGATCTGAATCTATTGTGACACCTAAGTTTTTTACATCTGGGCTGGGAGTAACAGAGAACGTGTTTAAGTTTAGCACCAGGTTAGACAACTTGTCTCTTGCAGCTTTAGAGCCAACAAGTAAAACCTCAGTTTTATCTGAATTAAGTAAAAGAAAATTACACGACATCCAGTTTTTTATGTCGTTTACACAATCTTCAATCTTACTGATTGTGTCAGTATCATTTGGTTTGGCTGATATATACAGCTGTGTGTCATCTGCATAGCAGTGAAATTTTATGCCATGTTTATGAATAATTTCTCCTAGTGGAAGCATATAGAGTGTAAATAATAGGGGTCCCAGTACCGACCCCTGTGGAACACCACACTTTACTTTTGTAGTTTCTGAGCATTTATTATTTACATAAACAAATTGCGAGCGGTCAGTCAAATATGATTGAAACCAAGAGAGTGCGAGTCCTTTAACACCTACTGTATTTTCTAGTCTATCCAGTAAAATGTTATGATCGACCGTATCAAACGCTGCACTAAGATCTAATAGAACAAGAAAAGAGACACATCCATTATCAGAAGACATTAACAACTCGTTAACTACTCTAATTAATGCGGTTTCGGTACTATGGTTGGGTCTAAATCCTGATTGAAATTTTTCATGAATACAATTTTCATTCAAATAAGAGCATAACTGTTTGGAAACAACTTTTTCTAATATCTTAGAGACAAAAGGAAGGTTTGAAATTGGCCTATAATTAGATAAAACATGTGGATTAAGATTAGGTTTTTTAATCAGGGGTTTAATAACAGCACTTTTAAACAGTTTAGGTACGTACCCAAGGCTAAGGGATGCATTGATTAATGTAAGCAGGGGCTCTACAATAGCTGGGAGTAAATCTTTAAGTAAACGAGTTGGAACAGGATCGAGTATACACGATGATGACTTTGATGATTTAATCAACAGTTAGTTCATTTTGGGAGATTGGATAAAAGGAATTTAGTTGGATTAACTCATTACTATTATCACCAATGCTGCTCAGAGTGAGTTTATACTTATCATTGGCAGGTGACACACTTTGACTCTGAAGTCGTATTTTTTCTATCTTGTCATTAAAGAATTGTAAAAAATCATCGCTGGTACAGTCAGGCGGTATATTAGATTCAGTTTCATTGATGTTTTTAGTTAATTTGGACACTAGAGGAATCTAGGATTGTTCTTATTTTTCTCTATTAGGGACGAATAATATGAAGATTTAGCTTTTATAAGTGCATGTTTATACTCAGTTAGAGCATCTTTCCAAACTATCTTATACACCTCCAGTGTAGTGTGACGCCACTTGCGTTCTAATTTCCGTGCTGCTTGTTTAAGTGCACATGTGTGGTCATTGTACCAAGGAGCAAGTTTTTTCTCCCTAATCAGTTTAGTTTTGAGTGGGGCTACGTTATCTAAGGTTGCGCGCAATACGGTCTCTAGGTTCTGAGTTGCCTGATCTAGTTCTTTAGGTTCTGATGCTGGTATATTTGGTAATTCTGGTAGGCAGTTTATGAACGCTGCTGCAGTTGCAGATGTAATAGTGCGCTTATATTTAAAACGATTTGGTTGCTGTATATTATTGGACAGGGACACTTCATAAATTAGTAGGGAGTGATCAGAAATTAAGTCATTCTGTGGTACAATTTCCAGGTTGTCTATGTTTATACCATAAGTAAGTATTAAATCTAAGGTATGTTTACAGCGGTGAGTGGGTCCTGTTACATTTTGGGTAAAGCCTAGAGATTCTAAAATAGAGTCAAAAGCAATTTTGAGTGGATTACACTTATCCTCATAATGAATATTAAAGTCACCAACAATTAAAGCTTTCTTAGTTAATAAGACTAATTTAGAAAGAAAATCGGCAAATTCGTTAAGAAATTCTGAGTAAGGACCAGGGGGTCGATAAACAGTAACCAGCTTAAACATACTAGTTTTATCAGATGAACATTTGTTGGCTATGTCAGAGATAAGAACTTCAAACGAGTTTGTTATGGGAGTTGATTTTACAGTGAGACCTATGTCTTTATCATAAATTGTGGCTATTCCTCCACCACGACCGCTAAGACGTGGCTTATGTTCATAAACATAACAAAGTGCACTAAGACTATTATCTGTAATTATTTCATTTACAATTACTGTTTTGCATGCAAGTGACCTGATGTTTAGAAGTCCTAACTTTAGTTTAGCCTTACTAAATGATGCTCATTTAAATTAATTTTAATTAAGTTATTATGACATACTTTTTGATTTTGTTTTGGCTTACACCTGCCACGGTAAACAGACACAGTCTCAATGGTTTGTGGCCTAAGGATTCCGGGTGACGTCCGATGGCGACTCGCAGACAGTTGGTTAGGCCTGTTAGTCTGCTGCCTGGTCTTGGCTCTGGATAGTCATTTAACACTATCTGCCGCTACACTAACGCGGTGGTAAAGCCTGTCACCTATGCTGCAAGAAATGCGAGCAGCACCCTCCCACGTGGGGTGGACACCATCCCGCTTCAAAAGACCAGGCCTTCCCTCAAAGGTGGACCAATTATCTACAAAATCAATGCAGTTTTCTGAGCACCATTTAGACATTTAGCGGTTCAGTGACAACAACCTGCTGTAGGTTTCGCCACTGGGTCGAATCGGTAAGGGGCCAGAGCACACTACTGCCTCAGACATCGACCTAGCTAACTCACACACCTCTTTAACATTACTCTTAGTAACCTCAGACTGCCGTAAACGAACATCATTAGTGCCGACGTGGATAACAATCTTCGAAAATCTACGATTAGCATTAGCCAGCACTTTCAGATTTGCTCTGATGTCAGGCGCCCTGGCCCCCGGAATACAGGTGACTATGGTTGCTGGTGTCTCTATGGGGGTTGCAATACGCACGTGTCGGAGCTGAGAATCTCCTATAACCAGAGCACTTACATTAACAGGCTTCTCAGCGGGTGGCTCACTGAGTGGGGAAAACCTGTTGGACACGTGCAACTGAGATGGTCGGTGCTTTTCCCTACGACTATGTCGCCGAGACGTCACCCAGTCGCCCCGCTGTGAGGGCTCTAATGCCGGAGTCTGGGGTTCTACACCTGAACTGCTGGCATTCGGGACTGCTACAGCTGAATCTAAACACTCACTAGTAGTAGTCTGTTCTAACGCCCGAATGCGCCCTTCTAACACTGAGATCTTCTCCGTCAGACTAACAACTAATCTACACTTATCACATGTAAAGTTATCACTAAACACGGAGAAGGAATAACTGAACATATTACACTCGGAACATGGATATAAAGCTCCTACTGGGGCCATAATAACAAAGAAATATACTTAGCTTTTACAAGATGAGTTGGAGATGATGTTTATGTTGGATTCACCGGCGCTTCTGCTGGTAGTCACAGAAGAATGGCTTTGATTCCGGATGAAACAGGCGATGATGAGCTGGAATACAAAAACCACCAACCAAACCAACACAAACGCGCTTCGTTCAGACAAAAGCGGCTGTAATTCTAAAGGAGAACGGTGTTATGCGCTGGTGTACTAAACAAATAAACGCGCTTCCTACGAACAGGAACGGTTATAACTCCCCACAAAACAAAGGTGTTTTAAGAGCTGAAATACAGAACACAACCAAACAAAAACGCGCTTCGTGCGGACCGAAAACGGTTTTAATTCTGGATATTTAAGATGTTTATGCGCTGAAGTACAAAAAACATACAAAACCGGCTTCGTTCGGATGCCGGTAGCAGAAGTTTCCTAGTTTCCAACACAGCACATGTACAGTATGTGCTTATACCCCAGTATGTATTTATACCCCAGTATTTATTCAGTATGTGTTTATACTCCAGTATTTATCCAGTTTGTGTTTATACTCCAGTATTCATCCAGTATGTGTTTATACTCCAGCATTTATCCACTATGTATTTATACTCCAGTATTTATACTCCAGTATTTATCCAGTATGTGTTTATACTCTAGTATTCATTCGGTATGTGTTATACTCCAGTATTTATCCACTATGTATTCATACTCCAGTATTTTTCCACTATGTGTTTACACTCCAGTATTCATCCAGTATGTACTCCAGTATTTAACCAGTATGTGTTTATACTCCAGTATTTATCCATTATGTCTTTATACTCCAGTATTCATCCAGTATGTATTTATATTCCAGTATTTATCCAGTGTGTATTTATACTCCAGTATTTATCCAGTATGTGTTTTTACTCCAGTACTTATCCAGTATGTATTTATACTCTAGTATTTATTCGGTATGTGTTTATACTCCAGTATTTATCCAGTATGTGTTTATACTCCAGTATTTATCCAGTATGTATTTATACTCCAGTATTTATCCAGTAAGTATTTATACTCCAGTATTTATCCAGTATGTATTTTTACTCCAGTATTTATCCAGTATGTATTTATACTCCAGTATTTAACCAGTATGTGTTTATACTCCAGTATTTATCCAATATGTGTTAATACTCCAGTATTTATCCAGTATGTTTTTATACTCCAGTATTTATCCAGTATGTGTTTATACTCCAGTATTTATCCATTATGTATTTATACTCCAGTATTTATCTAGTATGTGTTTATACTCCAGTATTTAACCAGTATGTGTTTATACTCCAGTATTCATCCAGTATGTACTGCAGTATTTAACCAGTATGTGTTTATACTTCAGTATTTATCCAACATGTACTCCAGTATTTATCCATTATGTGTTTATACTGCAGTATTTATCCAGTATGTATTTATACTCCAGTATTTTTCCAGTATGTATTTATACTCCAGTATTTATCCAGTATGTGTTTATACTCCAGTATTTATCCAGTATGTATTTATACTCCAGTATTTTTCCAGTATGTATTTATACTCCAGTATTCATCCAGTATGTGTTTATACTCCAGTATTTATCCAGTATGTATTTATACTCCAGTATTTATCCAGTATGTGTTTATTTTCCAGTTTTTTTCCACTGTGTTTATACTCCAGTATTCATCCAGTATGTACTCCAGTATTTAACCAGTATGTGTTTATACTTCAGTATTTATCCAACATGTACTCCAGTATTTATCCATTATGTGTTTATACTGCAGTATTTATCCAGTATGTATTTATACTCCAGTATTTTTCCAGTATGTATTTATACTCCAGTATTTATCCATTATGTATTTATACTCCAGTATTTATCCAGTTTGTGTTTATACTTCAGTATTCATCCAGTATGTGTTTATACTCCAGTATTTATTCGGTATGTGTTTATACTCCAGCATTTATCCACTATGTATTTGTACTCCAGTATTTATACTCCCGTATTTATCCAGTATGTGTTTATACTCTAGTATTCATTCGGTATGTGTTTATGCTCCAGTATTTATCCTTTATGTATTTATACTACTGTATTTATCCACTATGTGTTTATATTCCAGTATTCATCCAGTATGTGTTTATATTCCAGTATTTATCCAGTATGTGTTTATACTCCAGTATTTATCCAGTATGTATTTATACTCCAGTATTTTTCCAGTATGTATTTATACTCCAGTATTTATCCAGTATGTGTTTATACTGCAGTATTTATCCAGTATGTATTTATACTCCAGTATTTTTCCAGTATGTATTTATACTCCAGTATTCATCCAGTATGTGTTTATACTCCAGTATTTATCCAGTATGTATTTATACTCCAGTATTTATCCAGTATGTAATTATACTCCAGTATTTATCCAGTATGTGTTTATTTTCCAGTATTTTTCCACTATGTGTTTATACTCCAGTATTCATCCAGTTTGTGTTTATACTCCAGTATTCATCCAGTATGTGTTTATACTCCAGTATTTATCCAGTATGTATTTATACTCCAGTATTTATCCAGTATGTGTTTATTTTCCAGTATTTTTCCATTATGTGTTTATACTTCAGAATTCATCCAGTATGTGTTTATACTCCAGTATTTATCCAGTATGTATTTATACTCCAGTATTTATCCATTATGTATTTATACTCCAGTATTCATCCAGTTTGTGTTTATACTCCAGTATTCATCCAGTATGTGTTTATACTCCAGTTTTTATTCGGTATGTGTTTATACTCCAGCATTTATCCACTATGTATTTGTACTCCAGTATTTATACTCCCGTATTTATCCAGTATGTGTTTATACTCTAGTATTCATTCGGTATGTGTTTATGCTCCAGTATTTATCCTTTATGTATTTATACTACTGTATTAATCCAGTGTGTTTTTATACTCCAGTATTTATCCATTATGTGTTTATACTCCAGTATTTATCCAGTATGTATTTATACTCCAGTATTTAACCAGTATGTGTTTATACTCCAGTATTTATCCAGTATGTATTTATACTCCAGTATTAATCCAGTGTGTGTTTATACTCCAGTATTTATCCAATATGTGTTTATACTCCAGTATTTATCCAGTATGTGTTTATATTCCAGTAATTATCCACTATGTGTTTATATTCCAGTATTCATCCAGTATGTGTTTATATTCCAGTATTTATCCAGTATGTATTTATATTCCATTATTTATCCAGTATGTTTGTATATTCCAGTAATTATCCACTATGTGTTTATAATCCAGTATTTATCCAGTATGTGTTTATATTCCAGTATTTATCCAGTATGTATTTATATTCCAGTATTTATCCAGTATGTGTTTATATTCAAGTATTTATCCAGTATTTATTTATATTCCAGTATTTATCCACTATGTGTTTATACTATTTATCCACTATGGTTTTATACTCCAGTACTTATCCAGTATGTGTTTATACTCCAGTATTTATCCAGTATGTGTTTATACTCCAGTATTTATCCAGTATGTGTTTATACTCCAGTATTCATCCAGTATGTGTTTTTACTCCAGTATTTATCCAGCATGTGTTTATACTCCAGTATTTATCCAGTATGTGTTTATACTCCAGTATTTATCTAGTATGTGTTTATATTCCAGTATTTATCCACTATGTGTTTATTTTCCAGTATTTATCCAGTATGTGTTTATACTCCAGTATTTATCCAGTATGTGTTTATACTCCAGTATATATACTATGTGTTTATACTCCAGTATTTATCCACTATGTATTTATACTCCAGTATTCATACAGTATGTATTTATACTCTAGTATTTATCCAGTATGTGTTTATATTTCAGTATTTATCCACTATGTGTATATATTCCAGTATTAATCCAGTATGTGTTTATACTCCAGTATTTATACAGTATGTGTTTATACTCCAGTATTTATCCAACATGTACTCCAGTATTTATCCATTATGTGTTTATACTCCAGTATTTATCCAGTATGTGTTTATACTCCAGTAGTTATCCAGTATGTGTTTATTTTCCAGTATTTATCCAGTATGTGTTTATACTCCAGTGTTTATCCAGTATGTATTTATACTCCAGTATTTATCCAGTATGTGTTTATACTCCAGTATTTATCCAGTATGTATTTATACTCCAGTATTTATCCAGTAAGTGTTTATACTCCAGTATTTATCCAGTATGTATTTATACTCCAGTATTTATCCAGTATGTATTTATACTCCAGTATTTATCCAGTATGTGTTTATACTCCAGTATTTATCGAGTATGTATTTATACTCCAGTATTTATCCAGGATGTATTTATACTCCAGTATTTATCCAGTATGTATTTATACTCCAGTATTTATCCAATATGTGTTTATACTCCAGTATTTATCCAGTATGTGTTTATACTCTAGTATTCATTCGGTATGTGTTTATACTCCAGTATTTATCCATTATGTATTTATACTACTGTATTTATCCAGTTTGTGTTTATACTCCAGTATTTATCCAGTATGTATTTATACTCCAGTATTTATCCAGTATGTATTTATACTCCAGTATTTATCCAATATGTGTTTATACTCCAGTATTTAGTTCTTTATCATCAGTAACCACTACAGCCTGACCAGGGTCTCAGAGGGTCTGGACATCCACTTAAACACTAGGAACAAAGAAGGAATACACACAGCGCAGTTCAACACAATCCTACTCATTTACTCACCCACACACACTTACAATTTCACTCTCCCATTCACTTATTCACCCACTCACTCACTCTTCCATTCACTTATTCACCTACTCACCCACTCTCCCATTCACTTATTCACCCACTCACCCACTCTCCCATTTACTTATTCACCCACTCACTCACTCTCCCATTCACTTATTCACCCACTCACTCACTCTTCCATTCACTTATTCACTTACTCACCCACTCTCCCATTCACTTATTCACCCACTCTTCCATTTACTTATTCACCCACTCACTCTCCCATTCACTTATTCACCCACTCACTCACCCACTCTCCCATTCACTTATTCTCCCACACACTCACCCACTCTCCCATTCACTTATTCACCCACTCACTCACCCACTCTCCCATTCACTTATTTACCCACATTCTCACCCACTCTCCCATTCACTTATTCACCCACTCACTCACTTACTCTCCCATTCACTTATTCACCCACTCACTCATTCTTCCATTCACTTATTCACCCACTCTTCCATTCACTTATTCACTGTGTGTTTATATTCCAGTATTCATCCAGTATGTGTTTATATTCCAGTATTTATCCAGTATGTATTTATATTCCATTATTTATCCAGTATGTTTGTATATTCCAGTAATTATCCACTATGTGTTTATAATCCAGTATTTATCCAGTATGTGTTTATATTCCAGTATTTATCCAGTATGTATTTATATTCCAGTATTTATCCAGTATGTGTTTATATTCAAGTATTTATCCAGTATTTATTTATATTCCAGTATTTATCCACTATGTGTTTATACTATTTATCCACTATGGTTTTATACTCCAGTACTTATCCAGTATGTGTTTATACTCCAGTATTTATCCAGTATGTGTTTATACTCCAGTATTTATCCAGTATGTGTTTATACTCCAGTATTCATCCAGTATGTGTTTTTACTCCAGTATTTATCCAGCATGTGTTTATACTCCAGTATTTATCCAGCATGTGTTTATACTCCAGTATTTATCCAGTATGTGTTTATACTCCAGTATTTATCTAGTATGTGTTTATATTCCAGTATTTATCCACTATGTGTTTATTTTCCAGTATTTATCCAGTATGTGTTTATACTCCAGTATTTATCCAGTATGTGTTTATACTCCAGTATATATACTATGTGTTTATACTCCAGTATTTATCCACTATGTATTTATACTCCAGTATTCATACAGTATGTATTTATACTCTAGTATTTATCCAGTATGTGTTTATATTCCAGTATTAATCCAGTATGTGTTTATACTCCAGTATTTATACAGTATGTGTTTATACTCCAGTATTTATCCAACATGTACTCCAGTATTTATCCATTATGTGTTTATACTCCAGTATTTATCCAGTATGTGTTTATACTCCAGTAGTTATCCAGTATGTGTTTATTTTCCAGTATTTATCCAGTATGTGTTTATACTCCAGTGTTTATCCAGTATGTGTTTATACTCCAGTATTTATCCAGTATGTATTTATACTCCAGTATTTATCCAGTATGTGTTTATACTCCAGTATTTATCCAGTATGTATTTATACTCCAGTATTTATCCAGTAAGTGTTTATACTCCAGTATTTATCCAGTATGTATTTATACTCCAGTATTTATCCAGTATGTATTTATACTCCAGTATTTATCCAGTATGTGTTTATACTCCAGTATTTATCGAGTATGTATTTATACTCCAGTATTTATCCAGGATGTATTTATACTCCAGTATTTATCCAGTATGTATTTATACTCCAGTATTTATCCAATATGTGTTTATACTCCAGTATTTATCCAGTATGTGTTTATACTCTAGTATTCATTCGGTATGTGTTTATACTCCAGTATTTATCCATTATGTATTTATACTACTGTATTTATCCAGTTTGTGTTTATACTCCAGTATTTATCCAGTATGTATTTATACTCCAGTATTTATCCAGTGTGTATTTATACTCCAGTATTTATCCAGTTTGTGTTTATACTCCAGTATTTATCCATTATGTGTTTATACTCCAGTATTTATCCAGTATGTATTTATACTCCAGTATTTATCCAGTGTGTGTTTATACTCCAGTATTTATCCAGTATGTATTTATACTCCAGTATTTATCCAATATGTGTTTATACTCCAGTATTTAGTTCTTTATCATCAGTAACCACTACAGCCTGACCAGGGTCTCAGAGGGTCTGGACATCCACTAAAACACTAGGAACAAAGAAGGAATACACACAGCGCAGTTCAACACAATCCTACTCATTTACTCACCCACACACACTTACAATTTCACTCTCCCATTCACTTATTCACCCACTCACTCACTCTTCCATTCACTTATTCACCTACTCACCCACTCTCCCATTCACTTATTCACCCACTCACCCACTCTCCCATTTACTTATTCACCCACTCACTCACTCTCCCATTCACTTATTCACCCACTCACTCACTCTTCCATTCACTTATTCACTTACTCACCCACTCTCCCATTCACTTATTCACCCACTCTCCCATTTACTTATTCACCCACTCACTCACTCTCCCATTCACTTATTCACCCACTCACTCACTCTTCCATTCACTTATTCACTTACTCACCCACTCTCCCATTCACTTATTCACCCACTCTTCCATTTACTTATTCACCCACTCACTCTCCCATTCACTTATTCACCCACTCACTCTCCCATTCACTTATTCTCCCACACACTCACCCACTCTCCCATTCACTTATTCACCCACTCACTCACCCACTCTCCCATTCACTTATTTACCCACATTCTCACCCACTCTCCCATTCACTTATTCACCCACTCACTCACTTACTCTCCCATTCACTTATTCACCCACTCACTCATTCTTCCATTCACTTATTCACCCACTCTTCCATTCACTTATTCACACACTCACCCACTCTCCCATTCACTTATTCACCCACTCACTCACACTTCCATTCACTTTTTCACCCACTCTCCCATTCACTTATTCACCCACTCACTCACTCTCCCATTCAATTATTCACCCACTCATTCACTCTTCCATTCACTTATTCACCCACTTACCCACTCTTCCATTCACTTATTCACTCACCCACTCTCCCATTCACTTATTCACCCACTCACTCACACTTCCATTCACTTTTTCACCCACTCTCCCATTCACTTATTCACCCACTCACTCACTCTCCCATTCAATTATTCACCCACTCATTCACTCTTCCATTCACTTATTCACCCACTCACCCACTCTTCCATTCACTTATTCACTCACCCACTCTCCCATTCACTTATTCACTCACTCACTCATCCACGCTCCCATTCACTTATTTACCCTTTCACTCACTCTCCCATTCACTTACTCACCCACTCTCCCATTCACTTATTTACCCACTCACTCACTCACTCACTCTCCCATTCACTTATTCACTTACTCACCCACTCTTCCATTCACTTATTCACCCACTCACTCTGCCATTCCCTTATTCACCCACTCACTCACTCTTCCATTCACTTATTCACCCACTCACTCACCCACTCTCCCATTCACTTATTCACTCACTCACTCACTCATCCATTCATTTATTTACTTACTCACCCACTCTTCCATTCACTTATTTACCCACTCACTCACTCACCCACTCTCCCATTCACTTATTCACTTACTCACCCACTCTTGCATTCACTTATTCACCCACTCACTCTTCCATTCACTTATTCACTTACTTACCCACTCTTCCATTCACTTATTCACCCACTCACTCTCCCATTCACTTATTCACTCACTCTCCCATTTACTAATTCACACACTCACCCACTAACTTATTCATTCACTCACTCACCCACTCTCCCATTCACTTAATCACCCACTCCCTCACCCACTCTTCCATTCACTTATTCACTCACTCACTCACCCACTCTCCCATTCAATTATTCACCCACTCACTCACCCACTCTCCCATTCAATTATTCATCCACTCACTCACCCACTCTCCCATTCAATTATTCACCCACTCACTCACCCACTCTCCCATTCAATTATTCATCCACTCACTCACCCACTCTCCCATTTACTTATTCACCCACACACTCACTTCCTCTCCCATTCAATTATTCATCCACTCACTCACCCACTCTCCCATTTACTTATTCACCCACACACTCACTTCCTCTCCCATTCAATTATTCATCCACTCACTCACCCACTCTCCCATTTACTTATTCACCCACTCACTCACTTCCTCTCCCATTCAATTATTCATCCACTCACTCACCCACTCTCCCATTCACTTATTCACCCACACACTCACCCACTCACTCACCCCCTCTCCCATTCACTTATTCACCCACACACTCACCCACTCTTCTATTCGCTTATTCACCCACTCACTCACTCACCCACCCACCCTCTCTCCCATTCACTTATTTCCCCACTCTTCCATTCACTTATTTCCCCACTCACCCACTCTCCCATTCACTTATTCACCCACTCACAAATATTCAATTACAAAATAAATAATAGAGATTACACAAAACCAAATACACTGACACTTAAATTATTATTAATCTGATTACAGACTTTAAGTCTGACATGATTAAAACTTGGATACTCATGTCTCTGTATATTCATTTATTAGGATTTATTATCAGAATTGAATGTAAAATATTCACACATTATTCTGACTTGTTGGGACGAACAGCTGTACAGTTCAGCACTAGATGCTTTAAAACGACTCTCTGGAATCGACTCCCGATGCTTTTAGAGCGGAACATAGGTGAATCGACTATTTAAGGAGTCGACTCCTGTACTTTTTGATGCGTTTGATATATGAATCGATTCATTTAGGGATCAATTCGACTTCAAAGCTTTTTGATGTGGGAGATCAACGGCTGCAGTGTTATTAAATCTTATCACCTAAAAGAACTAATTTGTGATAAACAACTCTGCTTTATCAGAGGATTAAAAAGATAATGTATAATTAAATCAAATGTATTAATTTAGTTAATTAATTATAAACTTATTACCTCAGTTTATTTACATTTTTACTTCAGGATGTAGAAGGAATGGAAGGTGAGGTATTTATTTTTACTCTGTTTATACATAAAAGTGTATAAGCTGTAGTATTTGTGAGGATTTATCATGATTTATGATAAAAATGTGATAAAATTAAATCCTGTCAGATGATTTTTCATCAAACTAAATATTTAACACAAATCGAATCGACTCTTTAAGGAATCGAATCTTGCTGTTTCCAGTGCTTGGATTAGAGAATCGAATCCCGTTTAAGAGACATTAGCATTAGCTGACATTTCGGTAAATTGTACACTATAATTAGACTATATAAAGGAAATACACAGTAAATCACAAAGTGAATTGTGTTATTTAATGAAGTAAATGTTATTTTTTGGCTCTTTTAGCAGATCTGAGAAGCAACTAACAGGTAAGATTTGATTTACTCTTTTTAACTGAACCAGTTCACCTGAAGCTGTGAGCAGCAACATGAACCAACCAGGTAAAAACATTCAATTTCATTTCATCTTTTCTACCATTAAAACAATCATTAAAAATGTGAAATATGGAACAGCAAGTTAAAGTATAAACTATTAAAACCATCAGTGATAAACACAATATTAGAACATTTAAAGTATTAAACACAGTATGATTAGAATATATATATATAAACACATTACAGAGATTTAAATCTAAAATGTATTTAATGAGTCAATATCAGCTATTAATAAAAATGTTCAGTGTAATGAAATGTTGATCTTGTAGGTTTGTAGCTACGTGTTTGTGTTTGTTAAGCTCTAATAATCTGTTATATTAAATATAAACACTTACAGCTGGATATAATTAATAATAATAATAATAATAATAATAATAATCTGTTATATTAAATATAAACACTTTGTTACAGCTGGATATAATAATAATAATAATAATAATAATGATAATAATAATAATCTTGTGCTACAGTTCTTTACTGTCTTGTTCCTCCTTCTGGTCTCTTGGTCGCCTCTCTTACTCATGTTTAATGGTTTATTGTTCTCTAGAATTCAGCTCATCAGGAACATTTCCAACACAAAACGTGTCCATACATTTGTGCTTCACACTTTACACAACATACAAACAACAGATGCTGATATAATAAAGTTTTATTGTTTTATACACATTAATATACACCAGGATTCAATACAAATCAATAATTAATCATGATTTCATTGATATAACTGTACACATGATTAAAATCAGAATGTGGTTTAATAATATCAGATGAATCTGTGACTGATGTGAGTGAATTAGATGTTGAATGTACAGGACGAGCGCTGTGTCTCCAGAGTCTGATCATAATAACAATCTATTCAGCATCATAAACACTTTCTTCTTGTGATTAAAACCTTTTCTACAGTTTCTCACTCGTGTCATGATGTCTGAATCCTGCACAGTTTCATCTTCTCATTCACATCCTGTACAGATGTTTTAATCACATCTGTAAATCACCTCTGTGGTCAGAAATATTCTCTGCTTTTAATCTCTGTCTTCATCTGAGTTTATCACCAAAACCTGAAAATAATAAAAGAATAAATTAATAACAGTCCTATGTTTTCATATTTAATGATGGAAACATGATGGAATGGTTGATTTGTAGTTCATCACCTCACATGTTCTCTCTTCTTCTCACTGTCATGTTTAACTAAATATTTTTATGCTTTTTTGTATCAACAGTGTTTTGTTTTGCTAAATGTAAATTTCTATGCTAAGAATCATGTTTATACTTATTAACATGTTTAGATTTATTAACACTTTTTCTGCTCAGTATTTTCTTGGTGTTAATGATGTTAATAATTTACTGATTATCAGTGTGAATTGATGTTGTCTGTTAAAAAGATTGGATTCATTTTCAACAGTGAACATTTAATATTAGAATTAAAAACTGAGCAGAGATCAGGATTCTCACATCAGCAGCATGTAGAGTAAACAGGTGTTGTGCTGAAACTGGACTCAGCAGTTGTTTAGTAAATTGACATGACATGAGTTGTACCGTAAGCTCTAAATTAACACAATTACACTGATCAGAAGAGTTTAATATTTATTCAAATGTATTTGGGTTCATCACAGAGCATCAGGGTGTGAAGAACAACAGGTTGGACTCCTGAAATATGAAAAAAAAAATTTTTGCAATAAGCACTTAATTCAGGTTTAAGTCTTATCAAGCATTGTAGAAGAAGACTCAGTGCTGTGTTGCCAAAGTACTTAATGAGGGGGGACTTTTTTCTTGTTTATGTTCTAGAAATAAATGTACTTGAATTAGGTTTGATTTATCTCCTAACATCAGTGTGTGATTGATCTACATAGACAATTTATGACTTTTTAACCATCTCTATTAAGGGTGTTAGTTCTTACTCACCTCAGAACCTCCAGTCTGAAACGTTCATCATTCTTCAGATCAGAGAGAAGCCTCATTCCTGATTCTGTTGTATTATATTTAGACAGATCGAGTTCTCTCAGGTGTGAGGGGTTTGATCTCAGAGCTGAAGCCAGAGCAGAACAACCTTCATCTGATACACCACAATTATACAACCTGCAGAGAGAACAATGATCAGATCTTTACTGTTTATAATCATAAGCCTGAGTACAATCTGGCTGGTGGCTCAGCTGATCCTAATCAGCGTCCATCTTGGACTCTTTAAAGACCCTGGTCTTTTGGTGAAAAACATCAACTCAGTGTGGTTACTACAAAGTTCATTACCACAAAGTCATGATGTGGAGAATGAACCGATGGTGATTGTGAAAATGGGACTGAGAGAGGGGAGGTGAACCGATTCCCGCAGACTGCCCAGAAAGTAAAGAATTTGTGCCTGATTCACTGAGAAAACAGGTTATCGAGCAGGTTCATACCTCCCTTAGCACTGGCCACCCTGGAATTGAACACACCTGCCAGTAATAAGTAATAAGTTCTGTTGGCCTCAAATAAACAAATAAGTGTCAGGTTTTGTTAAATCATGCAGCATTTGTGCCCAAAGCAAAACCCTTAGACTGATGGGCTGTTAGAACCTTTGCCTACCCCTGAGAGGCCCTGGTCACACGTTTGTGTGGACTTCATCACCGATCTGCCTAGTAATACGGTTATCTTGACAGATTTTCCAAAGGTTGTAAACTGATCCCAATGATGAAATTACAGACATCGACAAAAACCACAAAAGCGTTATTTCATCATGTATTTTGGTATTACTGACCCTGTCTTATTAAACATTCCTGCAGTTTAGGCCTGCAACACATTCCAAAAAAAGTTGGGACAGTAAAGCATTTACCACTTTGTAATGTTGCCGTTCCTTGTTACCACTTAAAAGATGTTTTGGCACAGAGGAGACCAAGTGATTTAGTGTTTCAGCTTTTATTTTGTCTCGTTCTGGAGATCCTCTGATCATCTTTGCTCATCAAACAGTCTCTGATGAGTAAAGATGATCAGAGGATCCACTCAGCCTTTCCTGGATGCTGCTTTTGTACCAAACCATGATTACAATCACCTGTTTAAAATTACATAATTATTTAGCTTTTTCAACTCATTAGCCCTAAACTGCCCACGTCCAACTTTTTTGGGGATCTGTTGCTGGACTGAAATGCAGGAATGGATGTTTATTAATAAATGAAATGAAGTTGAGCAGATAAAACAAAAAAAAATCTCAGGTTTATCCCATCTGACATTTAAGAAAATTTAAGAAACTCTGTTTTTATTTTATTTGCATTTTCCATGCTGTCCCAACTTTTTCTGATTTGGGGTAGTACAAGTTCATAACAGATTCTGTTCACACATAAATAATATGATCTGCTAGTAAGCTAATAAAGCATTAGTGCACATTGGTGTTTACCATGCACACATACAGTGTATCACAAAAGTGAGTACACCCCTCACATTTCTGCAAATATTTCATTATATCTTTTCATGGGACAACACTATAGACATGAAACTTGGATATAACTTAGAGTAGTCAGTGTACAACTTGTATAGCAGTGTAGATTTACTGTCTTCTGAAAATAACTCAACACACAGCCATTAATGTCTAAATGGCTGGCAACATAAATGAGTACACCCCACAGTGAACATGTCCAAATTGTGCCCAAATGTGTCGTTGTCCCTCCCTGGTGTCATGTGTCAAGGTCCCAGGTGTAAATGGGGAGCAGGGCTGTTAAATTTGGTGTTTTGGGTACAATTCTCTCATACTGGCCACTGGATATTCAACATGGCACCTCATGGTAAAGAACTCTCTGAGGATGTGAGAAATAGAATTGTTGCTCTCCACAAAGATGGCCTGGGCTATAAGAAGATTGCTAACACCCTGAAACTGAGCTACAGCATGGTGGCCAAGGTCATACAGCGGTTTTCCAGGACAGGTTCCACTCGGAACAGGCTTCGCCAGGGTCGACCAAAGAAGTTGAGTCCACGTGTTCGGCATCATATCCAGAGGTTGGCTTTAAAAAATAGACACATGAGTGCTGCCAGCATTGCTGCAGAGGTTGAAGACGTGGGAGGTCAGCCTGTCAGTGCTCAGACCATACGCCGCACACTGCATCAACTCGGTCTGCATGGTCGTCATCCCAGAAGGAAGCTGACGCACAAGAAAGCCAGCAAACAGTTTGCTGAAGACAAGCAGTTCAAGAACATGGATTACTGGAATGCCCTGTGGTCTGACGAGACCAAGATAAACTTGTTTGGCTCAGATGGTGTCCAGCATGTGTGGCGGCGCCCTGGTGAGAAGTACCAAGACAACTGTATCTTGCCTACAGTCAAGCATGGTGGTGGTAGCATCATGGTCTTGGGCTGCATGAGTGTTGCTGGCACTGGGGAGCTGCAGTTCATTGAGGGAAACATGAATTCCAACATGTACTGTGACATTCTGAAACAGAGCATGATCCCCTCCCTTCGAAAACTGGGCCTCATGGCAGTTTTCCAACAGGATAACGACCCCAAACACAACCTCCAAGATGACAACTGCCTTGCTGAGGAAGCTGAAGGTAAAGGTGATGGACTAAACCCAATTGAGCACCTGTGGCGCATCCTCAAGTGGAAGGTGGAGGAGTTCAAGGTGTCTAACATCCACCAGCTCCGTGATGTCATCATGGAGGAGTGGAAGAGGATTCCAGTAGCAACCTGTGCAGCTCTGGTGAATTCCATGCCCAGGAGGGTTAAGGCAGTGCTGGATAATAATGGTGGTCACACAAAATATTGACACTTTGGGCACAATTTGGACATGTTCACTGTGGGGTGTACTCACTTATGTTGCCAGCCATTTAGACATTAATGGCTGTGTGTTGAGTTATTTTCAGAAGACAGTAAATCTACACTGCTATACAAGCTGTACACTGACTACTCTAAGTTATATCCAAGTTTTATTTCTATAGTGTTGTCCCATGAAAAGATATAATAAAATATTTGCAGAAATGTGAGGGGTGTACTCACTTTTGTGATACACTGTAAGTTAAAATTAGGCACTAACATTAGATAAATAGATATGGGATATACAGATGCTCTGTTTCAGGTGGTGCTATTAGAATTGGTTTGCTGGATTTTTTCTTGATGATGATGATCATGAGCAGCCATTTCTGAATTACTGTACCAGACTGGTTCCTCCTCTCTGACTCCATGATGAAAACTTTAATGGTTTAATGTTGATTATAAACATTTAGTTCTTTTATAAAAGGTTTTAGCAGATGGAGAAAAACTCTGGCTGAGAATTTGGATTTCCTTCAGGCAGTGAGGAAACTGCTAATAGTGTTCTATTTGTTGTTGGTGATTTTACAATATGAATTAACAGGAAGGTTAACATATTAATGTTTAAAACAAAACAGATGTGAAGAATCTAACACTAAGATATTCTGATCTGATGTAAACATAAATCAGAAGTAATTCCTCCTCAAGTCTGAAGTTGCTGTGTGTGCATCCCCATCTCTGGTAATGACACAACTTCCATTCAAACCTAAATCCTCTGTTTCAGTCTCACTATTAGAGAAGATGAGTTAGTGAGGAGCAGCTCATGTGTGATTCTCAGAGAGATGATCTTACCTCAGTATCTCCAGTTTACAGTGAGGATTCTCCAGTACAGCAGAGAGACGCTTCACTCCTGAATCTCCTAGATTATTTCCAGACAGATCGAGTTCTCTCAGGTGTGAGGGGTTTGATCTCAGAGCTGAAGCCAGAGCAGAACAACCTTCATCTGATACACCACAATAACACAACCTGCAGAGAGAACAATGATCCACTCTTCATTCTCTCAGTTCTAGAGGAACTTCATCATCTACAGAGTCACTACACTCTACAATCAGTGTGGACGAATCTCTGTGAAACAGTAAAATCAACAAAGTACAAATAAAATGTATTATATTATTATAATAAATTATTTACATAATTTATTATTTAATGCATGAGTTTATCATAATCACTTCTGTAAGAGAATAAAACCTAACGCTGAGAATCTGGACGTGATGTTCAAATTGGATCCAGTTACACTATGTGACGACATTCTGCTGGACGACTGTACATGGTAGCAGAACCTATGATGTGGTCTGAACATCACTGCAGAACATCATTATAGTGATGAACATTGTGTTTATTGTGACAGTAATTATGATCAATTACTCGGTTCAATTTATTTATTTTTATTTCATTCATGTTGTAAATATTTTATCATTAAATCATCACCGTATTAAAATTTATTACAACCCCAAATCAGTTGGGACAGCAATAAAAAACACAGAGTTTCTTATATTTACTTTGACTTTTATTTGATTGCATTCTCTATTGGGGACATTAATGCTGCATCACAGAGTGTAAATGACCTTTACCAAGGGTACTGACACACCCCAATACCATAACACATCCTGGTACAGACACACCCCATACCATGACAGACCCTGGTACTGACACACCCCCATACCATGACAGACCCTGGCTTTTGGACTTGTTGCTGATAACAGTCTGTGCACATAGTGTCTTTTTTTCCCAAAAAAAAGACCTGGAATGCTGAGTCATCTGACCACAATACACATTTCCACTGTGTGATGGTCCATCCTAGATGTATCAGAGCCCAGAGAAGTCGACGCCGCTTCTGGACATGGTTAACAAGGCTTTTTTGCACAGTAAAGTTGTAAGTATCATGTGTGCAGTAACTCTTTATTGTAGAGCTTGATAAAGGTCTGATGAACTAATCCCTCACCCATGTGATTATATCAGCTATTGTTGAGTGACAGTTCTTGATCATGAGGGATGGAAGATCGCGAGCGTTCAGATTAAGCTTGCGCCCTTGGCCTTTACGTACTGAAATGATATTCTGCACTGTAGAGGGAGAAATATGCAAATCCCTTCCAATCTTTCTTTGAGGTTCATTGTTTTTTAACATTTTAATAATTTTCTCATTACTAGCCCTAAATTGCACCCAACTACACCACCCCTTCACCCCCACCCCCTTCGTTTTGGATTGTGTTGCCGGTCTGAAATGCAGGAATGGAGGAATGGATGTTTATTAATAAATTAAATGAAGTTGAGTAGATAAAACATGAAATACACTATATTGCCAAAAGTATTCGCTCACCCATCCAAATAATTGAATTCAGGTGTTCCATTCACTTCCATGGCCACAGGTGTATAAAACCAAGCACCTCGGCATGCAGACTGCTTCTACACACATTAGTGAAAGAATGGGTCAGCGTGGTACCGTGATGCCACCTGTGCAAGAAGTCCAGTCGTGAAATTTCCTTGCTACTAAATATTCCACAGTCGACTGTCAGTGCTATTATAACAATGTGGAAGTGATTGGGAATGACAGCGACTCAGCCACGAAGTGGTAGCCACGTAAAATGACAGAGCGGGGTCAACGGATGCTGAGGAACATAGTGCACAGAGGTCACCAACTTTCTGCAGAGTCGATCGCTACAGACCTCCAAATATCATGTGGCCTTCAGATGAGCTGAAGAACAGTGTGTAGAGCTTCATGGAACGGGTTTCCATGGCCAAGCAGCTGCATCCAAGCCTTACATCACCAAGTGCAATGCAAAGTGTCAGATGCAGTGGTGTAAAGCACGCCGTCACTGGACTCTAGAGCAGTGGAGACGTGTTCTCTGAAGTGACGAATCATGCTTCGCTGTCTGGCGATCCGATGGACGAGTCTGGGTTTGGAGGTTGGCAGGAGAACGGTACCTGTCTGATTATATTGTGCCGAGTGTAAAGTTTGGTGGAGGGGGGATTATGGTGTGGGGGTGTTTTTCAGGAGTCTGGCTCGGCCCCTTAGTTCCAGAGAAAGGAACTCTTAATGCTTCAGCATACCAAGAGATATTGGACAATCTCATGCTCCCGACAGTTTGGGGATGGCCCCTTCCTGTTCCAACATGACTGCACACCAGTGCACAAAGCACAAGGTCTATAAAGACGTGGATGAGCCAGTTTGGTGTGGAAAAACTTGACTGGCCTGCACAGAGTACTGACCTCAACCCAGTAGAACACCTTTGGAATGAATTAGAGCATTCTTTGGAAGAATGGTAAACAATTCCCATAAACACCTCCTTAACCTTGTGGAAAGCCTTCCCAAAAGAGTTAAAGCTTTTACATTATATAAAATCCTATGGATTAAGAATGGGAGTCACTCAAGTTCATATAAGTGTGAAGGCAGACTAGCGAATACTTTTGGCAATATAGTGCATCTCAGGTTCATTTTGTCTGCAATCAAATAAAAGTCAAAGTAAATTAAAGAACCTTTATTATTTGCTTTTTTGTGATTTATGGTTGTAGTAAAACATTTATTATATGAGTATCGGTTTATGAACACAGTTTTTGGCAAATGTGGATGTTTTACACATCCAACAAACTGAATCCTATAATTATGATTCTGAAACATATTACCTAGCGTTATAAGTTATATACTGAAAAATATATATTTTAATTCCACCATAATAAAAATAAATAAAAAACTATAACATCAGTATTCTAGTGTAACAGGAAGCTTCAGTATTACTCACCGAGCTGCTCTGGATTCGGCAACCACCGGCATCAGTTTCAGAAAAACCTCCTCTGATAAGCTGTATTGGTTGGTATAATCACTCAGGTTAAACACATCCAGCTCCTCTGCAGATGTAAGTAAGATGAAGACCAGAGCTGACCACTGAGAATCAGAGAGTTCGGTGTGTTGTATTTTTCCACATTTTAGATATTGTTGGATCTCCTGAACTAGTGAATGATCATCCAGTTCATTCAGACAGTGGAACAGATTAATGGATTTCTCTGTTGAGGGATTCTCACTGATCTTCTTCTTAATGTACTGAACTGTTTCCTCTTGGTTGTGAGAGTCACTTCCTGTTTGTGTCACTAAGGCTTGTAAGAGATTCTGATTGGACGTCAGTGAGAGACCCAGAAGAAAGCGAAGAAAAAGATCCAGATGTCCATTCTTACTCTGTAATGCATGATCTACAGCACTCTTGTGAAGATCTGAGATTTGTTTTCTCTTCAGGGTCCTCAGTTTTGAGGACTCACTCTGTTGAAGAACATTTTTCTTTTCGTTCATGAAGGTCAGGTGCACATATAGAGCTGCGAGATGTTCCTGAATGCTCATATGAACAAAGCAGTACACTTTACTCTGGTGAAGTCCAAACTCCTCTCTGAAGATCTGTGTACACACACCTGAGTAGACTGAGGCTTCTCGAACATCAATGCCACACCCCATCAGGTCTGCCTCATAGAAGATCAGGTTTCCTTTCATCAGCTGCTCAAAAGCCAGTTTTCCCAGTTTGAGGATCATTTCTCCTTCTCCCTCCTGATTCTTCATGTACTTTTTTCTGATGACGTTGGTCTGAATGATGAGGAAGTGGGTGTACATTTGAGTCAGAGTTTTGGGGATCTCTCCACTCTCTACTTCACCAAACATTCTCTCTAGAACTGTAGCTGTAATCCAGCAAAAGACCGGAATGTGACACATGATGTAGAGGCTTCTTAATGACTTCAGGTGTGAGATGATTCTACTGGCCAGACTCTGATCACTGACCCTCTTCCTGAAGTACTCCTCCTTCTGTGGATCACTGAATCCTCGTACCTCCGTCACTCGATCGATACACTCAGAGGGGATCTGATCAGCTGCTGCTGGACGGGAGGTGATCCAGATCAGAGCAGAAGGAAGCAGATTCCCTTTGATCAGGTTCACCAGCAGCTCATGAACTGATGCAGATTCATTTACATCACTCAATCCTACTGAGTTCTGGAGATCTAGAGGTAAACGACACTCATCCAACCCATCAAAAATAAACAGAACTTTGTACAAGATGGAAATGTCTGTTTCTTTTATCTCCTGAAAATAAAAATGAAGGAGATCCATCAGACTCAGTTTGTGGTTCTTCTTTAAATTCAGCTCTCTGAAAGGAAGTGGAAATATGAGGTGGACATCCTGATTTTCTTTCCCTTCAGCCCAATCCAGAATGAACTTCTGTACAGAGACGGTTTTTCCGATGCCAGCGACACCCTTAGTCAGGACAGTCCTGATTGGTTCATCTTGGTCTGATAAAGGTTTAAAGATGTTGTTGCATTTGATGGGCGTGTCCTCTGTTGCTGCTCTCCTGGATGCTGCCTCGATCTGCCTCACCTCATGTTCATTATTGACTTTTCCACTTTCTCCCTCTGTGATATAGAGCTCGGTGTAGATCTCATTCAGAAGTGTTGGGTTTCCCTGCTTTGTGATCACTTCATTTACACACTTAAACTTCTTTATCAGATTTAATTTGAGCTTCTTCTGGACTTCAGTTCCAGCAGAGGTGGAATCAGACCTGTGATTTAAGTGAGAACAATACATACAGAGTTTTCATTTTTAATCTAATCAATGTGTAGAGGAACACAGGAGAGAATTGTAATGTATTGTAATTACACAACGCGTTTCGTTGTATGTCGCAGTAAGGCTTCCGTACCAAAACAGAGTAGCATGAGAAGTGTATGTAAAAACAGAATAGGAATAAAGCACGTTGTTGTTCCATTATCCTGTTTACCGTGTCTATGATTTTACATGGTGTCAGAAGTCTGTCAAGAACAGAACCCTAAGGAACTATGTCTTCTCCACAATTCGAGCACCCAAAAATAGACTGGGATTCAGCCGATTTATATCAGGAGTTCGAAAGGTTTCGAAGCCATGTGACGTTCGTATTTGACGGTCCGCTTTCTGAATTATCGGCTAAACAGCGAGCAGGTTGGCTTGGCACATGGATTGGTGAGCAAGGCAGAGAAATATATAAAACGCTCGAATGGGGAGACGGAGGAAAAGAAGACCCATTTAAGGTGCTCGACAAGTTCGCAAACTACATAAGACCGCGAAAAAACAAGAGAATAGCCAGACATCGGTTCAAGCTGAGAAAACAAAGTGCAAGTGAGAGTTTTGACCACTTCGTAAAGGATTTGCGGCTTCTACTCATGGATTGTGAGTATACTGACCCAGATGACATGCTTGTAGATGCCATTATAGCAGGAGTCAGGGAACAGCGTGTGCAAGAAAGGCTGTTAGATAAAAGTGAAGACCTAACAGTAGAAATCCCTCAGCAGTTTGAAATGTCACAAAAACAGATGAAGATTGTCAGGGAGGAAGATGCACAGGTATGCACAGTTACTACAAAACTGAAGCACATATTTAATAAACATGCATATGCGCAGAAACAGCCACAAACCACATTTAAGAGTGGGCTTTCAACAAATAAGCAAAAAAATTGCCAAAAGTGTGGAAAGCACCCACAACACAAGTGGAGTCAAGGAAAATGTCCTGCTAAAGGCTCAGTATGTTCATACTGTAAAAAGCCAAATCACTGGGCAGCAGTTTGTCGTAAACGTTCAGTCAGCACGCTGGGTGTAGAAACAGTAGAATGTTCTCCAGCCAATGATGATATTCTGGACATAAACGTGACACAAACAAATGAAGTGGCAGCAGTAAAAGACAAATGGACAGTTGATGTTAAAATTCTATCAAAAGAAGTAAAATTCATGATAGATACTGGTGCAAAGTGTAATACACTAACTTTAAGCCATTACCAGCTTCTAATGCACACTGGTGAGTTAAAGCATTCGTCCAAAGTGCTCCGCACGTATTCTAATCACAGGCTCAAACCAGTGGGGGCAGTGGAACTCAAGGTTCGATACAAGGACCGTGAAACAGTTGCTGAATTTGAAGTTGTGAACATAGCACAAGAGAATGTGCTAAGTGGCAATACAGCAGAGGCTTTAGGCCTAATCGTTCGTATTGATGCATTACAGAAAGTCACAGAAAAAGGCAAGACAGTTTGTAATAATACAAGCTCATCAGCTCAAATGGTACCAGTAGGACTGGATGATTTTCCGGAGCTGGCGAAGACTACTGGAACACTGCCAGGCAAGTACACGATTAAAATTGATCCAGATGCCAAAGGAGTAGTTCATCCTGTACGTCGCCAACCAGCTGCACTTAAAGCAAAAATAGTTCAAAAACTTAACGAGATGGCAGAGAACGGCTACATCACCAAGGTGGATCAGCCAACTGAGTGGGTCAGTTCGATGGTAGCAGTCGTGCGCAATGGAAGTGTCAGGATTTGCATAGACCCAAGTGACTTAAATAAGGTCATCAAAAGGGAGCATTATCCTATGCGCACTATAGAAGAAGTGGTCTCCACCATCCCAAGTGCAAAAATCTTTTCAGTCCTAGATGCTAAGTCAGGATTTCTCCAAATAGAACTAGATGAAGCATCAACTTATCTAACAACATTTAACACTCCTATTGGAAGATTTAGGTGGTTAAGACTACCATTTGGAGTAAAATGTGCTCCAGAAATTTTTCAACACATCATGGATACAATGCTGGAAGGCATTGAGGGTGCAACAGGAATTATGGATGACATCCTAATAGCAGCACCAACAGTGGAGCAGCATGACAAAATTCTTCGTCAAGTGGTTGAGAGAGCCACAAGCTACAATCTAAAGCTTAATTTTAGCAAGTGCCACATTCGTCAGTCGTCAGTACCATATTTACATTTACATTTTCAGCATTTAGCAGACGCTTTTATCCAAAGCGACTTACACAATGAGCAATTGAGAGTTAAGGGCCTTGCTCAGGGACCCAACAGTGGCAACTTGGTGGTGGCGGGGCTTCAACCGGCAACCTTCTGTTTACTAGTCCAGTACTTTAACCACTGAGCTATCACTGGCCCTGTGGGACATATGTGGGACATCTTATAACAGCAGATTGAAGCAGTGCAGTGCATGCCACCTCCAACTGATAAAGATGCAGTTCGTCGCTTTCTGGGCTTCGTGACTTACTTGTCAAAGTTCATTCCGAATCTCAGTGAGGTGAGCGGCCCGCTGCGGCAGTTGCTGAGAAATGACGTAGAATTTACGTGGCAACCAGCACAAGAAAAAGCTTTCGACATGCTAAAGACCCTGTGCTCTAGACCACCAGTGCTGAAGTTTTATGATCCATCACAGCCAGCGGAAATTTTCTGTGACGCAAGCAGTTTTGGTCTTGGTGCTGTGCTCTTGCAAAATGACCAGCCCATCGCGTTCTCGTCCAGGTCACTAACAGACACAGAGTCTAGATACGCACAGATAGAGAAGGAAATGCTCTCTATTGTCCATGCTTGTACTAAGTTTCACCACTACATACTGGGTAAATATGTTACAGTCTGTAATGATCATAAGCCACTTGAAGACATTTTCAAAAAAACGCTGCTTTCAACTCCTATGCGCATCCAGCGAATGCGTCTGCGACTGCAGTGGTATGACATTACAGTCAAGTACAGGAGAGGGAAGGACATGGAATTGCCTGACACTCTGTCGAGAGCACAACTCACACAGTGCACACCAGAATTAAATGAGTTAGAGTGTGTTTCGATACTCAGTTTTATTTCCAATGAACAAAAGTACACAGAGCTACAAAAGTGCACAAAGGAAGAGCTGAGTACTCTACAACAAACAATTCAGCAAGGTTGGCCAGACGTTCCGAATTCAGTTCAACCATATTGGGACTCCAGAAGTCAGTTAGCCATGTCGGATGGCATAGTGTACAAAGGACTACGTATTGTAGTACCACCCTCAATGCGAAATCGCATGTTAGAGCTCATACATCAGATGCACCTAGGAATGGTAAAGAGCAAACAGCGTGCCCGTGAGGTGTTGTATTGGCCAGGTATGAGTGCTGATATTGAAACAATAATTCGAAATTGTTCCAAGTGTGCCGAATTTCAGAACAGGTTGCCCAAACTACCACTTAAGCCGACAATTACACCAGAGTTGCCATTTGAAAAAGTTGCTTCTGACCTATTTGAGTTTGAGGGCAAGAACTACATTTTGCTAGTGGACTACTACTCAAAGTTTGTAGAAGTAGACGAGCTTAAGGACATGCGCAGCCGCACCATTATAGAGGCTCTAAAGACTCAATTCGGTAGACACGGCATACCAAACACTTTGAGGACGGACAACGGTCCACAATATGCTTGTGAGGAATTTAAACAGTTCTGCAGTGCATATGGAATCGTGCATAATACCTCCTCACCACATACTCCGCACTCAAATGGTGAAGCAGAACGTGCTGTACAGACAGTCAAAAAGCTGTGGAATAAATCACCGGACAAACATCTCGCACTGCTTGACTACCGGACAACTCCTCTTGAGCCGGTAGGTCTCTCACCAGCTCAACTGCTAATGGGCAGAAGGCCTCGCAATAAATTGCCAACAGCCAGAGCACTACTAATGCCTACAGCCTATGATCCATCCAAAGTCAAGCGTCTGCTGGACAAAAGCAAGTTTACACAGAAATTCTACTATGACTGTAAGCAGGCAGCAGGCCCAAGAGCTTCCCTACAGAGAGGAGATGAGGTCAGAATAGCTCCATATCCAGGCTTTCATAAATGGTCTCCAGGTGTTGTAGTGAAACCACACAGTGCCCCACGCTCATACATTGTTGAAAGTGCTGGAAAGTTGCTCAGACGAAATAGTCAACATCTTCGATCGAGCACAGCAATGGCCAACGCTACACGCAACATGGTGTGTGATGAACCTTGGACAGATCCTCTAGAGTCACCCACTGTAAAAGAGTCACAGCCTACTCCAGAACCGTCTCAGACACATACAAGGACTCCAGATCCAGGCCAGACACAGTCAAAGAAACTGTATACCACCAGGCATGGTAGAGTCATCAAACATCCAGAGAGACTGAATCTGTGATGGTTACGTCTAAAGGACTTAGATGGTGTAGTTAGGGACAGGTGTGGTAAAGACACCTTGTGGAAGTGAAGTGCTGGCAACCTCTCCTTCCAATTTAGTTTGCTGTTTGGAGTTTATAATTGTTAATATTGTTCTAATTGCCAAAAGTACACCTGGTAGATTTAATAAGAGTGGTAGTATTTGTTATTCACTCTGGGTTTGTTTTGCACATTGTGTATGTGTTCATTGAAATTACCAAGTGCTAAGAAATAGGCATAAAAGTTACATTAAAACAAAGATAAATAAAAAAATGCATCATGTAATTATTTAAGTAAAAAGAGCAGTTGTAGGAAATATTGAAAATCTAAGACAAATGTGTCTCTGTCTTTAACCCCTGTGAGATAAATAAAAACAGAAACCAGATCATTTTTATTGATCTCACAGGGGTTAAAGACAGAGGCAATCCAGGTACAAACAGACAGGAAACGACCATGCCTCTTCTAATCTGCACCAATCAAATCTTCAGGTTATTCACACATCGTCAAAAGTGGTAAAACTAAAAGTTCCTTCTTCACTATGTCACAGATCATTGCATTGTTTTTTTTATACTTTTGTGTGGTTTCAGTGGTATCTTAAAAGCTTCTTTGCTGCTTTAAGATGCAGTCTAAAAGCTCTGATAATTCAAAATTTCATTTCAGTGGCAGATACAAATTAACTTTACCTTTACCTCAACTGAGGATTTTTGTGACTGTGAACAAAACAAAATGGCTGCATACAAGTGTAGAGTATATTCATTCTTATTGTTTCCTTGTTTTGAGAGAGCATTTCAATATTACTACAGCTCCCCCTGTTGTGAGCACACTTTTCCAGATTGAAGACTTTTGAAACTAATCTAGGCCCTGACGCTCCTGCACAATGTTTTACACCTGCAGATTTTAAAGCTAGATCTGGTCTTGGCATTATTTATATCAATGTTCTGAGTTTACTCTCTAAACTGGGTATGATAAAGATCTGGATAGACTCAACAAATGCTGATATTTTAGTCCTATCTAAAACCTGGCTTAAACAATCTGTGCATGACAAAGATAACGTATATCACACTGATTATTGTATAACATCATTATGTTAGTGGGGTGTTATATGTCTCCATCCACTTCTAGTAATAACGAAGTAGTGCTGATCAGTGATTTGAATTGTGACTGGCTTTCACCTGTGTCTGACCCATTGAAAGCAGAGTGTAAATCTTGTACAATTAATTAACTTACCTACAAGACCAAATCCTAAATGCCTTCAAAAGTCTACTTTTATCGATTTGATTTTAACTAATATGCCTTTTAAATTAGGTGCATCAGGTGTTTTCCCTACAGATATGAGTGATCATTGTGTGATTGCAGCAGTACGAGACACAAGGATTCCTAAAAATAAGCCTTGTTTTGTCAGAAAACATAATATGAAATTATTTTAAGTGCAAGCTTTCTTGCATGACTTGTATCTTTTTAACTGGGATAGAATTGCTCTTTTCAATGATGTTGAACTGGCCTGGAGTTATTTCCACAAAACCTTTTTGAGTTTAGTGAATAAACATGCTCCTCTCTGAAAACTTTGAGTTAAAAGACGTGATAATCCGTGGTTTACTACGAAGCTGTCAGATGTAATGCATGAGTGTAATGCTGCTTGGGCTAGAGCATGCAAATCAGGATTAGAAGCAGACTGGGTGAAGTTCAAACAATTGAGAAATACATTAGAAAGCAAAATCAGAATTGAATTGTTCCACAACAATATAAAGCCTCAAAAATCCAAAGAAGTTCTGGAAGACATCAAATTTTTGTCAGCTTGCTTTAATTCCGTCAATCTTCCTATTAGTATACTTGTTGATGGTCTCAGAGTAAGTAACAGAAAATAAATGCTCAATTATTTTAATAATCACTTCATTTCTTCTGCTTTTCAATACAAGCCTGACAATTCTACTGATGTATCACTTATTTCTGAAAGAATTCTCATGTTTTAACTTCATTCCCTTTATCACATCAGAGGTCATGAGGGTTCTAAAAGATCTTAATCCTAAAAAACAAGATGGCTCAGATTACCTGCAGCCGCTCTTCCTAAAGCTGGCAGCTAAAATTATAGCTGGGCCACTGTGTCATATTTTTAAACTTGACCCTGACATTTACAGTGATGATAATGTGGAGTTTGATTCTGACTTCTAATGTAATCCCTTTGGACTGGAAATCTGCCCTTGTAATTTCCCTCCAAAAATGAGGTGATCCAAGTATTTTATATAATTACAGACTGATCTCTAAACTCCCTGTCCTGACCAAGGTGCTTGAGACTTTTGTCAGTGAGGAGGTAAAAGAATATCTGGCTACCAACTCTATTCTGTCACCATTTCAGTCAAGATTTAGCAAGAATAACAGTACTGTCACTGCTGCCTTGAAGGTCATAAATGATATAACTGAAGCTCTTGATAAGACACAATGCTGCCTGCCCTTATTTATTGATTTTTCATAGGCCTTTGATACTGTTGATCACATAATTCACCTGATGACATGCAGTTAGGTGGTTTACAAATTATTTTTTAAACAGAACCCAAGCTGTTCAGATAGAGGGTTCTTCTTCAGAGGTTTTACAAATACAAAAGGGCGTCCCTCAAGGATCTCTGCTGGGCCCCTCATTATTCACCATCTACATAAATAATCTTGGTCAGAATAATTCCAAACTCAACTTTTCATTTTTATGCTGATGACCCCGTTATATACTGAGCAGCACCCACTCCTGCCGAGGCCTTTCAGTATTTACAACTTGTGTTTGATAGAGTACAAGAAGAGCTTTGTCATCTGCAACTTGTTTTAAATGTAGACAAAACTAAATATACGTTCTTCACAACATCAAACACTGTGAGATCAGCACTGTCAGAAAAAAAAATAACATGAAATTGTCAACAAATAGAACTGGTATTCACTTTTAAATATCTGGGAATTTTAATTGACGAACACTTGTCTTTTAAGTTTTGCTTTTCTCTTTGTGTGAAACAGAAACTGGTGGACACTTTTTACCTGTTATTGACTAGGGTGATGTGGTGTATATGAATGCTTCCGCTCATTGTCTTTGCATGCTGGATAGTGTGTACCACGGGGCACTGAGATCCATCACTAACTGTAGTTTCCTTATTCATCATTGTGTACTTTATTTTAAAGTTAATTGGACGTCCTTATGTGTCAGACGCCTCAATCATTGGTATTTGTTCATTTACAACATCATTCTGTGTATCACTCCTTCCTATTTGTATTGTCTCTTAAGAAGGAAACATGGAAGTTATGATATCAGATCTTTCGGTACTCTGCAATCTGTCGTTCCCAATGTACAAACTGAACTGGGCAAGAAAGCATTTAGGTTTCTGACACCCTTTACTTAAAGTACAATCTGAACTTCAACTTCAAACCCGTGTTACATTAAACTGCAGTCTGCGAAGTTCGTGTGTGTGTGTGTGTGTGTGTGTGTGTGTTGAGAACAAAAAATAATGTTTTAAATTTAATCTGTTGTTTTATTGTTATTATCTTATTATTATGGCTTTACCTGGGTCCAGATAATGGAACTTCATCTCTAAACTTCAAAGGTTGATCCATAGATCTGTCACTCTTCATGGAGATACAGCTGAGTACTGGAGAATCTGATCTCTGTACTGAGATTGGACTAACAATATAAACATATATAATAAATTACAAAAACAATACACACAAAAATTCTACACATTATATACTGAACTGTGAGAAGCTCTTACCTGGGTCCAAATGATGAATCTCCATCTCTAAACTGTGGAGGGTGTTTTACAGATCTATCACACTTCATGGAGATACAGCTGGGTCCTGGAGAATCTGATTTCTGTACTGAGATAGGACTGATAAATAAAACACAGTACAATAAGTCTGAGAGACAGTAAGAATTTAAATGAACTGAATTATTTATTTAGTACATTTTTATGTATTATTGGGCCGTGAAAAAAGTATTTGCCCCCTCCTGATATTTTCATTACTGCAAATTTGTTCCAAATGTTTTAGATTAAAAAGTATAAACAAAGACACCCTGTGTAACCACAAATATGTTTTAAAATATTATTTTATTTTTGTAAAAAAATATGTATAAAACACTATGAAGAAGTAAATACCCCCTTAGTTAGTGAATTAACTAATGAACTAAAGTTAATTACTGATTGGGTTTAATTAGACTCGACACACTCAGGCTGGATTACTGCAGCACTGTGATTCTAAACACTTAAAACCTTTACAGCAACATGACGTAGCTTAAAGATCTCAACAAGCAGCAACACTGTGCTGAGATCAAAAGAAATGTAGGAATAGATGAAAAAGTAACAAAAGTAAAAAGTTAAAAAACTGTTCCTGATGCTCTGGGACTGGGAACACTGGGAACTGTGGTGAATCCTGAAGTAGCTAAACTACCAACATTCATTCAAGAGTGCATTGACGACTTATCCAGAAGTTAGAAAAGAACCCAGAAGATGGTATCTCACCTCTGCTGGAGCGGTGTGGAACTTTCATCTTGGTGAAGCTCCATTATTAAACATTAGTTGATTATTTGAGAAGATCACTGGTCATGAACATCCAGATTCTGTAGTTCTGAATAAAGATGCAGTTTTAACTTCACATTAATATTTATTTCTGTCACAACCTGAATATTTACTGAATAAACAAATCAACAATGTATTATCCAGGGAAATTTTATAATTAATAAAGATAAAAATGTAATAAATAAAATCTAGATCAGTTATAAGATTATTACTTATTCAAATCAATTTACTACAAACATTGAAGTTCAAATACAAACTATAAAATCATTCTGTATTTCAACAGTTCAAATGTACAATCACTGAATTATTTTATTTCATAATCTTAAACAAACAGAAGAAGTGCATTGTGGGTAAGTGAAGATTTACAAACGTTTATAGCTACATTTATAGTAAAAGAAGAAAATAGAATCAAACTGAACTATTATTAATCATGAGCATAAACAGCCCTGCTGAATGACTTTATCTAGTTACTCCAGCTAATGCTCTTTATCAGGGGTGCACAGCTTCTTTTTACCAAGGGCCGATTTCACATAAACACCTTAACCAGAGGGCCACAAATATTGTTTTTACAGACCTGTCCACATTAATTCGTAATACAATTAGGGCTGGGTGATATTGGAAAAAAAAAATCTCGATTATTTTGAAATGTATTATCGATTCTCGATTACAATTGCGATTTTTTTTGTTTTTGTATAATGCAATTGAAAAATGTTAATTTAAAAGACTGCAGAAATGCAAAAATAGTAACAGCACCACCTATAATTGTCCTTTCAAGCAACTCGAATTTTTTAACAATAACAATATAAGTCATTAACAATAATTTAAACAAAATAGACATCTTAATTAGCTATATTCTTTATATAAATAGCTCACAAACAACTCACTTTAAATAATGTGCAGCATAAGAAAAGTGCAAAACCATAAATAGTTCTTTACAGGTTTTTTAAAAGGAACACGAGCCTGTTTACTGTTTCCACCATATAAATGAGTCTGTATCAGTATCTACACTGCAGGACATTAAGTAATCACTCAGCTCAGCTTTGATTTTGTCCTCTTGTGACTGGGGGGTAGATGGAGGTGGCACATTCTGCGTCTAACAATATGGACTACAATTTAAACTCTTCTGTTTAAGTCTCGTTGTGAAGTTTTGCCGATCGTGTTTGCGGTCCTTATTTCTGAATCTAACCATTACCGTGTATGACACTTGTTGTCTTCCGTTTGCTGCCTGTCTGTTTATCCTCTGGTTTGGACTCTGCCTGATTTTATACACTGTTTTTGCCCTTTTGTTATTATTAAATTTTCCTTGATTTATATTCCACGAGCGTCTGGTCAGTTTCTGCCTCGTGACATGTTGGTCACATTTCTAACATCGGGTGAAAACGTTCATTCGAATTAACCGAATTGATCGTGAAAATTGCCCAGCACTAAATACAGTTACATAAAATCAGGTACAGTGGGGTCAAAAAGTATTTAGTCAGCCACTGATTGTGCAAGTTCTCCTACTTAGAAAGATGAGAGAGGTCTGTAATTTTCATCATAGGTACACTTCATCTATGAGAGACAAAATGAGAAAAAAAAAAATCCAGGAAATCACATTGTAGGATTTTTAAAGAATTTATTTGTAAATATGGTGGAAAATAAGTATTTGGTCAAGCAACAAACAAGCAACATTTCTGGCTCTCACAGACCTGTAACTTCTTCTTTAAGAAGCTCTTCTGTCCTCCACTCTTTACCTGTATTAATGGCACCTGTTTGACCTCGTTATCTGTATAAAAGACACCTGTCCACAGCTTCAAACAGTCAGACTCTAAACTCAACCATGGCCAAGACCAAAGAGCTGTCGAAGGACACCAGGAAGAAAATTGTAGACCTGCACCAGGCTGGGAAGAGTGAATCTACAATAGGCAAGCAGGTTGGTGTGAATAAATCAACTGTGGGAGCAATTGTAAGAAAATGGAAGACATACAAGACCATTGGTAATCTCCCTTGGGGTCAAGATCTCATGAGAACGGTGAGCAAAAATCCCAGAACTACACTGAGGGACCTGATGAATGACCTGCAGAGAGCTGGGACCAAAGTAACAAAGGCTACCATCAGTAACACACTACGCCGAGAGGGACTCAAATCCTGCAGTTTCAGGCGTGTCCCCCTGCTTAAGCCAGTACATGTCCAGGCCCGTCTGAAGTTTGCCAGAGAGCATATGGATGATCCAGAAGAGGACTGGGAAAATATCATGTGGTCAGATGAAACCAAAATGGAACTTTTTGGTAAAAACTCAACTCGTTGTGTTTGAAGGAAGAAGAATGCTGAGTTGCATCCCAAGAACACCATACCTACTGTGAAGCATGGGGGTGGAAACATCATGCTTTGGGGCTGTTTTTCTGCAAAGGGGACAGGACGACTGATCCGTGTTAAGGGAAGAATGAACGGGGCCATGTATCGTGAGATTTTAAGCCAAAACCTCCTTCCATCAGTGAGAGCATTGAAGATGGAACGTGGCTGGGTCTTCCAGCATGACAATGATCCCAAACACACCGCTCGGGCAACGAAGGAGTGGCTCCGTAAAAAGCATTTCAAGGTCCTGGAGTGGCCTAGCCAGTCTCCAGACCTCAACCCCATAGAAAATTTGTGTAGTCCGTGTTGCCCAGCGACAGCCCCAAAACATCACTGCTCTAGAGGAGATCTGCATGGAGGAATGGGCCAAAATACCAGCTACAGTGTGTGCAAACCTGGTGAAGACTTACAGGAAACGTTTCACCTCTGTCATTGCCAACAAAGGTTATGTTACAAAGTATTGAGTTGAACTTTTGTTATTGACCAAATACTTATTTTCCACCATAATTTACAAAAAAAATTCTTTAAAAATCCTACAATGTGGGGGGTGTCACATGACCCGCTACGAAATGGCTGCTTGAACTCGTGCTCCGCTCCGGTTATTTTTTATTTTTGGTTCTACCTCTGTTATAACTATTTTTAATATTCATTTCTGATTTCAAGAAACATTTAAGATGTCTGAGGGTCAGGAGACGCGAGATTTTCCATTGTTCACGTCCTCTCGACCCCAGAGAAGTACGAAAAAGAAGGCTGCCGAGCAAGAAGAAACAACGCCATCACCGCTATCACAGGCTGAAGCGGTTTTGATTGAAATTCGAGCAGTCGGTGCACGATTGGGGTCTATTGACAGCCGTTTGGATGTGATTGACGGACGTTTGGACACTATGGCATCCTCTCTTTCCTCGCTACAAACTTGTTTGGCGGACTTGTCGAAGAAAGTGTCCTCAAATGAATCTCGCTTATCCCAGGCGGAAAATAGGATCTCCGCTACAGAGGACTCCACAGGTGCACACGCTAATAAGCTGAGTTCTGTGGAAAAGAGTCTTTAACAGCTACAAGCCAAGCTTGACGATTAAGAGAATAGGGGTCGGCGGAAAAATGTTAAAATAATCGGCCTCTCTGAAAACGCAGAAGGATCCGAACCCCTAGTCAAATTTTTATCTTTAATGCTTCCTTTTAAATCTTTAAGTGGCTAGATTTTCCACCGGACACTAAGTTTGATATTGAGCGAGCACACAGATCGCTCGCACCAGCACCTGTTGAGAACGGTCCCCCACGCAGTATTCTAGTGAGATTTCTCCGATGCCCAGACAAGGAGGCTCTTCTCCGTGCTGCGATGAGGAAATGGGATGTAATTCATAATGGTTGTCGACTACGATTGTACCAAGACCTCTCGGCGGAGATCATGAGAAGGCGACGAGAATTTAGCGAGATGAGAAAAGCTTTTTCAAACCGGCAGATGTTCCGTGGATTCGCTTATCCGGCTAAGCTGCGGTGCGTTTACAAGGAGAGAGTCCACCTGTTTTCGACCCCCGCGGCTGCGAAAGACTTTCTGGATGGCATAGAGAATGATAAGCAGCCGGTTTAAAACAGACATGTCATCTTGATCATTACAGGAGGTAGTTAATTTCTGCGCTCAGCTTTCCCTTTGTTTTCTTAAAAAAATTTTTTTTTTTTTCTTTTTTTGACTACTAAAAAAGGGAAGAGCTGTTTAATATATTCGATTGTAATAGCTGGAGTGGCACGGAGCATATGCCATTCTTTTCTTTTTATTATTATCTTTACAGGGTTCTTATTTCTGTTATTTTCAAATATGTTTGCTTTTTGCGTAGCTCAACTTGGGTCTGGTGACCTGGTCTCATTTGTTGTGCCCTTTCGTTTGGGGATAGGGCAGGGGGGTGTGGGGTGGGCTTGTTGTTGTTTTGTGTGTTTAAACTTTAAAATGTTGGCACGTGTCACAATGTTAACAGTTCGCATTTGCACAATACTTCTTAGAATAACTATTTATAAATATGAACAGTTCTTTTAAGTGTATTACTTGGAACGTGAAGGGGTTAGGGCACATCATTAAAAGGAAGAAAATTTTGACCTTTCTTAAGAGGGAGAGAGCATCAGTTGCTTTGCTTCAGGAAACGCATTTATCTGAAATTGAACATTTGAAACTAAAGAGAGACTGGGTCGGACAGGTTCATTTTGCATCATACAATGGGAATCCTAAAAAAAGGGGTGTAGCTATACTGATTAACAAGCACCTACCATTCATTTTGGAAAAACAGGTTAAAGCTCCTGATTCATAAAGCTCCTGGTTCAGATGGTTATCCACCTGAATTTTATAGGACGTTTTGGCCAGAGCTTCAGCCGATTTTAATTCCTGCACTCCAGGACCTGTTGGGTGATGGTCTAATACCTGCAACTTGGAAAACGGCCTCAATCTGTTTACTTTTAAAAAAAGGTAAAGACCCTCAGAGCTGTGCATCTTATAGGCCCATAAGCTTATTAAACACAGACTACAAAATTGTTGCTAAAGTTCTTGCTCGTAGACTGGAGGTTGTCTTACCTAGACTGATTAATCCCGATCAAACAGGATTTGTGAAAAATCGTTATGGCTCAGACAATATACGCAGGCTCTTAAATATGGTAGATTTTGTTCATAAACACAAAAAGCCCTCTTTTATTGTTTCTTTGGATGCTGAAAAGGCCTTTGACCGTGTCGAATGGAACTTTCTCTTGCTGTACTCGAAAAGTTTAATTTAGGTCCTTATTTTATTAAACTGGTCAAACATCTCTATTCGGATCCCCAAGCCACAATTTCCTCTAATGGATTTATATCACAAGTAATACGAGTTGCACGTGGGACTAGACAGGGCTGCCCCCCCCCCCCCCCCCCCCTCCTTTTTTCGTTGGTAATTGAACCCCTGGCTGAAATGATTAGATCAAATTTGAAGGTTTCGGGTATTAGGGTGGGACATGAAGAACATAAATTCTCTCTCTATGCTGACGATGTATTGTTTTATATAACTAATCCGAATTCATCTCTTCCTGCACTATTACAAAGCATTTCCCAATATAGTACTTTATCCGGTTATAAGATTAATTTATCTAAATCTATGGCAATAGCATTTAACATACCTACTACTTCCCCTATGTTGCAGAATTTTCCGTTTAATTTAGTTACATCTGGTTTTAATTATTTAGGCATTTTTTTGACTCCGGACCTTAATGACCTTTACTCTAAAAATTATATGCCTCTTGTGAATAAATTAAAGGCTGAACTGGTCAACTGGTGCTCTCTCCCTATCTCTTTTTTTGGTAAAATAAATACCCTGAGAATGAATATTTTACCACGTTTACTCTATCTATTTCAATGTCTTCCCTGTTATTTATCTAGCTCATTTTTTAAAGACCTGAACAGGCAGTTTTCAAGGTTCATTTGGAACGGCAGGAAACCAAGATTTAAATTGTCTAATTTAATGAAACCTAAGGAGAAACCTAAGGAGAAAGGAGGAGCAGGCATGCCAAATGTACAACTTTACTATTGGTCAGCCCAGATGAAAAATATAGTTAGTTGGTGTTCTAACAGGACAAATTCATTATGGGTTCTTATGGAAACTAGTGCCTGCTACCCTTTACCTATACAGTTCTTACCATTCATTCAAAATACAAATAAATAAAAGAATGCCTCGGAGAGCTTTGTTATATTTAATACATTGCGTGCATGGAAAGAGATTAAAAAATTTCTAAAGGTACCAAAAGGCCTTTCCCAGCTCTCTCCAGTGGCATTCAACCCTCCAGTTGGAGTAGACGTGGTATATCACAGATTTCTTGTTTATTTTCAGAGGGTGTTTTGATGTCATTTTTGGACCTTTCGAATAAGTATAATTTACCAAAGACAGATTTTTTCAAATCTTCAATTTAGACACTTTATTAAAGCTCAGTTGGATGACAGGACCTTGAGAGCTGATGTGACAGAGATTGAGTGTTTTATATCCAAGCAACATGACCTGAGAGGTCTGATCTCTAGGTTTTATGTCATGCTATCTGATAAGTGTCATTCTTCTTTTGTAAACCTTAAAGGCATCTGGGAAAGGGACCTGGAGGAGGTTATAGACGAAGAGGTCTGGAGCTCTATTTGTTCTAATTTGTACCCTAAGTGTACTTCAATAAATATACATGAGAAATAAGATGGCGGCGCGCAGTAGTGCAGCGGCTTCTCACGCTCCCAGCGAAAACCCAGTTTTTAGTAACTTTTTCGTCGTTTCTAACACTAACTCCACGCATCTCAAGTGTGTGAGTTATAGCCGAACTGAACTTTATAAGATAAAGGACAGTTTGGCCACAAAGGCAGCAACTATGGACAATAATCTTCGAGCTGCGCTCGGCAGACAACAACTCCTCCGGACACCGGCGTGGGGGAGCAGAGCGCAGCGGACAAAGGGCAAGAGGAGGCGGTGCGAGCGGGGTCAGAAGAGGGGGAAGCGCGGCGGTGTATTAGCCAGGCTAAAGGCTAATGCTAACCGACCCCCGATTCCATCTCTGTTCCTGTCTAACGTCCGCTCTCTGGATAACAAGCTGGACCTTCTGCGGCTGAGGATGAGTGTTTCTGATGAGATGAGGAACTGCGCTGTGATTTGTCTCACGGAAACCTGGCTAAACAACAACATGCCGGACTCAGCCTTTCAGCTTGCCGGCCGGCAGCTCTTCCGAGCGGATCGCAATCAGCTGTCCGGAAAAGCACGGGGTGGCGGTTTATGTGTCTACATAAACAAAGGTTGGTGCACAAACTGCGTGTTGGTAAACAGCCACTGCTCTGAGGCGACAGAACAACTGACTGTAAAGTGTCGGCCACACTATCTGCCTCGGGAGTTTACGGCTGCGTTCGTCACCGCTGTTTACATAGCACCAGATGCTAATGCTAACAACGCGCTGGAGGAGCTCCATGACAACATCAGCTCGCTCCAGAACAAGCATCCGGCGGCGTTTTACGTGGTAGCGGGGGACTTTAACCACGTAAAACTGACGGACACATTGCCGAGGTTTTTCCAGCATGTGAACATTCCAACACGGGGAAAAAACACACTCGACCGTGTTTACACCAACATAAGAGATGCATACAGAGCCGTCCCCCGCCCCCACCTCGGGCTCTCTGACCACATCTCCATCCTGATGGTCCCTGCATACCACCCCCCGCTGCGACGCTCCAAACCCACACAGAAGACCATCACTGTGTGGCCCAGCGACGGCGACGCGGTGCTGCAGGACTGCTTTGGCTGCACAGACTGGCAGATCTTCAGGGAGGCTGCTGAGTGTGAGGGGGAGCTGGATCTGGAGGACTACACATCTTCTGTTCTGGGGTACATCAGCAAGTGTGTGGAGGATGTCACCACCACCAAGACTGTGACTTGCTACCCGAACCAGAAACCCTGGCTGAATGCAGAGGTGCGTGCTCTGCTGAAAGCCAGGGATGCTGCCTTCAGGTCTGGTGACTCACAAGAGCTAAGGAGGGCTAGAAGAGAGCTGACTGCAGGGGTAAAAAGAGCAAAAGCTGCATATGCTCAGAAAATCCAGGGACACTTCTCCTCCCAGGATCCACAGAGCATGTGGAAGGGCATTAAGTGCATCACAGACTACAAATCCAGTGATGCACAATGCCCCAAAGACCCGTCCCTGCCAGAAGCCCTCAACAAATTCTACGCCCGCTTTGAGGACCCTGACACCCCCCCCCCCCCCCCAGCACCAGACTCACCCCCCCACCTGGAGAAAAGCCCCTCAGCGTTACACCAGCAGAAGTGAGGAAGACTCTTAAAAAGATCAACCCACGGAAAGCTGCTGGCCCGGACAACATTCCCGGGCGGGTGCTAAAGGAATGTGCGGATCAGCTCTGCGAGGTCCTGGCGGACATTTACAACGTCTCCCTCATCCAAGCAGCTGTTCCCACCTGCCTGAAGACCGCCACCATCATCCCGGTCCCCAAGAGTTCCACAGTGACTGGTCTGAATGACTACCGGCCAATAGCCCTCACGCCGATAGTTACTAAGTGCTTTGAAAGACTGGTTATGACCCACATCAAAGCCACCATCGACATCACTGTGGACCCACACCAGTACGCATACAGACAGAACCGCTCCACAGAAGATGCCATTTCTTCTGTGGTCCACACTGCACTCACCCACCTGGAGCAGAAGGATTCTTATGTCCGTTTGCTCTTTGTGGACTTTACATCTGCTTTCAACACCATGATTCCCCAGACCCTAACAAACAAACTCTTCTCACTTGGACTGAGCATTTCCCTTTGCAACTGGGTCTTGGACTTCCTGACCAACAGGCCGCAGTCGGTGAAGATCCATGACATCTCCTCCTCCACCACTATCCTCAGCACTGGCTCCCCTCAGGGCTGCGTGTTGAGCCCCCTCCTGTTCACACTGCTCACATATGACTGCTCACCTCTCCATCCGGGCTGTCATATTGTGAAGTTTGCGGACGACACAGCAGTGGTTGGAAACATCACAAACAATGATGAATCCAACTACAGACAGGAGGTGGAACACCTGGAGGACTGGTGCAGAAAGAACAACCTCTGCATCAACATGAAGAAGACGAAGGAGATGATCGTGGACTTCAGAAGGAGCAGACACGCCCACCTCCCCCCCTGCACGTCGGAGGATCTGAGGTGGAAGTGGTCTCCAGCTACAGGTACTTAGGTGTGCACCTGAGTAACAACCTCACCTGGAGCAACAACACTTCCTGTCTGGTCAAGAAGGCACATCAGCGGCTCTACTTCCTCAGGCGGCTGAGGCGAGCCGGACTCGGGAGCTCAGTCCTCACCTCCTTCTACAGATGTGTGGTGGAGAGCGTCCTGTGCTCCAGCATCAACGTGTGGCATGGAAGCTGCTCTGCTGCAGACAGGAAAGCTCTGCAGAGAGTGGTGAAGGCGGCACAGAGGACGGTCGGAGTCAGCCTCCCCACCACCACCGACATCTACACCTCCAGATGCAGGAAAAGGGCCACCTGCATCATGAAGGACCCCACTCACCCAGCACACTCACTTTTTGTCCCGCTCCCCTCAGGCAGGAGGCTGCGGAGCATTAAGTGTAGAACAACAAGACTGAGAAACAGCTTCATTCCCGAAGCTGTAAGACTCTCAAACTCCACCTCGCCAAACACTCTGCACTGACACTTTCAGAGTACACTTGGACACCTTACATTTACGCACAATAAGACACTGTCTTTGCACCTTGCACTTGGTCACTTATTATGCTGCTACTCAGTTCTACTACCCATGCTTATAAGTTAAATGCACTCTTATTGTTCATGTTGCTGCTACATTTCTACATTTTTACATTTCTACATTTTTACATTTCTACCTTTTTACATTGCTACATTTACTTCTACTTTTTATATTTGTAAATATTTTTCATACTATGATTATTCTTTTGTATTGTATATATTAGATATTTTATTGGGTGTAACTGGGACCTTGGGTCATAATTTCGTTCCACCTCATGTACCACATGTGATGTGAATGACAATAAACCCTCCTTGATCCTTGAGCTTAATTTTAAGTTTATTAACAGGTTCTATCTTACTCCAGTGCGTCTACATAGGATATTTCCAGAAAGATCTGATTTATGTTTTAAGTGTCGATCTCACAAAGGCACTTTTTTTCACTCTTTTTGGACCTGTGATGGAATTAAAATTTATTGGGAAAAGGTACATATAGCTATACAGGAAATTCTTAACATACAGTTCACATTGTGCCCTAAATTATACCTGCTTTATAGTCAACTAGAAGCTATATTTGACAACAATGCAAAACAGATCTTCACCCTCTTAGTCTTCATTGCAAAAAAATGTATCAGTAAATTTATGGCTCTCTCAGATAGCATCTTTTCTCCCTCTTAAGAAATTAACTTTTGACTTGCACCGGAAAACTAAAGAATTTTGGCAAATATGGTCCCCTCTTTGGAATCACATTGGAAATCTTTGAGTGACTATATTCTGGGGGGAGTTTCCTGACCTTCCTTGTTTTTTTTCTTTCTATGTATGTGAGTGAATGTATGTATGTGTATATATGTATATATATATATATGTATATGTATGTATGTGTATATGTATGTACTGTATGTGTATATATAGGTATGTATGTATTTATTATGCTTTTTCTGCCATTTGTGATATTTCATGATTATGCACTTTTTTTTTCTTCTTATACCTTCTTATTGGGACCCTTCTCTCTCCGTTCCTTTTATTTGGAAGAAATTGTATTTGTAAATGTGCATGTGTGTATTATGTGACATGTGTCTTAATAAAAAGTTAATAACAAAAAAAATTTCCTGGATTTTTTTTCTCACTTTGTCTCTCATAGTTGAAGTGTACCTATGATAAAAATTACAGACCTCTCTCATCTTTCTAAGTAGGAGAACCTACGCAATCAGTGGCTGACTAAATACTTTTTGGCCCCACTGTACTTGGAAGAAATGTCTTGGTCAGTGGGAGATACTGCAGCGTCTTTCTGACACCAACTGATTAATGTGGTCGCAAGCACAGCAGACATGAGAAAACACCATGTTTAATAAAAAAAATACTTGTATGTCCATTCAGGGTTAAATTTCCTATGCTCGAGAACTTTTTTTTACTCATACTTGGTTTGGACAAACATGGTACCGCTGAAGTAACTTGTATTTACATAATTTACTTTTCAGTCGCAAGTTCATGGAATTACCCGGTGAATTTAAAGTGACAGCATCATTTATTTAAAAATGCATCAGCACTTCATTTGGCGGGCTTCATCGAGAGTTTTGCCCGGCTGTGTCTGGCCTGCACCCCTGATCAAAAGTAATTCATTTACAAAAACTACATATAAACACATTCAGTAATAGATAGATAGATAGATAGATAGATAGATAGATAGATAGATAGATAGATAGATAGATAGATAGATAGATAGATAGATAGATAGATAGATAGATAGATAGATAGATAGATAGATAGATAGATAGATACTTTATTGATCCCGAAGGAAATTAAAGCCCCAGTAGCATAATACAACAAATAATTAACAGTACAAAACAAAACAAAAGCAAACAGAAAAGTAAAAATAGAACAGAGTCTTTCTTGTGATTAACATAAAATGAATAACTGGTAACTGTAATGATGCATGAGGTATATTGCTAGTGTAATAATGTAATTGTACTAAAATAAAAAGCTTAATGATGATTAAAAGTAAAATGTAGAGAAGAAACTGACTGTACTAAAGACGGAATGAGTTCTGCTCTGATACTGAGAAGCTTTTCATTATTTCTCTTAGTTTTAGATTAAAGATCGTTTACTGTAAGAAATAAATCTCACCTGTAGTGATCAGTGGAATATTTTACATTTTCTCTCAGGTAGAAATAAAAGACGTGAATTATTTTAATGCTCCGTGTGAAGGTGTCAACGCTCCAAATACTTTCACTTTCAGGAACAAACAGGTAGAGTGGAGTTTCAGGTAGAACAGGTTACACACAGACACAAACATCCACACCTACAGAATCAGTTCCAGCCAAAACATTTCAGAAACGGGTCATTTAATCTAAATATCTTTTGGGTTCTTATTTAAAAAAACGAAAGATGAGCTTTATATCACTAACATTCATGTAAAATATTATAAATATATGATAATGTACAAAAACAAGACTCTGAAGGTAAATTAAAGATTGCTGTATTGAAAATCGTGAATATTCATTTCATTTGAAAATGTGATGATATTTTGATTAAATAAATGTATTGTGGCGCCGGCGAGTAGGGAGGAAAGCGTCGGGGCCGCGAGTGAGCTGCCCATGGCAGTTCACTCAGTGGTTTGAGACAGACACTCATTCATACACACAGACATTCATACAACAGACAAACATAAAAGCTTCCTATCCAGCCCTCACCGTAGCCACCCCAGCACATTGTGTTTACAGAATGGATAAAATGCTCAGAAGTTCCAGAGCTGAGAATAAAGTGGACAGTGAGCGACATCCAGCAAAATCAATCCATCAGGAAGAATCCAGTATTTATCCAGTATGTATTTATACTCCAGTATTTATTCCTTTATCATTAGTAACCACTACAGCCTGATCAGGGTCTCAGAAGGTCTGGACCATCCACTAAAACACAAAGAGCAACTTATTTACCCACACATTTACTCACTTTCTCACTCACATATTCACTCACTCATTCACTTACACTTTTACTTACTCATTACTCACACACATTGTTTTACTTGAGCAAAAAAAAAAAAATCTGAAAATGGGACTGCTTATCTTCCTATACACTTTTGACAGGAGCTCAGCTGATCAGGACAAAGGTCTCTGGCAAGGTGAGCTTCCACCAAACTGAGGGACGACCCTACCTTTATACAGAGGCGCTGGCCAGATGGCACCCCTCCCATCCACGCAAAGCACACTCCAAAATTTACTGCAATCAGTTAGGTGGTCATTTGTCCAGACTGCGGTATAGAAGCAAAATAGATTTTTTATTAGATGTAATAGTTTTCACAACTGTGCAGTGATATTGTTATTGAAGTGTGAAGTATTTGCCATTGCACTTTGGTGGCTAGTCCAATAGTTGGTCAGTAAATACATATAGTTGTGCCAATGCTATATATATATATATATATATATATATATATATATATATATATACATACATACATACAGTGGGGGAAATAAGTATTTGATCCCCTGCTGATTTTGTAAGTTTACCCCCTTACAAAGACTTGAACAGTCTATAATTTTTATGGAAGGTTTATTTTAACAGAGGGAGACATAATATCAACAAAAAATCCAGAAAGAAAACATTAAATAAAAGTTATAAATTAATTTGTATTTAATTAAGGGAAATAAGTATTTGATCCCCTACCAACCAGCAAGAATTCTGACCCCCACAGACCGGTTATGTGCCCATGAGGCACACAAATTAGTCCTGTCCCTGTATAAAAGACTCCTGTCACAGAATCAGTTTCTTCCGTTCAAATCTCTCGACCACCATGGGCAAGACCAAAGAGCTATCAAAGGACGTCAGGGACAAGATTGTAGACCTGCACAAGGCTGGAATGGGCTACAAGACCATCAGCAAGAAGCTTGGTGAGAAAGAGACCACTGTTGGTGCGATCATTCGAAAATGGAAGAAATACAAGATCACAGTCAATCACCCTCACTCTGGAGCTCCATGCAAGATCTCACCTGGTGGGGTAAGAATGATTCTGAGAAAGGTGAGGTCAGCCCAGAATTACACGGGAGGAGCTTGTCAATGATCTCAAGGGAGCTGGGAGCAGATAAATGCTGGAACACCGTCCCCACTGGGCATTTCTCTGCCTCCAAACACGGCGAGTGGAGTTGATGCCAAAGAGCTAAGTTTTGGTCTCATCTGACCATATCACATTCTCCCAAGCTTTCTCTGAATCATTAAGGTTTTCATTGGCAAACTTCAGACGGGCCTGTACATGAGCCTTCTTAAGCAAAGGGACTTTGCGGGCACTGCAGGATCTCAATCCATTACGGCAAAGTGTGTTACTAATGGTTTTCTTGGTGACTGTGCTCCCTTGAGATCATTGACAAGAAGTCTGCAACAACGTTCTGTGTTCCTTTCCTGTACACAACTTTAAACTTAAACGGTTGCAAAGACATATACCACCGGGTAATCCTCGCATTGCTGTCTTTCATTCTTTTCAGCCACTGGAGGGCCCTGTGATCTGTCTCCAAGGTGAAGTCATTGCCAATAAGGTAATACTTCAATGTGTCCATTGCCCATTTTATTGCCAATGCCTCTTTCTCTACTGTCGAGTACTTTGTCTCTCTGGGGAACAGCTTCCGACTGATGTAGACGACTGGACGTCTGTCGTCTTCTGGGCCTTGCAATAGCACTGCACCAAGTCCTGTCCCTGAAGCATCAGTCTGCACTGTGAATGGTAACTCGAAGTTCGGGCTCTGCAATACTGGCTCCTGGCATATGCAAGCCTTCAAATCATTAAAAGCAGTTTCCACTTGACCCTTTGGGGTTGGTCTTTCTTGGTTAGGTTGGTCAGAACTGCCGCTCGACGAGTTAGGGAATAAATCTTCTGTACCAGCCCACTAGACCTAGAAAGGACCTGACTCTCCTTGCACCTTGTCTAGCTGTGGTCGGATAGTTTCTCCTCCTAAGATGTAACCTAGGTAGGACACTTCAGATCTTGCAAGGTGACACTTCTTTGCATTGACCACCAAGCCTGCTTCATGAATTCTCCGAAACACTTCTCTGAGATGCTTGAGGTGGTCCTCCCAGGAGTTGCTGTAGATGACCACATCGTCAATGTAAGCTGCAGCATACTCCTCTGTTCCTTTCAGGACTTCATCCATGAGTCGTTGGAATGTTGCCGCCGCTCCATGGAGTCCAAAGGGCATCACTGTAAACTGGAACATTCCTGATGGTACTCTAAAGGCGGTAAGGTGTTTGGCTGGTTCTGCTAGAGGTACATGCCAGTACCCTTTGCACAGGTCAAGTGTGCTGAGGTATTCCGCCTTTCCTAACCTCTCGATCAGTTCGTCTGCTCTTGGCATAGGATAAGGGTCGAATGCTCACACTGCGTTTAGTTTTGAAAAGTCAATGCAGAATCTCAGCCCACCGTCCTTTTTTAGAACTAGCACCACTGGGCTGGACCATTCGCTCTTGGACAGCTCTATGATATCAAGCTTCAACATTGTCTCCACTTCATTCTTTAACTCAGGGATGAGACGTGCTGGGATCCTGCAGGATGTCTGTCGCATCGGTTCCGCTGACTGTAGATGGATGTTGTGTGTCGTGAGGTTTGTTCTACACGGCTCTTCACTGCATAGTCCTTTAGGCACTCGTTCTAGCAGTTGTTGCTGTAGTAAAGGTGCCAGATGTTGTAGATCGAGTGTGGCCTTGCTGGCTCTGGATACCGGGAAGTACTGCTTCGTAAGCGCCTCCTCGTTCTCCACTGCACGCACCCATAGTTGATCTACCAGCTTGTCTGTGTTCTCTCGCCATAGCCTCAGCAAGTTTATATGGAAGACTTGTGTTTTCTTTCTTCTGTCTGGCATGCTCAGTTCATATGTTACTTGTCCCATCTTCCTTATAATCTCATACGGGCCTTGCCATTTTGCTAGGAGGCTACTGTCAGTACTAGGCAAGAGAATGAGCACCCTTTGGCCTGGTGTCAAGTTTCTTCTCCGGGATGCCTTGTCGTACCACGTTTTCTGGTGCTGTTGAGCTCTCTCCATGTTTTCTCTGACCATAGATGTGAGAGTCTCTATCCTATCTCTCATCTTCAGGACATATGAGAGAATGTTCATCTGTTCCATGGTCCAGTGGACCTCTGACTTGTCTGCCGTACAACAATTCAAAAGGAGAAAATCCTGTGGAGGCCTGTGGTACTTCTCTATATGCAAAAAGAAGGTATGGCAACCACTGGTCCCAATCGGATCCAGTCTCAGCCACAAACTTTCGGAGCATTGCTTTTAAGGTCTGGTTAAAGCGCTCAACCATGCCATCGGTCTGAGGATGGTACGGGGTGGTCTTTATGCCCCTAATGCCTAACAATGAAAACACCTCAGTTAAAAACTTGGAGGTAAAGTTTGTTCCCTGGTCAGTGAGGACTTCTTTTGGAATTCCGACCCTTGAAAACAGCTGAATGAGGGCATTCACTATTTGTCTGGTCTTTATCTTTTTAAGTGGAAATGCCTCAGGGTACCTTGTTGCATAATCGCAAACAACCAATATATAACGATTGCCTGTCCTGCTCCTTTCCAGTAAGCCTACAATGTACATTGCAATTCTAGTGAAAGGAACCTCTACTATTGGCAGGCTTATTAATGGGGCTCTATCACCTTTTTTTTGCCGGGCTTGTTAATTGGCACTCTGGGCAGGCCTTACAGTAATCTATTACATCCAGATAATGCCTAGGCCAATAGAACCTACTAGCTATTCTTGCTAGGGTTCTCTGTTGGCCTGAATGGCCAGCCCATGGAATGGAGTGACCCATTTTTAAAATGGTGGCTCTTAGGCTTTTAGGTACTACTAGCTGTTCACCAGTATTTGCGTACCTGTATAATTTACTATCCTTCAACAGGAAGTATTCCCTTTCTATGGCTTTGTTTATGTCGGCTTCCTTAATGACTTTATCGAACAGCGGTTTTAGTGTTGGATCCTGTCTTTGCAACTCTGCAATATTAGTGGGGATGGCGTCAAGGTTTGTGTTATCCGGGGTTTGTAGTGTTTCTTTAATTGTTGTACCCTTAACTTTTTCCTGCCTTTTAGCTCTTTTGGTTTTTCTTTCTTTTACTGGTTGAGAAAACGGTAGGGTATC